>NW_022595245.1:4029023-4077192 GCF_009176505.1 Sitodiplosis mosellana
TACCGCAACGAGCGCCACAATAGTGGTGGCCTGAAGCCAGGCTCTGCGCACACGTGACACCGACAATGTTCCAAATAATTATATCGCAATTATTTGTGTATGTTTTCACCCAAATGTGAACATAATAGCATTCCTTCTCTGACGAATAGTTCTGATGCATTCAAAATCGTCACCATGTTTTTGCAAATTAATACAATTTGAATCGGTTGCAATGACCAAACAATGCAAATAACAGTGAATAATTAATTGATGAAAATGTTTGCAGCAATTCACTTGTTCAGTCATACCATCCACAACAAATAATTTACACAACACAATAATTGTTTTAATTGAAAGAAGCTTCACAATCAATAAATATGTTAGTGATGGGTTTAGTCTATTGCATGCTTTGAACAATGTATCCAAAATGGATGTGAGCATTGTTGCTTTAATTCGATTTGTGGGTCTTTTTCACAATTCCATAAATCGCAACGGTTTGATCGGTTGATATTCGCGCTTCATATTATCCTGGTTTCAGTTACAACGTTGGTGTTTGTACAATTTTTGAGCCGAACCTTTGGAGACAAATTGGGAACTATTAACGAGCTCATAAAATACTATACAATTCTTATTGTCTACTGGTTGTCTTTATTGGAGTTATATTCAAAGCGAAACATTCATCGCCAATTTTGGAGTCGCCTAGAAAACATTGATAAACATTTCTGCTCTCATCGAAATCTCCGTTTTCATGCGTACACCCTGAAAATATCAATCTTTACTTTTTGTGTCGATGTATGCAAATTACTTCAATGTTTTGTTCTCAATGAGAACAAGCGATTTGTATTACGTTTGGTTTTGCTACCTACATTGGATTATTTCTGAAGAGTTCAATTGTTGAATTATCTCTTTCATTTAAATGAATTGAAAATGATTGACCGTAAAGTCAACGCAATGTTAGAAGAGTGTGGGTGTGGAAATCTCAAGTTCGGAAAACATTTTCTGAAGAAATTCTATCGCAAACGATTCAAATGGATTTGGCAAATTCTATGATACGATTTATGATTTGTCCAATGCCATCAATGCGATATTTGGATGGTCAAACGCAGCCACCATTTTGTTTTCATTCCATCTGATTGTAATTGAATTCAATTGGTTCTACTGGAAAATATTCAATCAATTTCCTATTGATGCGATAGGTAATCATTTATGGTCATTGGTCAATGTTGCATTTTGAATCTATTCAAATTAAAACTTTCAATAAACTAAACTAATAATAAACGAAATATTGAAGCATCCGATCCATTTTTCTGATTTCTAGAATATTGTTTAATGTTTTCACTCCTGACGGCGGTTTAATTGGTAACAGATCGCACATTTATGAAGCGACTCCCTCAATTTTCGATTGTACTCGAAAAATCAATCCAATGACACGTGATTCAAAGCATAATTTTTATCCTAGGTGGAATCAATCATCATGCAAATGAATCATCAGCCAATAGTGTTATCATACCTAAATTATTTTTTCACTATCGTTAATTCCGGCACTGATGAACTAATACTATGCTACATGTGCCTTGCCGTTTTTTTGATTGTCATGTTTTTCAAACATTATTTGTTTTACTATTTGTTTCATTTGGAATTTATCATATTCGAACTGAAAATCCTTTGCAACGAACTTAATGATGTGTTGGATGAAGAGGAGAAGACAAAAAACGAACAAGTGAATCAAATGGATTCGTGAATTGTATGCATTAATTTATGATTTGTGCGATATTGTCAATGCAGTGTTTGGTTGGACGAATGTGGCGTCTGTTTCGGCATCATTCCTTCTTACATTGGCCGAAACCAACTGGGCATATTGGAAATTCAACAAATATCGCATTCACTTAATTGGTAAGATTTTTCCACTCTACTACTCTATTCGATGCATTTCTCGACTTAAAATTTTGATTTAATACATTTTCCATTCAGAATACACTTTGGCATTCATTACTTTGGTGGCTATTATTGTGTTTCTGTTTCAAAGCACACCTTACTGCTATAAACTGGTAATAAATTTTCATTAATTAAATTTGACTTGTATTTTCAAGTCTTACGAAGAAGCTTTCATGAATATTACATTAACCATCGTCGCCATAATAATTGAACTATTGAAAAATATGCAAAAATTATGCATTTTATAAAGTATATATTCATTTCAAAATGAAATTTTCATATCTTTGCTAGGCAGAAAACATTTTCTACAAATTAAACAGAGTGTCTTTCAACATTTACGATGAAGTTACAGCTTTGCATGTTCTTTTTCATATCTTCTCTACTCACACTTCAAAGTTTTCACTTGATCTTACGAATAAATTGACGAAAATACCATTTTTCATATTTGTTCTGAAGGTCGAAACCACAATTATGCAAATTCAACATGACGTGCTGATTTTCCATGCGAACGGATTTTTCACTATAAGCTACAGTACCATGCTAAAGGTAAAAAGAGATGGTTTTTGAACATTTCCATTTAAAAGTTGCCGATAGCTAGGATATCTTTCATTTCAGTTCATCAATGGTATTATTACGTATACAATTTTCTTCATTCAATTTTCGCCCAAATACCAACTTTGTCATATCGATGGTGAGTGTCAACAAAAGTGGAAGGGGCGATGGTTTTGAATTAATTCCGACAGATAATCTATTAAGTAGAATCAAACAATTAAGTTCATGATTGAATAAAGGAATAATTTCAAATTGGAAGAATTATTAATAAAGAAGAAAAAAACGAGTGAAAAACGACTAATTTATTGCTTTTAATTATAGACTGTCATTGATGGGCAACAATGAAATAATAGAAATGAATGAAATTTACCATAACTGCTGTTAGCCACAATTTGTTGGAAAACTAGAGTACTCGTTTCAGTGATGTGTCCGGAGAAGTGTCGGTTTTTGTTGAAAGATAAAGTTTTCTACCGTTGTTCAATTCCTCGTAAGGATAATGTATCCACGCTGGCTGGAGACGTTGATGTGGTACTTTGACCTATGGGGTCTACCAACTGAATTCCGCATCACACATCGCAAAGCTGTCCGATTCGCATCGACTTTTCAATTCATTTTGGGTTTCATAGTTACGGGTTTGTTGATAGTTTATTTGCAACGACCCATCCATGATCCGCTTGGCACGCTGAATAACGTAATCAAACACGGTGGCAATGTTATCGTTTATTGGCTAGCACTTATCGAACTAAGTACAAAGCAATCCATTCGACGCAAATTTTGGCAAACTTTCAATAAGATCGATAGCTCATACTGTTGCCATCGGGATTTCACTTTGCGAAACTATCTGATGAAATTCCGTTTTTGTTTATTCCTATTTTCCCTTGCATTCGTTATGTATTTGCATGGAATGACTATTCACACCGGAACCAAATTTTTATATTTCTGGTTTGCCCATATCATTTTGAGCATATTTTATCTGAATCGAGTGTTTTATTACTTGTTTTACTTGGAATTAATCAAATATGAATTGTGCAATATAAAATGTGAATTAAAAGAAATGGTACAACGGTATCGAAATAGATTAAGCTTTGTAGGCAAAACGAATAGAGCTTTTTTACATGATTTTGAGAGAAAGCGCTTTGTATGGATACGTGAATATTTGCAATCAATTTGCATAATGGGCAATTGTCTGAACAAATTTCTCACCTATTCAAATGCTGCCATGGTGCTAGTCTCATTTCAATCTATCGTTACTGACATACTGTGGGTGTACTGGAAGTTGTATAATAACCATCACATTCGACCACTAGGTTAGTTGGAATTACAACTTTTTCTTTAAGTGTACAGGCTGATAGTATGTACATTGCACTAGAAGAAATAAGAGAAAAATGACGTTGTGTATAAGGAAGTAAATTTAACAAATCAATCGTTTGTCTCTTTGTGTCAGATTACTTTTTGTGGTTTACACTTTTAATATCCGTAGCTTTTGAAGTATTTCGAGTTGCAACGAGGTGTACAGATGCGGTAAGTGCCTTCAATTCTATACAGAACAGTAAAATGAACGCATTTCTTTCATCAAATAAATTACCTCTTAACCATTTTGTTCATTACGTTTCGTATTAGTTTTTCGCTGTAACTCATGTTCTGTTTTTACTAGGTTGAACACATTTGTCATTATCTCAGTGTGATCAATTTTCAAATGGACGATGAAGAAATTGCGCAGCAGGTGATTTCATTTAAAATTCAACGAAGTATTATTTTTTTTCAATTATTTGAATGAAAATTCGTTGGAAAAAGGTGGAATTGACTCTTATGCAAATTCAACAAAACCCAATATCTTTCCATGCCAGTGCTCTCTTCCGAATTGAATATGGAACAATGCTACAAGTATTCCATTAATTTTCCATCAATGTGATTGCATTTATATGATTAAAACTTGGCATTTTTTTTCAGATATTGCATGGAATTTTTTCTTATGTCATATTTTTCATTCAATTCTCACCAAAATATCGACTTTGCCTAAGCAACGGAAAATGTGAAAATTATGTACATTTAAATTATTGAAACATTAAAATTGGAACATTTGTAAAACAAGTGCTATGCATATTGGTTCAAGTGTATTGAACATTGTTTTAATTGATCTTTGTTGAAGATAAAATTGTTTTTTTCTAGTAACATTGAAAAAAAAGTTTCCTCGCAAATGTTCGGCATACATTTTGATTGACAAGTGCTTTGAATCGGCTAAATAAATATTTTTTCAAAAAAATTACGTTTGGTTGTATTTTGTACAATTATTTCTGCGAATTTTAAGAAAGAGAATGTGCAAACTTTATGCTTATTCCTTTGTGAGGAATAGAAATTCGAGAAGAATCATGATGATCGTATCCATTGAATCGAATGTGGTCTGGTCATGAGGGTTGAATTTAAGTCGAAGAGGTCGATGCTGAAAAAGAGATATCAAATAATAAAATTAAAATTTGTTGGATATAAAACTGAACTATTAAAAAAATGTTATAGCGAACAATGGAGATGCATACATGTGGCTGAACCACCGCTACCGCCGTCGGAAAAGGAAATGTTAGGAAGAAGAATTCGTATTGTCAATTCCTTATTTGCGCTGGTTGAGCTTGTGCTTGATGTCGATGACGGCGATGATGTGGCACTGCCTCCATTACCACCACTGTTGCCACCGTTGTTGTTGCCACCGTTGTTGTTGCCACCGTTGTTGTTGCCACCGTTGGTACCATTACCACCTGAGTTGCCACCTGAGTTGCCACCTGAGTATCCACCTGAGTTGCCTCCTGATTTGCCACCTGAGTTGCCACCTGAGTATCCACCTGAGTATCCACCTGAGTTGCCACCTGATTTGCCACCTGAGTTGCCACCTGAGTTGCCACCATTTGAAAACGGTATGGGACAAACGGTTGGACATTTGTTGGCCTTCTTTGATTTTCTACATTTGCAACTGCTACTGGCACTTGTTGTTGGGCACTTCTTGCGTCTAATTTGGTTTTTATATTATGTATTCAGAGATAACATTATAATTTAATTTCCATTTTCAATTGAAATGTCAAACTTCTTTGAAAATTGTATACTTGAAAACTAATGAAGTAATATGGATTTTAAAACTTTTACTAAAAATTCGCCTATATTCTGTGTGTATGTATGGGAAAATGAATAATTCTCACCTGCATCGGCAACGTCGAACTGTTATTTTGTTTGATGAGCCAGATGACGAGCTCGAGCCTGAGCTCGAGCCCCTCGATCCGAACAAACTCAGTTGTGCTGATGGTTCTGCTTCAGCCTCAGCTTCAGCTTCAGCATATGCGTCTGCCTCAGCAAAATTGTATGCAAATACCGCGAACAATACACCAATGAATATCCACGAAATCTTCATTTTGAATAGAATTTTTCAAAAAATAAAACGTAACTATACTTTTTCTATCACAATCGTTTTTCGTTTGTGGATTTACTCATGAATTCACTAGAACAAATCTCGTTTCAATTTTTTCGCACTAAACTCTGAACGTCGAATGATAGTTTTCTCCAAAAAACGGCCTCCTTTTATAGGTGTCAAATCAGTACAGCTTGTATCGATTTATTTGCTCAAACCACAGAGAGTGTTTTTTTTACAAATTACATATATTAAATAGTGCATAGTAAAGCGCCATAAAAGTATGTTATGCAAATTATACCATTCGATGTTTTTAGGCTTTCTTTATTTAACCCGGCATTAATATAATATCACTATAGTAGTTTAGTATTGAAAAGTGACAAAGTAAATCACTATCCAAATGTAGAAATTGATCATTTTTAATATAGAACGAAGAATTCAGTCGGCGAAATTTATGTTATTTGAGTTTGCTCATTTGTGTATTTTTTCCGAGAATAATTGCCTTACAAAAGTAGTGATATCAGATGAAAAACCTCTAGACGAGGTTAAAATAGAGTGACGCTCCTGTGCGTGGATTTACCACACAAAATGACTGATATCATTTTGAGTGACGCTTTTACGCTGTATTATCTCTGGGTACGAAGTTCAAAAGTGTTTTTCGCATTCACTATTGTGAAAATTTATTTACAATAAGGAAAAATATCGCGTCACGACTTTTGAATTTAGTCTTCAAGTCAAGCTTTAAAGTGTTTTGCCGTCCAAAAGTCGTGACGCGATATTTTTCCTTATTGTAAATAAATTTTCACAATAGTGAATGCGAAAAACACTTTTGAACTTCGTACCCAGAGATAATACAGCGTCAAAGCGTCACTCAAAATGATATCAGTCAATGACTGATATCATTTTGAGTGGTAAATCCACGCACAGGAGCGTCACTCTATTTTAACCTCGTGTAGAGGTTTTTCATCTGATATCACTACTTTTGTAAGGCAATTATTCTCGGAAAAAATACACTTTTGCCAGAAATATGTCTATTTTAAGGTCTTATCATTGGGAAATTGTAATTTTTCGGGTAAAACATTTGCATCAACATTTCACAAGTTTTGTAAATAGAAAATTTCCACTTTCTTTAAAAAAGTCCCATTTTCCCCTTATTGGACATTGTAAAATGTGATTAAATTTCAAAATATCCATTAAAAGAGTGTTGAAGTAATTTTAGTCCCATTTCTTCATTGAAAAATATTAGTTCCAAACCACCAAATCTCTGAAAAGTGCATTTTTTATGTATCCCCCGAGCAAAAGTTCAATTTCATACATTCGGATGCCAAAATGCCGATTTATGACCAAAATGACAACGAAATGGATATTCAAGTGTTCGTGGACTCCCATTATTTTCACGAAAAATAGAAGTTTTCTAAAACTTAAATGTCGTCAGAGGTCTATTTCACGTGTTTCCTGAACAAAAACATCATTTTCAGTGCAAAAAGTGCAAGTTGAAAAATTCACTTCAATCCGACCTATTTTTCGACCATGAAATGGCCTCAGATCGCATTTTGACTTTTAATCGATTGCTCGTCGAAAATTGAGCGGATGTGGTCTTTTGTGAGCCTTTTTCAGCCAGTAGATGCGTATTTTTGGCAGCAATTTCATCGTAGAATGCGACACTTCGTACAAATTCCGTTCATTGATGAATTGCCTATGCCCAGAACTTCGAAATACGAATTTTCCCGGATATGTGGCATATGCCATTTTGTTGGTATGGTAGCCGGCTACAAACGCTCAGTTTTTGGTAAAAGATTGTCGGGCTGATTTTTGAGAAATCGCGTTTGGTGTGAAATTTAAGGGGGTCGATTTTTCATAAAAATCGACTTTTTTCTTTTATATCACATAAACTTTGGCATGTGTGTATGGAACTTTTTGAAGGTCTTCTCAAATAATTACGAGTTGAGTTTGCCCGATGGGTGTCTGAGTTGATCTAGTGTGCGAAATAAATACTTGAAAAAATCGTATACATGCAGGCTAGTGAAGCCATAGCCAGCTCTCCTGTAATGCAAATGTCAATCTGAGGACGGGTTTCGATGTGGCCCGACACCAGCTACAGCTTAGGCATATCGGCACCGGAATCTGTGGGGGTCAAAAAAGTTTCCGGACACACTGACGAACGAACGGACGGACGCACAAATCAATACTTTCATAAAAAATCAAGATCAAACTGCCAATGCCCATAACTTTTTCGTTTTTGAACCAATCGGGCACTTGGACCGGCGTTGGAAAGGTGGCGAGGAGGAGCTTCTCTTGGACACCTCAGACGACCCCCTGGGTACCTCATTTCGTAAGATATTGCCCATATCATATGGGTATAGATTTGAAAATAACTTCGTGCAGCTTGGCGTCATTTCCTCCACTTCCATATGTTTGCATTGATGGTTGAACTTTGACCTGTAAGCTTCTACAATGGACGTTAAATGCGAGTGGAGACGCCACAAAAATGACTCCAATATAGTCGATTATTGATCAAACTACTTTATCGAAATTTTCCAACCGTTATATTTTTGCCTAGACCACACTTTAGGCATGGGGGATATGGTTTTTCCGACTATTGGATCCAAGACCTTTCCAACGGTACCTAACATGCCGGGGCCCAAATAGTGTCCTGAGAAAATAGCATATTTACTGTATATATACTCGTGACGCAAAAACTGGCATTTTTGATATTTGGCTTGAAATGCACAGTCTATGGTGCGTCACTTGTCGGACTACCGTCCTCCGTGATATGTTATAATTATTATGATCAGAATTTTGTTGATTCAGATGTTTAAAAATGACTTCAAATGGTAATTAAATGGGTAAACTAATTGCATTTGAGATATTTCACATACTTATGGAATTATCTTTTTCATGGTTTGAGATGCGACTGTTCGTTCTATACCGATCAAAAGCAACTACATTTCGTCAGTTGTCAATGTTGTCATTGCTGCAGTAGAAAACGTTGAATTTTGTTTTTGAACACAATGCTTAAAATTTCATGAAATTTCACCTGCAGCTTGGATTGATGATGTTAAATTCGAAAAAAAAAACATCCCATTATTTTCCGTGCTGTTGGTTTTTTTATGTTGTGGTCTTTAATCCCTTTTTAAAAGTATAATGGATCAACGTGAAAATTAATCCATGATTTGGAAGCAGCTGACATGAAAGTAATTCGAATGAGTTCAGGTGTTAATCGTAGAGATCAGTGCGAAAATAGAATTACTAATGAAGATGAACTGACCAGACACCAAAAGGTATTAATGGTCTTTAAAAGTTTATTGTTGTTGTTGTTGTTGATGGATCAATGTGTCTTCATTCTATTTACTATTAATAAATGAAACAATTCTTTTACTTTTCCGTACACAACGTGTCAAGGGAAAGTATAGGAATTGGTCCCGAAAACTTTTTTCGCAAAATTAGCTTAGATCATCATAAAAACTCATGAAACGCGTAGAAAACCACTTTTTGGGACACTTTTCCGTTCGTGTGCCGTCGTTGTCGTCGTTGTCGTCGTTGTCGTCGTTGTCGTAGCTGTTTGTAAACACGATAACTCAAAAAATAATTGAGATAATCCAAATCTGAAAGTCCCAAAAGTTTTGTATCCAATAAACTTAGTTTAAGTTCGAAGATGAGCCATTTTCGATTTGACCCTGGGGTACTTGCCCTAAGAAAAACCTCAAAAAATTGACACTTTTGTATGGGAGGTACCTGTAAATCGACTCTGATTGGCTTCAAACTTTCTGAGATTTAATTTTTTGGGAAAAAATAAGATTCTGAAAGTTTGAAACCAATCGGAATCGATTTACGGGTACCTCTCATACAAAATTTTTGACATTTTGACTAAAATTACCGATTTTTGGACAATTTTGTATGGGAGGTACCCGTTAATCGATTCTGATTGGCTTCAAACTTTCTGAGGTTTCATTTTTTGGAGAAAAAATAAGATTCCAAAAGTTTCATGTTGATCGCATTTGCAGAAGTTTGATTTTTTGTCCTCAATTTCGGCCGACATTTTCTTGGAAAAAATTGAGGGCCAAAAACCAAACTTCTGCAAATGCGATCAACATGAAACTTTCAGAATCTTATTTTTTCTCCAAAAAATGAAACCTCAGAAAGTTTAAAGCCAATAAGAATCGGTTTACGGGTACCTCTCATACAAAATTGTCGAAGTTTTAGTTAAAGTGACCGATTTTTCACTTTATTTTTATTATTATATTTTCACTGCCTTAATTTCAAGAAAATTCACAAAAAATAATCAAAAGTACCCCAAGAGAAACGGCCAATATGTTTATATGCTGTCTATCCGCCGAAAATGCACTACAATATATTCACGCTTATTGAACGCCGAATCGAATATATATTCTAGTGTATATTTGGCGTATTCTTCGGCGTGAAACATATTGAAATATATTCAGGCGCCCTCTGGTGGCCATGAATGCATTCGTTTATTCAATATGTTTCACGCTGAAGAATACACCGAATATACACTAGAATATATATTCAATTCGGCGTCCAATAAGCGTGTATATATTGTTGTGTATTTTCGGCGGATAGACAGCGTATAAACATATTGGCCGTTTCTCTTGGGACCTACGGACAACGCAAGCCAACGGTACGGAAAAGTTCGGGATTACCAATGTATTTCTTTTTATTATCATATATTTCCATTCAATTAATCAGAGTTTATATTACGTAGATGTCTCTCTTTTTACGGAAATATTTGCATCATATTCGTTTTTATATTGCCTTGGTCTCAAATCAACTTTAGAAAAAATATTGTTGTAAACAAGTAAATAAATATTTTGTGAGGCCATTTCGATAAAATATTATTCTAATAAACTTACATTGTAACATAAAGCCATCATACGAAAGTCTGACTTAGTTAGCTCGCCGTGTGAATTGTGCAGTGACGCATTTGACGATGTCAGTTTCAAAAATAGCGATCTGATTGACCCAAATTTTCGCGCACATACGTGCTATATGCATGCTACGGTGTTAGCATACGTCACGAAATAGTCATTACATTTTCCGGAAAAAGAACATCGTGTGCGAAATATGAAATTGATGATGCAACAATGAAACAAAGACAAATCAAATTTAACATTTCATTTTATTCGCAACATAGGCTTAAGCATAAAACAGCACCATCTGCCGTTGATCATCGAAATTTAAATTGGGAATAGTCTATATAGTGGCGAAAATGTGTTTCGAAATTTGAAACTTCTTTATATACCTATTGTATCGAAGAAATATTTGTTTTGTATAAACAAAGTGTCTAAAGTGCTAATTTGAATATTGCGCAAAATTCAAAGAAAAAAAATATATTATTTGAATAAATGTGCATTTATTGTAGGAAAAGAGCGCTGATGAGCGTATTTTGTTCACAATTTGTTCGTTGCAATTAGGAAGGCAATGTGCAAATTCCAATCTGTTTTCCAGTTGATTCCAAAACAATAAGTTAATCTAATCTATTTGTTTTGTAATAAATACATAAATAGGGAAATGTGCAAGGAATATCGTGTCCGTTAAACGAAGATTTGCAGGGCAAGGATTGTCCATTGAATCGAATGTGGGCTGGTCATATGGGTTGAATTTAAGTTGAAGAGGTCGATGCTAAAAGGAAGATAACAATTATTAAAATTAATTTGTCGGATATAAAACTGAACAATTGAAAAGTGTCGGAGAGAAGTGAATGCACATACATGTTACTACACCACCGCCACCACCTCCCGAATTTCCTCTCGTTGAGCCTGTGCTTCCTGTCGATGATGTCGATAGCGTGGTCGATTTGAACGAGTTCGACGTGCTCGACGTGCTCGACGTTGAACCCGGGCTGGTGGACGATTTCGTACTTCTACCGGTATTGCCTCCGGTATTGCCGCCTGTAGATGAGGACCTGGTGCTAGAGCCACCTGATCCTGAATTGCAAACTATTGGACACCTAGTTGTGGTCTTCTTACATCTGCAGCTGCTAGCCCTCGTTGTTGGGCATTTCTTGCGTCTGAAATTACAGCAAGTATTTAAATCAAAATGTTCGAAACCGCGTGTTGGCTTAATAACTCACCTGCATCGGCAACGCTTAACGGTCACTTTGTTCGATGAAGAGCTTGAGCCCGAGCTCGAGCCCCTCGATCCGAACAATCTCAGTTGTGCTGATGAATCTGGTTCAGCATCTGGGTCGGCGTATGCGTTTGCATCAGCAAAGGCATATGCAGACACCGCAACCAAAGCACCAATCAATACCCATGAAACTTTCATTATAAAAAGATTTTTTTTCGCTTTTTTCAAAAAAAATTTTTTAATTTTTTTCCTATCACTATCGTTTTACTTCTAACGATTTGTTTATAAATTTACAAGAAAAAAAAATCTACTTTGGCATTTTTCCGCACTTAAGCTGTGAATGCCGAATGATACTTTTCTCCAAAAAATCTGTCGCTTTATATAGGTGTGATTCCAGTACAACATCGAAAGAAATGAATATTTGCTAAAACCGATGACAATATTTTTTACAACGTGAGGCGCCAGCAAATTGTGCTATGCAAATTATATCATTTGATTTTTTGGGGCCATTCACATCTTTATTTAATCTGTTATTGTTATAATACTATGTATGTATAGTATTGAATAGTGGCTTGTGTGTAAAATAGATCATTATCCAGGTTTCGAATTTTGTTAGTGCGAAAATATTTGATTATGTTTAGTAAAAGGAGAATTTACTCAGCCTTCTTCTTTATATTTACATTTATTTAACTACCTATTAGTTTGAAATATAGCTCATTTCTTGCATTCATTATATCAATAGAAATCCATAATTGTTTCTAACCGAATTTTGTTGATTTAGTTGTTTTAGCCTTTCAATGGTAATCAAATGGGTAAACCAATGAGAGTGACATTGGAGATAACTCATGAATAATGTGAAACTAGATCACAATCCCAACATCGAACGAATCTTGTGCTGCGTGGAATAATTACTCTTACAAAACGCTTTACCATTTTGAATCTGATCAAAACATTGCGCAAAGTATAAAGAAATAAAAAAACCTCATTTGATGAAATGAACATTTATTTTAGAAGAACAAATATCAAAGGGAATACTATTTGTTCTGTGCAATTAAGAAGGCATGTGCAAATTCTAATCTAGTTCTTTTGTAATAAATACATAAATAAGGAAAAGGAAATGTGCAAGGAATATCGTGTCCGTTAAACGAAGATTTGCAGGGCAAGGATTATCCATTGAATCGAATGTGGTCTGGTCATGAAGGTTGAATTTAAGTCGAAGAGGTCGATGCTGAAAAGAAGATATCAATTATTAAAATTTGTCGGATATAAAACTGAACTATTGAAAAATGTCATAGAGAACAATGGAGATGCATACATGTGGTTGAACCACCGCTACCGCCACCCGAATTTGCACTCGTTGAGCTTGTGCTTGCTGTCGATGACGTCGATGATGTGGTACTGCCTCCATTACCACCACTGTTACCACCTGAGCTGCCACCGTTATTACCATTACCACCTGAGTTGCCACCGTTATTACCATTACCGCCTGAGCTGCCACCGTTATTACCATTACCACCTGAGTTGCCACCGTTATTACCATTACCGCCTGAGCTGCCACCGTTATTACCACTACCGCCTGAGTTGCCACCGTTATTACCACTACCGCCTGAGTTGCCACCGTTATTACCATTACCACCTGAGTTGCCACCGTTATTACCATTACCACCTGAGTTGCCACCGTTATTACCATTACAGCCTGAGTTGCCGTTATTACAGCCTGAGTTGCCGCCTGAATTGCCGCCTGAGTTGCCGCCTGAGTTGCCGCCTGAGCTGCCGTTATTACCGCCTGATCCTGGATGGCAAACGTTTGGGCAGCTATTTGTGGTCTTTTTACAGCTGCAGCTGCTAGCCAACATTGTTGGGCACTTCTTGCGCCTGAAATTACAGCAAGTATTTAGATCAGAATGTTCGAAACCGTATGTTGGTTTAATAACTCACCTGCATCGGCAACGCTTAACGGTCACTTTGTTCGATGAGCCCGATGAGCCCGATGAACTTGAGCCTGATGGACTTGAGCCTAATGAAGATGATCCTAAAGAAGAATATTATTTTTCAAATTCAAACTTCATCGAAAACTGAACAAATCCATCTAAATCTGGATTAAATTTCTATTGTTCAAAAATGGTAATGTGAACGTATGATCCAACAGTTTCACATTTCTCATTATGAGTGAGTTTCACAGCATTTCGCCACTGACTTACCCATATTGAACAAGCCACTGAGCATTTGTGCTTCTGGCTCTGGTTCTGGTTCAGCAAGAGTAACAGCCTATTAAATGATTTTCAGATTGATTAATCATTGTCTCAATTGAAACTATTTTCTTTACTCAAATCGATGTTCAAAATTAAATACTCACAATGATAGCGAACAAAACGGCGATAAAGATCAGTGAAATTTTCATTTTGAATTGATTTCTTTACTGCTTTGGTAGAACTAAGTTGAAAGTGCACTCAATATCGAATGATACCTTCTTTGAAAAATCAGTCCGCTTTTATAGTTGAGATTTCAAGATGAAACCGAACCGATTTGTTGACTCAACCCAGAGAATGTTTTCTAAATTTACATGTGTTAAAACTTGTAAATTTCGGCGCTCCAAAGTGTGTTATACAAATCAAACCATATGACTTTTTGAGGCTATTTCACAGCATGTTTTCCAAATCTGGTATAAAACGATTGAAATACCTAGGGCATAGTTGACACAAATTATTGGTTTTGCTTATTTCAAACATTTACCAATGTCTATTCTAAACTAAATAGATTCTTAGAACTTGGATTAATTTAATTGTGCATGTATTTCTGTGTCTATTTGAATCAGTTCATAGTAATTGAAAATGGGTTTGTTTGAAGGTGAATCATTTCATTGATTAAAATGTTTATTTTTGCTGCCACGGTGACATCTCCATTAGATTTTAAATAAAGAGTTTCTGCCAAAATATCTGCGTGTGCATGGCTTTTTACATGAGGGTTACATATAATTGGACACCGTAGTTTGTCATTAGTTTATATCATTACGTGGCGAGCCACAGAACTATTTCATGTACTGCTAACAATGTATACACCCTGTTTTTTTTAAATTGATTCGTATGCAAGGACTTGACGGCACCGATTTGTTGACTTCAGCCAAAGAATATTTTCTAAATTTACATGCGTTAAAACCATCCAGTGATTGTGCCTTATAAGAGCCTGTGTTTACAGGAATGCTTTTGCATAGTAGCGCCGCACGTTGTTTGTGCCTTGCTTATGTTATACTCTACTATGCTTCAGATGACACAATACAATCATACAGTGCACACATACACAATAGTTCCGACAATTTGCCGTAGTCTGAAGTCATGGCGCTAGTTATGCAACATCATTCAGACTAGCAACTAACGGATAAAACTTGTAAATTTCGGTGTTCCGAAGTGTGTTATACAAATCAAACCATATGACTTTTTGAGGACATTTCACAGCATGTTTGCCAAATCTAGTGCAAAACCATTGAAATAGAGCATAACTACAAAGAATTTTTTTCGCTACTAATCACATATTTGACATCGTCTATTCCAAACAAAGTACATTGTTTAAATCAAATATTTGATGGTCTAATTTTGCATTTAAAGCATTTATTTGTTCATAGTGATTGAAAATAGGTTTCAAGGTTCAATTCATTGTCTCGCGCGTGTTTTTTCTGCTGGTTACATCTCTATATCAATGTAAAAGTAGATTATGAATAAACAGTTTTTGTGAGAATTTTTGTGTACTTGGTTTATTTAAGTGAATTCGTTTGAGAGATCTAGCACCAATTGGCATTCCTTCTTTGAATCAGTGAAAAAAACTGAATTGGAAGCATTTTTTTCTATTGAAGAACTCACTCAGATCAGGTGACTTATATGCCCAGTGGATAGAAGTTGTCAAACCATGGAAAAATTAGGCCTTGGTCATAGGTTCCATTTTGAGATACAGACTCCAGGAAAATCGATTTTTCAACTATTGGATTGCTATATGGATAATTGAAATTTAGTCCAAAAAAATGAAAAAACTGTCCAAAAAATCCCAAAACTTTATGTCGATTTTCACATTTTTTTGGGCTGTTTCGAAAAAAAAATTATGAAAACGTCCAAATCTGTTTTCGTCTCCTATTCTGAAATTCGAATTTTGTCCAAAATATTTCGGAAATTGTACAAAATATTCGGTCAGGCGGGATCGAAAGCAATTGCAATTACCTTCAAATTGAGCTATTTAACAGTAATATTCAATTAAAATTATTTGCAAATTTTCTGTGTTTTGTGTTGTAAATTAATTTGCACAATTTATTTCAATTGAACTACGGAAATAAATTTAAAAATAATCAAATCAAAACCAGTCAATTCTTTCTATTTACCATTTATTTCTTGACTCTCTGTGAAGAATAGGTAGGCTTTTGTCATGAATCCAAATTCATTTTTTGACAAATTTTGGGAGATTTTCTCAATATTTTGGACGAATTTCAAAATATTTTTGACAAAATAAATTAAATTTGATTTAGTATTGATTGCATCATCATCGGTTTCGTTATCATCGCATTTGATGTTTTTTAAATAGTTGATGAGAGTGCGGCCTAAGATAAAAAATAATGGCTTTCTAAAGATTGGAATCAAATGTTGGCAATTTTTCTTTGATTTGCTTGAAAGAATTTTTATTGAAAAAATCAACATTTTGGTAATGTTTTTTTGCTTTTGAATCGTAATACATATGCAAACTCTATACTAGTAACCTTTTACAATAAATACATAAATTAATAAGGAGCAGTGTATAGGTTGTCGTGTCCGTTAAACAAAAATATGAAGTGCAAGGATTATCCATTGAATCGAATGTGGTCTGGTCATGAATGTTGAATTTAAGTCGAAGAGGTCGATGCTGAAAAGGAGATATCAAATAATAAAATTAAAATTTGTCCGATATAAAACTGAACTATTGAAAAATGTCATAGAGAACAATGGAGATGCATACATGTGGCTGAACCACCGCTACCGCCACCCGAATTTGCACTCGTTGAGCTTGTGCTTGCTGTCGATGACGTCGATGATGTGGCACTGCCTCCATTACCACCACTGTTACCACCTGAGTTGCCACCTGAGTTGCCACCGTTATTACCACTACCGCCTGAGTTGCCACCGTTATTACCATTACCACCTGAGTTGCCACCGTTATTACCATTACCACCTGAGTTGCCACCGTTATTACCACTACCACCTGAGTTGCCACCTGAGTTGCCACCGTTATTACCAGAGTGGCCGTTATTACCGCCTGAATTGCCTCCTGCATTTCCTGATATAATAAATTATTTTTCAATGAACATCACAGATCCCAACAATATTCAAAGTAACTATACCTCCTCCTTCAACTGGCACCACAACCGGAATAGGACAGTATTTGACATATACTTTCTTCGTCTTTGGACACTTCTTTCTAGAGCTGGAGCCGGAGCTGGAGCCGGAGCTGGAACCGGAGCTGGAGCCGGAGCTGGAGCCGGAGCTGGAGCCGGATGTTTTGCAACAGCCACACTTCTTGCGTTTGGCCTTTGCCTTATTACGGAGTCGCAAAATCACACGACCATTACTCCTTGAAGATGATGATGAACGCTGTGGATCAGCCAAAGCGTCGGCAATGGCAAGGGCAGCTGGTTCAGCAAAGGCATCTGGCTCAGCTTCTGGGTCTGCGAATGGATCTGGCTCAGCGTATACCTGTTATAACCGAACCCTTTTCTTTCAAATTTTGAACCAAAGAAAAATTTACAAGCAATTTTCTCACCTTCAAGGCAACGGTGCACAAAATTAAACAAACTAAAATAATTCTCATCGTGTCCACCTGTGCTAATGCTACTTCGACTCGACAATTAAGTCGATTGATACCGTTCGAATAAATTACAGCGCCTTTTATACATTGCTGTTCGGCAAAAATGTCAACATAATCTGTTTAAATATTTGCATTTCAAGATTTCTACGAGATAAGCGACCGAGATTTATTCACCAGAGAGCCAATTTATTTTTGTCAATTTATTTGCATAGTCTCAATTTCCGCCCATATGTCCATTAGATTCTAAACATAAAGAAAAAAGGGGAAAAAACTATTAAATTAATATGTTCTGATTTAAAATTGCCAAATATTGATGTTTACACCTTACAAAAATGATCATCTGACAATAGCATGAAACTAGTCATTTCATTAATAAAATGATGTTGATGATAGTAATAATAATCATCTGAAGGCGATCCCGTAACCCACATTTAAAAATGGATATAAGAAAATATGTTATTTGTTCAGTATAAAATGTAGTGCCAAACAAAAAATGAACATTTTTCTCCATTATTATTACTAGCAAATTTAATCACTAAACGAAAGTAGATTAACCAAATTGAGAGAAAACAAAATCAAATCCAATGTTACTTCATTCAATGTGCGCATATTTTTAGCTTAATCAATTGAATGTTTGTTCAGTATCGATTCACGTGGTGGTTTTGATTTATTTTGTTGAATATTTCGCGCTAAATTGAAAAGTTCAATACACCTGCTTACGATAGACGTTGTAAACATACAATTTTAATTAGCTGAACAACAATTTTAGTCGTTTACCAAGTAAGTAAGACCAATGTCACTGTGATAAAGACACTGTTTAATGTTTACACATCTTTTTTTTGGGCAAAATACTTTTTGTTTTGATATCACGACAGAAGGAATATATCAAGCTAAAAGATATTTGAAATTGCTTATTGTTTCCAAACTGTGTATGCAATACTGTCTGTTTTCAAGAAAGTCTCCTAAACCAATGGATTCAACAATACTTGTGAAAAATTTAAAATATTCTGAAGATATAAACATATGAAATTGATTTACATTTTATATTTATTGGAACATTGTGATTTACATACTGCATGCAACTTAAATCCTAACAACAATCAACTTGAACAGGTTGTGAGTCTTACGAATTTAATGCTTTGAATGTTGTTGATATTTGAAAAAAATGATGAAAGTTTAAAGAGAGTCAAATGCAAGCCTAACAAATTTGTAGCTTAAATAAAATGGTTTCATTTAGATTATTAAACTGTCTATGGAGCCATAGTATCTCAACGAGTGTACGATTTGATCCATGGATGCTTCATGACATCGGGCAAACTTGGCCGGGCACTGTGACTCTTTTGTAATAACTGAAATGAAAGAAATGATTAGCAAAATTATCTAACATTTTTCTTACAACAACAACAACAACAACATAAGCAAGCATTCAAAGGCCTGACCTTTTTCTTATTTTGCAAATTTTGAAATTCCAAGATCGAATGACAATTGATTTCCCAAACTGATTTCCCAAAATCTATGGCTTCGTACTATAACCATGTAAAAAGGAAAAATCGAACCAAATGTGCGTCAAAAAGGAAAACATTACAATAGTGTTTCTTATTTCGGAGTCCCTTTTTAGCGCACTTTTCATTCTGTGTCTCCTATTCATGAAGTAACCGTATGAAACCATAGATTTATTATCACTAGCTCAATTCATGGGGTAACAATGGGCTAATCATCTCCACTTTAACAAACTAATGAAAAAAAAACTGTGTTTCATCTTACCCCAGCAATAAGATCCTTTGCACCAATTGACAAATGGCTAGGATAGTCAATTTCTAATCGTCGAATTTTCGCGTATGTTTTCTCCGAATCGGGCGATTCAAATGGTGGCCGTCCGACCAAAAATTCATAGCATAAAATACCCAAACACCATTGATCCACTGTGTCATTGTAGGAATGGCCTTCAACCCTGGGAAAAATACCAAATTTGATTAGGTTTATATAGAATCTTCATTTTCATCTGACTTTGTTTTTAATTCTGTGAATGAGTGAATGAATTGGACCAATTCTTTGAATGAATGAACTAAATATTCATTTTTTGTTTGTATCAAAATCAATCAATCTAAAACATTCTTCTTTGAATCATTTAAAAAAAAAGCCACTTACATTTCAGGTGGCAAATAGTCGAGTGTTCCGCACATAGTTTTACGTTTGTTTGAGTGTGTATGAGCTGACCATCCGAAATCGGCCAATTTGATTTGATCGCCGACGGTAAGCAAAATATTCTCTGGCTTCAAATCTCGATGAATGACATTGTTTAAATGGCAATATTGCAGCGCATCGGCCACCTGGTACGTGTACCGAGCTGAACGATCTTCCATGAAACGACCATTCGGTGAATTTTGTAAATGTTTGTACAGCTCTCCCTCCGAAGCCAATTCCAAGGCCAAATATATTTTACGATCATCGTGAAACCACGTGTACAGCCGCAAAATGTTTGGATGCCTTGACAAAAGATTTGTGTTAAATACGAATTTACTCACATGTTCATATGTATGGACAAAAAGACACAAACTCACTTCAAACGCGACTGAATTTCAATTTCACGCAGCACTTGCTTCTCGACGCGACCATTTGTTAGTTCGGACTTGAACATAATTTTCATTGCAACCATAAAATGTGTTTTTCGTTCTCGGGCTACGTAGACACGACCAAATTTCCCTTTTCCCAACGGGCATCCAAGTTCAAAGTCATCTTTTGACCATTCATAACTAAACAATGATAAAACCATCGAAATGGATTAATTCAAAATGGAAAATCAAAGAGATTTGATATGATGAATGTATTTTTTTTCTTTTTTCCAAGCCAAAATGCCGTGAATTTTAGTCACACGGAACGACTTGAATGGCACATTTTCTATAACAAAGCCTCTGATTGTATCTCAAACACTTACGGTTTGCCATATGCTTCATGTGACATCATTCGTTGTTCCACTTGTGCAGCGTACATATTTTCTTTATCCTCACGACTTTTCGACATTTTGGCACGATATTTTTCGTCAATTAACTGTTCACAATAAGTAAAAATACGGAATAAAACAAACAACAATACTCTGGAAAAACAAAGAAAAATGCGGAATTTTCAACAATCGGTTGTTGTGTGCTTCGTTGCGACAAGCAGTTGAAATACGAAAATTTAAATGGCACAAATGAACCATGTTTGACAGTTCATGTAGTGAATAAAGCCGCGCTGCAAAATGGTGGCGCTGAGGTCATGATTTCGATGTTTCGTTTCAATTTTTGTAACTTTTTCATTGAGATACGATCAAATTCGTGTGAAAAAAAATTATTTTACGCAAATAAGTTAATTTTCATCAAATACAAAATGAAATATATTTACAAAAAAAATTGCTTTTCGTTTTAAAAATAACGAAATCCAAATCAAACGTATGTGTGTACGTTGAAATTGTGACAGAAGTGCACGTTGATAGGTTTTGTCTCATTCGAAATACCTTTCATTTTTTTTTTTGTTCCTGTTTCGAACTGACACTTTGACATTTGTCGAATAGTTGCCAAACATGCGTGAAATAGAGCAAAGCTGTTTGTTTTGTTTATTTCTATCAAGTCAATAGTAGTTGATAACAGTGTCAATATTATATCGCAATATGGGAAAGAATAAATCGAAATCAAATGATAAAGAAAGCAAAAAAAGTGCTGATACGGCGATAAGTTCACTGTCAGGAAAAGTGACAAAAAGTCCAAAACCACAACCAATCACCGACAAGTTGAATGCTGTCATCAAATCGGTGGGATTACCTGAAAATGCCGAAGTTTTAACCGCTGATCAATTGACGGAGAATCAAAAGCATGTACTGAAAAAGGTTTGCGCCAAAATGTACGGCCATCAACATTCAGAAAGAAAAGCAATGCCGGCCAAATCTTTGGAATCAGCGACCGCACAACTAGCACAAAAGATGAAAGAAAAACTCGCCCAAAAGAAAAAAGACAAGAAGAAGCAAAAACAAAAGACCAACAGCGATTAAAAGGCAGTTTAAAAACTTTCTTTTTATTTCATCACATAAAAAAAATCAATAATTGTCATTATAAAAAGCATTTTATAGATTGTGTATGCAATAAAATGGAGATATGGACAGATTCACAACTATGTTTTGATTCTTCTTCTTTTTTTTTGATTCTTGAGGATTCTGTATAATTACTCGTTGATCACGTTCAAGATGAACTGATATGTAAGTATTCACACACAAAGATGCCGATGATTTTGTTCAAATTCGTTACAGTGGCGAAGTCAACGGAACGCAAGTCATCGGATGATGTGTGCCAGACTTCAGGGAATGGTGTCGGAATTAAATGTAGAATTGGAACCTGCGAAAAAAAGGAGTATTATGAGTATTTTTTATATGAAATTCACATTGTGAATACAACGTAAGCATATGCAAGGCATATCATTCGTCGACAAATCATTGAAACGCTTGTTGCTGTTGTTGTAATTGGCAAAAGAAAAAAAACTCGTAAAAAACATTGGAAATTCTATTTGAACTTACTTCTCTGCGAAGGAATGGAATGTGATCGTCTTCAATGTGCATTTGGACATTGTATGGTTGGAAATAGCCCTGGCTCCGTTTTTTGTGGTGAGCACTACTGTGAGCTTGTTCAACTAAACCACCGGAGGCTCCAAGCCGCGTTTCAATATCGACAAGCTGATAGTACCAGGTTTCTGTTTCGGGGAAGTAGTTGTAGAACGTTGGTTTTGCTGCACCTAGCAAATCCAATAGCACTAACACATCCTGTGGTAGATACAAGATCATTTGAGTGAGTTTGTTGAATTAAAATGAAAAAGGAAACGAAGAAAAGGTAAATGAAGGTAATTTTAATCATTTTTAGGTTCAACAATGAAATAAAATGAAAGAAAAAAAAACATTGCCTAGCAAACAAAATAGGAAATAAATACGGAAAATAAACAAGGAATTTTCTTTGAAAATAAATAATCAAAATAGCAACCAAAAGTGAAGAACTGTTATACTTACAATTTTCTCAAGTTCATTTGCTTGATCCCATTTATGTGCAAGGTGTCGTGCACCATAAATGGAGTCTTTGGCATTCCAATTAACGACCGCCTCTTCGCCATCAAAGAAAATATACCTCAAACTCAGTTGGCTGTTTTGTACCGATTGCAACTGAGTCTTTAACACGCTGGCAATATTCATCATAATTGCACACGGAACGGCCGAATCAGTGGCTCCAACAAAATTCTCCATAAGCTTGCTATCATAGTGGCATGCAAGTGTTAAATATCGTTTTGCATTTGGATTTACGTCGGCAATGATATTGGTGAACTTTGTGCGCCCTAATGGTGTGTCATCGAAAAACTCGTTTTGTTCAACCGACCAACCGAGTTTGTGCATGTAATTAACGATGTACTCGCGAACAATGTCATGGCTGGGTGTTCCCGAAACTCTTTCGATTAATATATTCGATAAAACATTGTGCACTTCCTCAATATCGCCCAGTTTTTTGTTAAGTTCCCAAAACTCTTGCTGACTTGCTACTTTGGACTGATGGTTTTGCTAAGTGAATTAATTAATACGCAAACATGTTTGTTTATTAACATATGTTTTGGATATCATTGGCAAAATGATTAATTGTTTTTTGGCCTTGGTTTCTTTTGACCTACCTGTGCTGCACGCAACGAAGATTCTCGATTGGTTACCGATCGAGCACAAAACACACAAATCAATATGCAAATCGTCCAAATACTTGGTAATTCCATTCTCTTTTTCTTCAGTTTTCTAACTTTCGCCAATCACACGAGTTTTATTTCTGATTTATTTTTTTGGTGTCGTTTATGTTATGAAATACGCGTCATATCAAGCAATTTTTCACGCTTGAGTTTATGATTTGATTGGGGGAATTTCGAGCGATCGATCGGAGTGATTACTAAAAACGATCTATGTAAATTGCTTGCGCGAAATGGAATGCTAGAACTCATGAATGTCAGAGTAAACACGAACGTTTGTTCATTTCGTGCGAATTCAACAGATACTTGTTTTACATTGAGCACACTCTCACTCACTCGCACTGTGAGGCAATGTGTGTATGTCACAGACAGCTGTTCAAAAACCTCACAAATGTCACAGCTTTAAAATGAACCGAACTGGTGACAGCCGACGTATTTGGGGATAGTGTTCGAAATTCGAATTATGTGTTATACAGCTGAAGAGATGACGCGCTTGGGATTCAAATTTCGATTTCGCTTAGGATTCAAATTTCGGCTCCATTTGAAATTCAAATTGAAACTGCTGACGATAAAAAGCGAATTACAGAGAATAATTCTCCTCAGTGAGAATAGATTTCGTTGGTACAGAGAACGAATTACCATATAAAAGCCTCAAATAACCGCTGAAACAGATAGAAAAGACTCAGAAATGAAGAAAACACAAGCAGTTTTTTTTATTCATTGTAATTTATTGTTTTTCATTTTTCTTTATTTTCTGTTTTTTTTGTCATCTTAAAAACCCTAGAACAGGCAATTTTATCATTATAATAGTAATAATTCAGTAATAATAATATTTTGTGTGTGTGAGTGTTTTTTTTTTTTTCATTTCATATAGTTTTGAGAGTATTTTTTTTTTTTTGGTATTTCTTCTTCAATTGTTAATTTTTACTAGAAGAAAATTTAATTTAAATTCTCCAAATGATTCAGTTCAATGAGAAAGTATAATCGACACGCTGAGTGTGTGAGTGTATTGGGTGAATTTTTTGTTTCTTCTTTTTGTTATAAATGTTTATCATATGCATTGCGCGTAACTGTGTGTTGTGTGTTGTAATTTTTGTATTTTAATTTAAAGTGTTTTTTGTTCATTTTGCTGAATTTGCTCATGTTGCTATGTGGGTTAAATTCAAATGTCTCAATCTCGATTCTTAAGAATTAGATTTGTTTTTTATTCCTTCTAAAGTGTTTTTTTTTCTTCTTCGGTGTAAATTCAACGAAACATAACATTTTTTTTGTGGATTCAATTAAAGTTTAAGTGTTTTTTTTGGGTGTTTTTCTTCCATTTTTTGTTGTTGTTGTTGTTGTTTCAATTTGTTGCTAAACCTCTTATTATGACTGTTCCTTACACTATTATTAATAGTAGATTTGTTTGTTTCACATAATCATCTTTCATTCTCATCAACGAATACATAAAATATTCTATTTGCTTTTTATATGCTGTGTATTTTGTGTTTATCTTTGTCTTGTTTATTTGTCAGATTTTTGGTTCTAAAGTTTATCATAATATTCGTGCGCTTGAACATTTATCTGTTGCTTTTTGGTTTTACTAGTTCTCTCTTCTTCAATAATTGGTAGCTTGATGCTGAACATTTCATAGTTTATTTTCTGGTGAAAACTAAAGGAACTTAAAATGATTGACGAAATACTTTGATCGCATGCACACAGGATGATGTGCATGCGGAAAAACAGAACGGTGATAAATTCATTTATGAAAATTCAGTGCAAACAGGTAAATAACAAAATCATGTAGACTTATACTAAATGAGGAAAAAAAAAATGAACGAACCAAAAATTAAAAACGAACAAACCAGCAAGGATTCAATTTTCGAGTTGAACACAGAATATTTCGTTGTGCCAGATTATTGACCGCAATTTATTCTCTTATATCGATTTTTTTCATGTGTGCATTTGGAAATGCGTGTGTGGCTGTGGCAGAATGCTGTGTTTCTGGTCAAGCGGTGTGTATGTGTGTAACAACAGGAACAATAAAGAATTTTTTTTTTCATTGCAACAGGTGATTTCATTCAATCTATACCGAGTTGTATGATCGTTTGGCGAATTTAATATGCAAATTAATTCGTGTCAATTTGTTTGTTATTGTGTGTAGATTTGTTTGGCTAATAGTTCGTTTCTGAGAAATTTGCTGAGTTGTGCAAGTGTGTGGATGTTGATTTTCATCGTCGAAATTTATTCATAAAAATTGAATGGTTTTTTTTGTTGCGTTGCGGTGTCAAAACACACAATGATTTTCTTTTTTTTTTTTGCTCGACCATATCATTCGAAATACTTAGATCAAATGAGAATGTGCAGCTTCTCATATAACAGCTTCATGTCATGTGTTAGGTTTTCGTCAATTTTTTTCTTTTTTTTTTTTGTTCATCTCAAATATAAAACTATTCTCGTCAATATGACGAAACGATTAAATCTGCTATCATCGCGTCATTTCGATTACAGTTTTACATATATAATATAATGCTGAATCATGCATAGTGTCTGTGTGTGTCTGTGGTTTTTTTCTTCTTCTTCTTCTTCTTCTTCTTTGGTTTGGGATTACGGTGCATTGTATGAGTATGTGAACACAGTCGGAGACAATCGTTGATGCTGCTTTCTTCGGAAAAGTATGATGATAATTTTTCCGTTCAACAGCTTTGGTGACCGCATGACTGTGGCACATGTTGCGAATGATTGTGGTTGGAAATTAGATGAATATTCTTGGCATACAATTGCATACCCATCGTGTTTTGCTAAGAATCAAGCCAATCTGCTCTGTCCACACCATTGATTCCGTCTGTATTCACTGTATTCATATCCACATCCGATTTCCGTCAATTTCCATTTTTCATTAAATATTACACAATTTTTCTTTAAATATTTCACTAAATAATTTGTTTTTGTTTTTTTTTAACTTAATCATTTGCACACACTTTCATAAAAACACCCATTGACATACACTCGCGCTCAATCTCTCTTGTTCTGTATCTCTCGCTGTCAACATGATCTAGTTTCATCTTTGTTTTTGCAATAATAAACCCTAAATAAGAATATTCAGTTTATTTTAATAATTTCTTCGTGTTGGTTTTGTATCCCAATTTTTTTTTTGTATTTGGTTTTGTGTCATTTTTTTTATCTATAACGTAACAAATATATATTATACATCATTATAATAATTTTTTTTTGGTTTAATATGTTCCGTTTCCTGCAGCTTGTGCTGTCGACAATATTATTCTTCTTCATTTTTTTTTTTAGTGTAAGTATTCGTTTTGTGTTCATAACTGTAGTATTATAATAAATATTTGATCTATAGTAACCTCTTTTTGAGCGATGTGCGATGAATTGCGCGACGATTCCATTGATTCGTGCTAATAATTTTTTTATTGGTCATTGGTATCTGATATCGACATTGTATATCAATCTAGTTCCATGACTATTTTACTTACTATCTCTGTCTTTTTGCTGTGTGTGTCGGTGTGTGTATATAATATGTATTTATTTCGTAGCAATGTAGTTTACTTTTGAGAACCCAAAAAATGCTTACTGGGTGAATGAGTAAGTATTGTAAAAAAAAACAACCTCCGCACACATCGAAAAAGAACTAAGCGGAAAGAAAACCATTTCTTTACAGTGTATTTATTGTAGAACATTTCGTATAAAAAACGATTTTCAAACCGAAAAATAGAAGAAAAAAAAAACCATCGAATATACATATCAATTGTGTCTAGAGATTTATGAGAGGAGAACCGTTGTGCTGCGATTTTCTTTTTTGTGTTCTCCGCTCTCAGCGTTCTCTCTTTGCTTTAAAACGTGCATAAAAATGTGGTTGGTTGCAGTGGTATGTGCGCGCAAAAAAAGAACCAATTCCTCGTGTTTCGTTTTGTAGAAGGTTGAAGAATCTTATCTTGATTGACTTTTATTTAAACTAACATTATGTTTTTCATTTTGAGGTACTTCAACTCTTTTAACGCTTTTGCTCCTTAATATGTATCAGTGTGCATTGAAATGCAGTTGAGCTATTTTAACTATTCCTAGACAAGTTTGTGTGTGTATTTTTTTTGCAAGACTTTTTTTTATCTTCTCTTAATATATTCAACGTTTTTTCTTTACGGTGATAGAGTTAAAAACACACAGAAACTCAAACAAAGGAAGAAAAAAAAACAGAACGACGGTATTCGGTCGAGATTTTCGGGCAATGTAAATACACTTAGAGATATAGAGAAAGAGTTTGGATGTTACATGATAATTCTGGCTGTGAATAATCTATAGTTTTAGCACAATTTGAAATGGTTTTTTTTTCTTGTTTTCTGGTTGTTGTTTTGTTATTAAAATTCACCTATTTTCTGCTTGCCTCAAGAGCGGGTAATGCACATTAAATAACATCAGTATGTGTGAGTAGATGTATGTTCAATACAAATCCATCAACACTAACAACAGCAACTACGGTTAAAATCAGACGTTCGCATTTGCATTGCTTAGGAAGCAGCATGTTTTAAGGCACAGCATTAATGCTAGCATATCGATTGTTACAACAGCGACGCATACACGGATCTCGCGCTCACAATAGCCGCACACACATCTCTCGTGCTCAGTAGCCGTCGCAAAAATATATCACGCAACGTTTGTTGTATGCGTGTGTATGTTTGTTGATGCGACGGCTACTGAGCACGAGAGATGTGTATGCGTCGCTGTTACAACCATCGATATGCTAGCATTAATGCTGTGCCTTAAAACATGCTGCTTCCTAAGCAATGCAAATGCGAACGTCTGGTTAAAATCATGAATTTAATCTAGCTGTTCTTTTTTCGGGGCTGTTTAATCTTACTTTTTGTTGGTTTGTTTCTGCGGGGAAGGAATGAAGAGCAAAGTGTCCTATTATAAATTGTTTGTCCTTTTTTTTCTTGAGAAATTCGGGATAGAGGTCAACTTCATTGTTGTTTCTGCTTGCCTCTCACTGCTTTTTTGTACACATAAACCAACGCAACTTAGGTTAATCACATCAAATTGTTGTTGTTTGCTTGTTTTTATTTTAAATACACTTACACAAATATAGAAACGTCATCTATTTCTGTGTTTATCTCGTCATTTTAATTGGATTCTCTTTGTGTTCTTCAGTAATACACAAATAAAATCGTAGTCTCTTTGTCAACTAGTTTTTGAACTTAATTCTCTTATGTAATAGCCAGGACTCGGTCGCATGCTGTGTGGTCTCTGTGTGTGCATGTGAGAGTGAGTGAGTGTCGATAACAAAGAAGCTGTTCAAAGTGGCTTTCTCTACTTGAAAATAAATGCTTTATCTCCCGTTTCCATCATTTCTATTTACTGTTTTGTCGTGTATCCGTTCTTCAGCTTCTTTCGTTCGCTTTTTTTTGCTGTTATTCAAATGAAAAATATTTGAATGAGTGTGTGGGTGTGGGATGGTGGGTTTGGGGTATTAGGCTGTTGATTGAGAACTGTGTATACTAGAGTATATTAGTGATTGTGATTCAAGTATAGTAATATATTGATTTATGTTTGTATTCCATTTCTTTATATAGCTCGATAGTGCGTTTATTTTGAGTAAATATTGATTCGAAGCCTTTTCATTTCACATTCATTCTTATTATTGTGTGGTGGTCCAACGGTGTGTTGAAATTCTTTCAAATCACTATTTTTGCTGTTTTCATTTGGATTTAAAAAAAAACCCGTTACATACAGGGAAAAAACACTGTGTATTGTGTGTCTCTGTGTGCAATTTGTTTGGTAGCTCAAGTTTTAGTCGAAACCGGTTTTTGATTATTTGTGAAAGAGTTTCATCTCTTTCGAGTTTTTTTTTTAGAGAAAAAAGTAGAATAGAATTGAAACTGGTGGTAGAAAAAAAAGCGAAAACTTTTTGCTTAGAATTTTTTTCCTGTCCGAATTTGATCGAGAAAAGTTTTGCACGCAGCATAGTTGAAAACTGGACGAAAACATTTTCACGAAGTTCTTTTTCGTTTGGTACATTTGTCTTCTGAAAAATTCACAAAAAATTGTGCAAGTATTTATCTTATTTCGTCGTTTTTAGCACTACATGGAATGTAGGCTACTGTAGTTGTTATCTTTTTTCCCAA
The DNA here is from genome assembly GCF_009176505.1 of Sitodiplosis mosellana. NCBI lineage: Eukaryota > Metazoa > Arthropoda > Insecta > Diptera > Cecidomyiidae > Sitodiplosis > Sitodiplosis mosellana. The sequence goes on from NW_022595245.1 coordinate 4,058,637, forward strand.
GAAAATTTTTAGAGTCTTTAGGCAATTTTTTTGGACCGTAAATTAATTCATTTTAATATCCATATTTTTTTTATTTCAAATGAAGCAATTACGCCTAATTGCAAAAATGAAATAAAACCATGTTCTTGTACTCCTTCACTTTTGAGATAACTCAAAAAAAAAAAATTACACTTTTTTCGTTGTCAATGTGAAATAATGTACGATGATCATTCACATTGAATGTACATAAAACACATAAGTGGAGAATACGATATCATCATATAAATTTATTTAATTATTTTTGACAATATTAAAATGATTTGTATACAAAAAGTATACTACGATTAAAACTACATTCCATGTAGTGCTTACGATAATAATTTGATGAGAAACATCAAATTAATTAAACCCCTTAAATTTACAAGCTTCAAAAACGCAGAGCGGAGCAAAGCGAAGATCTGCGGTCTTGTTTTTCTTCTCTCTCTCTCTCTCTCTCGTTTACGTGCTTTATTTCTGTCTCGTTTTCATCTCGATTTAACGTGTTTTTTCTTCTCTTCTTCAGCTTTGGTCGGAGCAGATATTTTGAGCTTTTTTTTTATCTAAAGAAAATCCGACGAAGAAGTGTACATATTTTTTAAAGTGCTGTGTGATGGAATTATTGCCCTTGAGCTAAATTTGATTGTTGGAGAGCGTGAATTTCGTTCAATGAACTTTTTTTTTAAAACGTGCCCCTAATTTGTTATGTAAAAACTGGAGATTTTGCACAGTTCAACATGAACTATTTAATTGATGCCATAACATAATGGAATATTTTACGCTCAACGGGACAAAACGACCCCTGAAATTCGCACACGCTCCGTCGAACCGACCGACCAAATGACAGAAGAAAGACAGAACAAATAAATATCAACAAACAAACGATGACTTTAATTAGTCTGTGTGTGTCTCGAAAAAATGTTTATTTCGAATTCATTTAAAATTCTTTTAAAGCTGTCTCAAAGCACAATATCCTTTTAAAACTTTGTCATTTTCTATCTCCATCTCCCTCTCTCTCTTTCTCTTTCTCGTTCTCTATGTGTTGTGCTTGCTCTATGTGCTTGTGATCATCACACTGAACAGATTAAATGTGCATGTTTATTTCATTTGTACGAAACGTGGCCTGTCATTGAACATCTAATATCATAAATTCGAGATTCGCATTGTGTGTGTGTTTTTTTACTCTCTTGTTCACTCGTCCCAATTTATGCAATGGGCAATGGGCAACAACATTCACATAATTTCGCAATTTTCACGCATTTCATTGACTTGATTGTGTATATTTAGCTAAACATTTTCAAATGCTATTATACATCATTCTAAATGTACTATTCGCTTAGAAAAAACCTCGTTTTTTTTGCTATCATATTTGATTTTCCCATTTATTTTTCTTGTTGTGGGTGTGGGTGTATGTATGTGTTTTTGTGTGAAAATTCTTGTTTATTAAAAAAAAACGTTTAAAAAAATCTATTTGCTCTTTTTATTCTCTGTCTCTGTCTATCTCATTACATTTGAATTGTGTCAAAAAGTGTGTTCTATACGTGATAAAAATGCTCTGTTTAAAACCGTTTGATTGAATTGCTTCACTTTGTATTGATTTTGTGCGCGTGTTGAGTGTTTGTATATCTTCGTTGAAGAATAACGAGAAGTGGCGAATGTGCAAAGATTTAGATGATTTTTCACCTATTTTTTTTTTGTTCGGAAAAGTTTACTTAAGAAAATATTCAAGGTTGTATGTGCTAGTTGTAGTTGATTGTATAGCAAATTTGTTATAATTAATAATTTTGTTTTCATTTCGATAAAATGGGAAAAGTTTATGTTTTCGATCCGAAAAGGTGCATTTACATTTCATATAATATTTAAAATAACCTTGGTTGTTGTTTTTTTTCTTCTGTAAAACTTTTGCGGGGAAACTAGTTTTGAACATGTGTAGACATAGGCGCCGTATTGTGGGCATATTTGTGGACAGGGACTCATTAATAATTAATATTGAGCATAGATTGCAATATTTACGTTACATTATGAAACATTTGTGATTTTTCCTTCTTTGATATCAAAGAATTGCTCATGGGCATGGTGTGCCTTGGTATTGTTAGCAACTGGGCTAATTCCGGTTTAAAAATACTTAACGAAAAAAACAGAAGTCCCAAGAAGAAAATAAATTCAGCCTTGTATAGTCAGGTGCAGTAAGGTCAATATCAATCGATGCGAATTCCATTTAGTCCGCTTCGTTCTTTTAGATCGAAGGAATCGTGTGGGAAAAAACGAGATTTTCCGCGAAGAATTACGGAAAAACACTGTAAATTGTAGGAAAAATAAGTGTGTTTGTATATGGAAGAGCCTCCATAATCCGGGAGAGGTAAGTCGCTGAAGAGTCAGAATGTGTGTATATTTCAATTGAGCATCTAAATGGCGTCGTAAAAACAATACACAAGATTCCAGCTGAATGTTTTCCTTATCAATTGCTTGAGTACATCGGGCTAATTCCGGTAATTCGGTGATACACTTTCTAAACTTACTCCATCATCGCTTATTTGGTTGCAAAAATATATATATATATATGTATATAATATATATTATGTCATGTTGTATAATTCAATAATCCTTATAAAATAACATGTGTATGTGAGTGTGTATGACCTTTTTGTTTTTAAATCCATCAATTCTCTTAAATGTTGGATATCCCATTTATGTACAATTAGTGATTTTCAGTTTGATTCTCTGAACTGATATTGCGTTCGCTCTGTTGCTTCTCACTCTAAATTTTCGCCACTTTAAATCGCAAACATATATTTGGTATGCATCATCAGTAAGCCCATGTATTGCTTTATGGAACCGCAGCCGTGCTTTTCTGAACACTTTTGTAATTCCTCGATGAGGAATCCTCATTGCGTGCGTTTATTTTGCCATGAAGATGCGTTTATATCATACATTTTAATATTGCTCTCGAGAACTTGCAAACAATTCCAAGTATTTCGGGAATCAGAAATCAGAGTTCGAGAACACTTGCGGGTGGTGGCGATCCAGGAAAATTGTTCTCTTAAAATTGCACCCACTTGCACTCCAAATCGCAGTGGCGAACGTTAAAAGTGCGTTTGGAAAACTTGAAACCACGAACAGCAAAGTTTCAAAATTGAATGATTGAAATTCGAAGTAACCGACGACGAGAATGAACCCGAGAATGGAAAAAAAACCACCACTATGGAGAAAAGTTACACCGTCCAGTTGATTAATGAAACCAATTGTGGCTTTTCAACTACAATGTCAAAAACCATTGCGCTATCTATCCCTTCGTTCAATCCATCTACAACTACTACTACCTCTGCTTTTCTCTCTCTCTCTCTCTCTCTCTCTCTCTCTCTCGCTCGGGTTTGGTTTGTTTCAGGTGGCAAACTTTGTGGCCAAGTGATCGTTACAATGAAGCGCATCAACCAGTCGACAGCTTCATGGAAAATACCATATAAAATGCTTAATAATGCATAAACTTTTTAATTTTCCATTGCAACAAATTAGATGGAGGTTTCCGTAATCATGAATATATAAATAAATAGCGAAGAGTTGAGGAAGATTATGCAATTTGGAAACAGTTCTATCTCTGGCTGCAGCGAAAATCGAACATCAAGTGTGCAATTTAAAGCTTTTGCAATGTGATTTTATGGGGCGTCAACCAGTTCTCAGTGTTTATTTTCTCACTTCTTCCCGGAATTTGTGTATGTGTGTATGTGACATCGCTAAAAAAAATCATGTAAATTCATTGATCGAGTGGATGGAGCGCGCACGTGATACCGAAACGGAGTATTCAAATCATATTGAATGTGTATTGTGTATGATAGATAGCAAAAGCATCAATTTGCACCATTGTCCTCTATTAGACTCAATAGACGAACGCGAAATATAATTTAAATTATTCATAATAATTAATTCGTTTTCATGTTTGATATGGTCACGAATTTGTAATTAAAACTAAAACTCAACTGGTTATTCCCTGTGCCATAGTTGGGTGCGGCTTCAATTAGCTATCCGCTCTAGATAACACTTTTTCACTATTGCTCTCTGTCACACTCCCTCGTCGATAATAATGTAAATAAAAACAATGTGTCCACGCGCAATTTATGCATGATTCAATCAAAATCGTGTGTATGTCTGTGCTTTCGATGAATCAATTTGATCCACACAAAAAATGGTGATGATGAGGCGGCGTCGCTCACCCACATGGCCAATATTTTCAAAACGTGGAACAATGATAATGATTTGTTGATTTAACAACTTGGATAATCGAATGGAAGAAAAGGAAAAAATACGAAAATAAGAAATAATAAACACGTTAAAGTGGACCGACAAAAATCAGTTTTTGATTCAATAACTAAGTGGACTAGGATTGTTGTTTTTCTTTTTCTCCCTTCGTTTCTTTTCTTTATTTTTGTTTTTTTTTTACTTTTGTTGTTGTTACTAAATTCTAGCATAATTTTTAGGTTTTTTTCCGTGAGGAGGAGGGTCATTCCAATAAATATTCATATATATATATATATATATATATTTGGTAGATAGCTTTACAACTTAGATTGAAAGACGGTCGACAATTTAATAATAATAGTCTGTGGAAGTGTTGCTATGTACACAATTACACTTCGATTTTGGTTTTTCGTTTACAACATGTAGCAAACAAATTCTTAGTAATTTGGTTGTTGGGTTTCAATTTCATTTCAATTTTGTTTTTCATTTAAATTAATTAATTGACTAGGCTTTTTGTTTTAAAAATATCATCTTATGAACTTGTCCTATACTTCTTGGGTTCTCTAAGCACTCGCTCGCGGTCACGCTCGCACACTCGTTCACATTCCAACACAAATATATATAAATACATTTTAATTTACCTTTTATTCATTCATTTATTTAGATAAAAACAATTGTTTCGCCTAAGCTCTGTCCCATAGAATATACTTTGATCGATTTTGACATTTAAATTCACGTTTTTGTTGTTTTGCTTTGCTTTTTCCATTAACTCGGAAGGAGAAAACTTCAACGAAGTGAAACGTTTTTATTTTTTTCTTAAATATTTTCTTCTCCCCGCGTTTTTGTTTTCTGCTTCATGAATTTTAAGTTTTGTTTAAATTTACTTCTAGGTGTGTCATTTACTAAAAAATATAATAACGATTCGCTGCGCGTTACACATGCAATTTACATAAACAACATCATATTCAATACTTTTTTTTATATTTGATTTCTGTGTGTTTCATTTTAACCATAGAACGATTCCAGATACATAACATTGGAGACGTGTGTTCTTAAAATTTGTGTTGGGTGTAATTTTTTTTGCCATATTTGTTATTCGTTTGGTGTATGTGTTCTCTCAATATATTCATTGTATAAATTATCCATATTTTGTGGGAGGAAAATGCCGCTTATAATTGTTGGTATGTATTTTTTTGTGTCGTCATCGTGTGTCAACATGTCTTATATTTCATAACTCATTCTTTCTTTTTGTGCTTGTGAATATATGAATGCTATTGTTTTATTATCATTATTTTTATTTGTGTTGGTTTTTCCCTTTTTCAACGAGTGGGCATCTTCGTTCTCCGAAACTTCCGAATTACGTAGGCTCATGTGTTTCTAGTTTTGTCTTCAAACAGATTTTCTTTTCATTATTTCCTTCGTAAGCCACGTACTCGTGTCGCATCCGAGCGACATTGAGTGAAAGAAGTTGACGAAAATGATGTCCGAACCCACTTCATGAAGAATTCAAAAATGAATTGTTCGAAGAGAGAGAAAAAATGGTGAAGAACGAAACGTGCAAACGTTGGAAATGGTGCTTATGTTCTGGAGGTTTCATGGCTAACATTTACACTATAATTTGTGGTTAAATTGTGTATGTTTTTTTTTGTTCTTGTCTTAATAAAGTTCATACCATTTCGCTTGGCCATGCTGTGTGTCTCTGTGTTGCGCAAACCCAGTTCAGTCACAGGATACTTTTTATGGATATTTAGAAGGAAAAAAAGTGGAGCCTTGTTTGTTCAATCAGTCCCACGCGTGCCGTGCCATCACCGAAACATAAACAGATGAGGAAGGAAAACAAGAAAGCGAAACAAGACCATCTCCAGCGGCATTTCTCTTTTCCACGCTCTTTATTTCTTCGTCGTCTATTTCACTTCGTCTCATTCACAAACACACACTGTTCGGTCCATTCTTTTTTTCCGTTTCATTTTAATGTGTCGCTGAGGTGTTCGGCTTAATTACTTGCACATTTCCGCATATAATAACGAATAAATATACAAGATATACCCGTGCGCGGTGCGCGGGCGAGCAAGCGAACGAACATTCTTTACTTTGATAAGGAACTAAATGATGTGCTTTTGTGTGCTTTAAGTACGAATCATAATTGCATACACAATCGACGAATGCGGCTGGTTAGCTGGTTGGATGGTGATGGTGTTGTTCTATTGTATTTCGAATCTTCTTCACTCCCTGTGGCATCATTCATCGCGAGTCATCTTGTTAGTGGCGCCGCTTTTATGATCTAACGATGAACACTGAGGAGCGTGCAAGTGCGCGCGTTTACTCCCCTTCTACACCAACATAATATGGGCGACGAAAGAGGACACGTTCACTTTCTTTCTCTCTCCATCTTTCCCACTGTTTCTTACGAATAAAAATGCTGTCATTTTATGATTTACTTCATTTGTCCTTCCATTCATTTTAATAGCCACTTAATGGAATTTAGTTTTGATTTTGATACGTTTCCGTCTGTTGTCGTCTGTCGTCGTCGTCGGCATTTTCACATTATAAATACACAAGAACCATCAGAAAATGTATAATCATAAATACATCCGCATTTCAACACATTATTCACTTGATTCGCTGAAATGTTAGCTGCTTCATTTTTCGCACTATATATTTTCTCTCGTGTTTGTTTGTTTCTTGTTTTTTTTTTCATTTTTCCTCTCTATCTCCGCTTTTCCATGAACTGAATTTATTTGTTTTATTTTCACAACATGCACAAATTCACACATTATAATAATGCTCTCTCGTTTGGGTTCATTGCGTGTATTTTGTTCCACTTGGCAGTGTGTTTGTTGTGTGTGTATTTATCTGCCTGCTGCTTTTCCCATTTTCTTCAATACATATTTGGATAACCATTAATCACATTTTACTGCAAATTTACGCATTTATAAGTAATTTATTTTGCTTTTGTTTGCGCCGTTGAGTTTTTTATTTTATTTTTATTTGATTCATTTATTATTATTATTTAGCCGACTTTGTCGTTTTGTCAGTGTTATGATGATGATGATGATGATTTTGGATTTCTCTATTCATTATGCGGCGGCGATAGTTGTTTGGTTGGGCTCTTATTATGAGACGATTATATGCGGCGCACTGGCAAGCACCGCAAACGTCGCCAGCACCGTAAACAATGTGAACACGATCAAGCAAAACCTGTGGAATAAAATTAAACGAAAATGAGAATGAGGAAACCAAAAGTGGAAGCGAGGGAACAGCAATCAATTGATGATGGTAAAAATTAAGTCGAGAAACAGGTAATTTAAGCATGAACTAGTTGCTGAAGAGAATAGCTTTTGTTCTATGCAAAATCGATTGTCTTCAAATTGCACACAAACACACGCACACACACAAAATCCGTCTCTGACTTACTGATGATTGTACATGCTGTTCTGAATGCATATACAGATTTAGCTTTGGTCGGAACACAAAACGGTACATTTCAAAACGCTGATGATTGACAACTGTGCGCGCACACGGTTTGGTGCATGAGTTGAGGATGTTTTGTGTGTACGTGTATCACATACAAATTAAATTGAGTCGAAACCCAAGTCTTAATCGTCGCGTTCAACAACATTTTGTATACAACCGATTTTGCATTGAGCAGAACACAAATTGGATATAATTAGCGAGAGAGGGAGAGAGAGAGAGAGGAAGGAGTGTATGTGTAGCACGGTAAATTGAGTGTAATTGAATAATTGTCATACCTGTCGACAACCATTGCCGCAAACTTCCAGTCACTAACTAATTCAGCTTCATCGTCTGATCGTCGCATTCGAGCCGTTATAAATTGCAATTCCTTTAATATTAAATGTAGGTCTCTGTGATTACAATTCGAACTATGGTGTTCTTCAACCGTCGTTGGTCTTCCGAAACTGTGAGGCGCGACACGATGCAAAGCGATACACACGGGCATGAATGAAACAAAGAGAGAGAGAGAGAGAGAGAGAGAGAGAGAGAGAGAGAGAAAAGAAGAGGGAAACAATTAAATCGAATCCAAAAAATTTCATCAAGTAGATACATTGTAACATTTTCAGTGGTACATACTTTGAACCAATCGCAGTTTGCGATGAATTGAGGCCTTGATGCCTAAAATCGTCTTCAATATCGAGTACATTGGCAAGCAGTGATTTCGATGAACGCTCTTTTAACTCTAATTCTTTCATTCGATTTGATATTAAAATTGATTTTCTAGTTATCTTACGACCCGGCCGTCCCATTCGCAATATCCAAGGCAACCACATCAAAAATACTGTTCTAATCTGCGCTCGCGGGGCAAAAAGAAAAAGAGAACAACGAGATAAAGAGAAAAAAAGAGCAAGAATGTTGTGTATTAATAAAAGGGCACGCAGCAATCATATAATTTTTTTTTGATAAATCCAATTTGCAATCGTTTTGTATTTAACAGCGAGCATTTTGTGTGTGCCAAAATGTAGTATACGTTTCAGTTCGTGATGTTTCGAAATGATGGGTGTACATTGTAGCATCAAACCAGGGCCTAAAATTTCGGGATCTTCTACCCGATTCGGGATCCTCTTATTTGAAAAGTGTTGCTCTTATTTGAAAATCGGGATGTTCTTAAATTTTGAAATTTTAGGCCCTGCATCAAACCGAACCGAATCGAACCAAACAAAGAAAAATTAATCATAAAGTCGATTGGCACAACGAGAAAAAAAGCGTCGAAAGCAAACAAAAGGCAAACATTTAATTCAATTGTCCATTTACCCATGGAGGCATTTCGTGAATGTCGGCAGTTCGATGGTGATAGTTCAGCACGACGACCGTTAGCACAACCGATGAGGCAACCATAAACCTAAAACCGAATTGATAATTTTAAGGTTAATAATTTTAGATGAAAACTCAATCAAAGTGGGTTAAAAAAGACTAAAAAAATACATGATGCAATTGAAGTAAGATCCTGTTGGTGATGCAAGGCACATATCGAAAACGCGCCGACAGGCGAAATAAATGATGACCACGCGATTTGTGATTGATGCGATGTGATCAAGGGAAAGCGCGTGCCAACATCCAGAGTAACAACAACATCAGCAATAATTGCACCGATGACAGCAGCATCAACCGCATCCAATTCAATAAATCCAATAGAGTTTTCACACGTTTGCAAACGAATGCAATGTAACACATCGCGTGCGAATTGAAAAACAAAAACCGAAGATGGAAAAAAACAATAACAAAACAGAGAGAAAAAAATTTATTAGTTTACTGGTCCTTTGGTTTGAAACAAACGTGTTCATGGTTCTAAATCTAATTTATGAGGAGTGAAAATATTTGGTATTCTTGTTTTTTTTTCTTTAAATGCTATATATACATATATGTTGTTGGGGCGGAGAACGGTGTCAAATGTGAAGAGAGAATACGCACATCAACGCTTGAATGTCCAATTTTTAATTGAATTATTTGAAAGTTTGGGGAAAGAGAGAATGTGTGTGCTTGGATATGGATGGAAAACTTTGATGGGGTGATTCCATTTTGCACAAAACGCCCCTTCGAAACCGAACAACGGAAAGTGAAACTGTGCTACTGTGTATGAGAGACAGACAGTTTCCATTTTGAAATTCCGACCATATTCTCTCCGCACTTCACATTTGATGTCGCTTTCCCGTCACATAAAATGTATCCAAAATGTGTACAAATTGAATGAGAAAACTAGCTAGCGAATATATGATAAATATACAGACAACAATGAATGACAACAACAAAATATATATATACATATCAACACATATTCACACAATGTACAACTAAAATGAGCTAAAGGAAAGGCATAAAAGGACTTTTAAAAAAAAATACAAAAATATATATAGATTATATAAAAAAAATTGTATCATTATTTACACAAACTGTGTACAATTCAGAGATACAAAAAAAACAACAACAACAGTGAAATGAACAAAATGAAGAAGTTTATGCGTGATGATAATATTTGACAACATCAAACAGACACAAGTAATAAGAAAAGTTTTTTTTTTTATTCAACAAAAAACATTTGCAAAACTCTCATATTGAAACAACAACATCATCCAACAGAGAAAAAAAATGCATGTATATACGTGAATGAAAGAAGATGGAAAGAAATAAGAAGAAATAACAAAATATGGTGGAAACATATTTTTTTTGTTCGGGCTGTGCTCGCCAGCCGACACAAAATATGTACGAATTTAAATGGCAAACGGAATAAAAACAATGGAATAGAATTTGGAATCAGAGATTTTCTTTTGGTGCGGCCAAAGAATGGAAAAAACAACAGCCGCAAAGTTATCTGAATTATTACTGAGTATTATTTACAATGTCAATGGAAATGATAAAAAGAGCGAATGGTTTTTTTATTTTCCATATTATAAAAATATACACCGAGAACAACGAGCGATATATATCGTGTACATAACGGATATATTCAGCACGGTTCAGTACACGTATGTATATATGCCAGGGATGTGAAAGATGTGCGGAAATATATCGAATGAGTAAAGTGTATTGCTTAAATTTAATAAATTGATCTGATAATACACGATAATATTATTGCTGCAATCATAATCAACAATATTAGTAACTGTAACTGTAACAATATCTACAATAAGTGTACAGCACTGCCACTGGCACAGACACTCACACACGCATCCATCCATTCAAATAAAAGGCATTTCTTACGTTCGTTCATCATACATATTCGTACAATGGGTTCTCATTTCGCACTCCGACAGAGTGCGAACAATCGAGATTGAGACAGTGATGTGTGGCGCATAAAAGAACGTGAGTGTGTGTATATATACGCCATAAGTAATTCACAAGAAATTGGGTTGTATTTTATGCTAAACATCCACTATTGAAATTAAAAGCCAACCGAAAATGTACTCGATTTGGATGTGTAATTTACAAAAATATATCTGTATGAAAAACAGTCAACCGCACTTGCTACGGCCTCAATTGCACCCACATTTCTCACATTAGAACCAACAGAAAAAAAGGCAGCAACAGCAGCAACGAATGGCGTTTGGTGACATGCCACACAAATTACCCACTCGTTTGCAAAAAGCACACACGCACTCATACACGCATACAAGGAGGAGAGCGAGAGAGAGAGGGAGGAAAAAATGAAGGAATAAAAACCCCTTTCATTAATTTTATTCAACATATATTCATTTTTATTTTTATTCCGAATGAAGAAAAGTGCCAGCGACTAAAAGTAATAACAATGAAAAACGTTTGCAGCACTTGATTTCGATGATATATGATGTGTAAGTGCTTCTTTGCTTTTCTGCTCGCGCGCTCTCGTGCTTCAAAATGGAAATGCACGAGAAGAAAGAAATGGACGAATGGGATCTAATCGTTGCGTCAACCGTTGCGTATTCATGTTCTCTAAAATGTGTGTATGAGGCAAAGTGTGCTAGAGCAAGAGCCAGAGTAGGAGAAAAAGAGAATGAGAGTGGAACATGTGAAAGGCATTGTTTGGGAAAACGGCTGTAGCAACAATAGCAGCAGTTTGCCAGCCTTCAAAATCTAGTTTATTGAGTGTAATCGCTTCATTCGCTGTGTATTATAACTTGAAATGACATAATATGCATAGCTACTACTTGTGCTACGACATTCCGTACAGGTGTACACCGGTTCACTCGTTCTCTTACACTTTCTCTGGCTCTTCCTAATCCTTAGCCGAAATGTGTTCTCTATACATTTCCCAAAGCTATTGTCGAAATGTGAAGATTTTGCATAATGTTCGGTTCGATTCGAAACAAAGCGTCGCACACAACAATAATAATCATATCAAACAACAAAATAGCATTCGTTTCGCTATTTCGAAATATATGTTCATTCGAGTTTGTCTCTATTCAAATAAGGGCTTTTATACAGATCTCTTGCTTCGTTGATTCTCATTCGATGGCCTGCATTTCCAGTGCATCATCAGTACATTATGAAGCTAACCGATTGTGCACGTATTATATTAGCTCTGGCAGATAAATGTGGATTTCATTCTCTGTGTTTGGTGTATGTGTGTTTGTGTATGGTAAAATTTGGTACATGCCATGAATTCGGCGAAAAGCTCATCACTCTCAGCTTATGCCGATGTCCATAGTGACTGAGTTTTCATTCGAATGAAACTGGCTTTCCACACAAATTGTACAATACAGCACAACACACAATATTGACGAGAGAAACAAAAAACAACGTACATACATATCGAATTGCCAGAACCAACTATACACCTTTTCTCCTTTCAATGAAAAATTGATCAGAATGTGTGCAGAACAACAACAGCTCAACACACAGTTAGTAGCGCAGCTAAATCACACTCTCGATACTCAAAGTGTGTCACACCGCAAAAGAAAATAGAAAAAATCCGTATTTTCGGATCTAATCAAAAACGTATTTACACACCAGCGATATAAATCAGTTGCAAGTTTTCGGATGCGACGACATGGTGCATTTATGTGAGAGTGAAGGCCAAATCTATTTTCTACAAAGTACACAACGTGTGAGAATGTATGTGTGCCTGTGCATTACACAGCTATCCGGCATGATCCATAATGCATACGTGTATGGTTGCATTTACATGAGTTTACGCTCGTGTTTCGAATTAAAAAAAATTTGTGTATACAACTGTACCAGAGAGGAGTGGATAGTAGAGTAGTAAAAATAAATAAATTTGTAATACATTTGCAAAATGCTATTTAGACGATATATTTGTGCGATTTCGATTTTCCTATATATATATATATATATATATTGTATGTATATGCCAGATTGGCTTTTCGATATTCGAGTGCAAGTTGTTCGAAAAAAAGGACGAGAGAGACTGTTTATCGTTTACTTTATTCTACAAGAATTTTCTCTCTGCTTTCGAAAGAAAGAGTTGAATGGGAAAAAAAGAGATGAAAAAAAAGATTTTATGTATATATTTACAAACAAACTTTGTTACATATGTTTTTTGTTGTTGTTGTTCTGTAGAGTAAGTGAATGTTAATGTCAATTTTTCAATGTAGCAAGTCGCAAAACTTGGTGTGTTTTCTCGGTTCAGTGTGTTGAATGTATTTTAAAAATTGTGAGTGTGTATGTATGAGTGTGTGTTAAAGTTTTATCTCTGGCAACAACAAAAAAGGTAAAATTGTTCGTAATGGCCGTAATTGAAAGGCATGTATTGAGACAGACACTCTCGCACACAGCAAAAGAGCGAAAACGAAGCGACAGAATGAAATTATGTAACAGTAAAAACAATTTAATTATTATTTTGGAGCTATTTTTCAACATCCGACGACAGTCAACATACGTGTGTCTTTTCAAATTCCATAGAACCAGTTGTGTGTCACATCATCCACACACACCGACACCACCATCACCACTACCACTACCAGCATCAACACCACCGACGCTAGTTAATTTCCTTCTTCACGCAATCCCACTGACATATACGCACGACATATTAAGCAATAAAATTTGCTACACACCAATCGAGGGGCTTACACACACATACACTCAAATAAAAAAACACACGAAATAAAATTAAAGGAGAACCAAAAGAAGAAAATGTTTTGCAATTTCATGAACATTGTTCATTGAACAACGAACATGTCAGCGTTGAAAAACTTTTCGCACCACCGACGACAACGACGACGACATGCATTCGGGGCGACGAACAAAAACTTTGCTCGGTGTGTGTGTGTGTGTGTGTGTGTTTCGGTGGTGCTCTTTTGAACCGTTTTCGTCCATTTTGCAATCCACCAACCAATATTTGAAGCGTGCAATACCCGGGAATGAAAATTGTGGAGCTAAAAGGGAAACAGAGGAGTTCAGGTACAATTTTCATCACACTAACCAGTAACGACAGAACCAGAATGAAACAATGTACAATCAAGAACGTTCTCGTACATCCATTAAGTAGAAAAAAGTGGCGATGAAAATGAATCGAAAGAGAGAGAGAGAGAGAGAGAGAGAGAGAGAGAGAGAGAGAGAGAGAGAGAGAGAGAGAGAGAGAGAGAGAGAGAGAGAGAGAAGGGGAGAAATAGAGAGGCGAACGAAAAAAAAATCACACATACACTCTATTCAAATTTTGTGTCATTTCGCACAAATATATTCAATTGTATCCTCGTTATCCTGTCAGCAGAACACAACGAGAATCGACACGCATATAGAGAGGGAGAGAAAAAAGCAAGCTTCCAAAAAAAAATCATGCAGAACAATTGGACTTTGTTTGCGTGGTCAATGGTTGTCCCGCAAATTTCCATCATTTTAAGAACACTGAAATCCGACCGATAATTTTGCAGGTTCTGGTTTTCCCTACATTCTCTTGCCTCTCTTTTCGGACTCATTCCATTCGATAGGAAACTCAATGCTTGTCGGAGTCCCACAATATTTTTAGATCATTTTTTTTTCTTCTTCAAATTTTAATGTACAATAGTCCATGACAAGCCATGTTCCATTGAGAGTGAAAGAGAAAATAAATAAACAGAAGCAGTCGGGCAATAGCATAACATCGACATAATATTACCGGGGCAAGCAAGCAACCAAACCAACCACAGCAAAGAACCAACCGACCGAAACCCAAAACGAACGAGACACACACAGAGAAAGAGAGAGAGAGAGAGAGAGAGAGAGAGAGAGAGAGAAAGAAAGAAAGAAGAGAAACGGAATATTTTTCCCTTTTATACAATTTTTATAATTTAATATGAAATATCTTGTGTTCTAGCTTTTTAATTTCCAGTCCAATTCATCCGACCCACAAAATAGGAACAACAACAACAAATCCACCCTGATGATATCGGCTCTAAGCATTTTATACACATTGACTATCATACACTCACTCACGCACGCACACACACACACACACAAACCAACACAGCAACCGCCTAACTCGCCCGTTTAACACGTACGAAGAGGACGACGACGAATGGCGAGGAGATCAACACAGAATCCTGGCGTATACATTTTCAATGTATTTTACCTCGTTTAGCACACACAAAACCAAAGTTTAGTCATTAAACTGACAACTCTTCTCAAAAATATGGATGGCTAAAATCCTGTAAGAGAATGAGAGATGTATTGAGTTTTATGGTTTTTCGTATTTGCCTGCTGTATTCGTAATATTCTTGAACTTTTTTTATGCACTCATCCATTCTCATCATCATCATCATCATCAACATCATCATCATCAACATCATCATGGTCATCGTTGTCATTTGCTGTATGTCATGAGCATTCAAAGTTTGAGTCAAAGAGAACATATGATGAATAAACTAATAAAATGCCAGTTATTCGAATCACAAATAGTAAGATGGCAGGAGGTGGGGTGAATCAAACAACGAATGCTGCGAAACATCAGCAAACAGACAAAGAAATATGAATCGAAAGAAAGAGAGAGAGAGAGAGAGAGAGAGAGAGAGAGAAAGAGAGAGAGTGTGAGATGGTGATAGAGAACAAAAAAAACTATCATCCAAATGTTTTAAATGACAGCTGTTGTTCTGTTGCTTTGCTTGCTGTGCAGTCAAGCTTGAACCTTGACAGCGCTAGATGGAAAATGAAAAAGTGAAAACGAATACGAAAATTGAAAATGCCAAAATTATATTCGTCATAGAATGAAACGCATGCAGCCGCCCCCTCATCACACATAACCACGTTCTGTATCTCTTTCTCTGTGTGATTTTCGACTCTCTATCTCTATGTGGGTATGTTTGAATGCTTTTGCCATTTTTGCCATAAAATGCCTGGCATGATGAAGCGTAAAATAATCGAAATGTTGCTCTTGAGGAAGTTTCGAAATGAAATCACATTAAGACAATCTGTATATGTTTCCATCATGTCATATATTCAGAGCGTGTTTTGAGCTGACGTCAGCAGCACTAACTAACGTCAGCTGCTGACGATTATGCGTTGCGTTGTTTTAACGCATTTGCAGTTCAAAATTCATATTCCTCTCTGGATACCAAGTCAAATATCATGTTCTCTTCATTGAAATTTGACTTGGTATCCAGATTTTTGTACTGCAGATGCGTTAAAATAACGCAACGCATACTCGTCAGCAGCTGACGTTAGTTAGTGCTGCTGACGTCAGCTCAAAACACGCTCTGCATATATTAAATAGAAACAAGCGAGTTTCAATGGAGCAACCAACCAACCAACTAGCTATTCTTTTGTTTTGGTCCACTTCTTCTCGTCGGATTCCAAGCTTGTTTCCATTGTGACTGCAAAAACCGATTTATGCACACTCACTCACCCACACAGCACACAAGAAAATTGATATTGCTTCTTCTGTCTTTTGCCATTCTTGTTGTATTTCTGTTTTGAATTCTGGTGCTTATATCGAGTCCTGTTTTGATTGAGCAAAAATTAATGACGATGGGGTGAACAAAAAAAAATGAAAACCGTGATCCGTTTAGTTTTCGAACAGTTTTCATGGACAATGCTGCAATTCATTGAGTTCGTACTTGTGCCGGCACTTGATAGAACATATTATAGAAATCAACAAAAGAACACATTGCAATTTAAATACATACGGTTTCTACAATAGAAAAGAAAACGAATTGAAGAGAGATTGGGGAAGAAATGGCATCAGCATCAGCTGTAACGAGCTGCAAAACGGCGAATGTGCCGACGACGATGACATTGTCATCGATGGCTGATCGAAGAACAAGAGGCGAGCGATATTGTCATAATAGAGAAGGTACTGTAACATGCAGCCACACCAGCAACAATTGGATCGAATCGAATTGTGTTATAATTGTAATGTACATCGTGTGTGACGAGCGCGAGGGAGGTGGTGGTATCGATGTCGTGTGAAGCGTGAAAATGTACACATTCTTATTTTCAAAATGTAAACACTCTCCATTTCTCTTTTTCACTTGCGCTGCATAGCGCTGTGTGTGTGTGTGTGATAAATGTACACACAAAACGAACAAGACACGAAAAAAAATTGTAATCGAAATCCA
The DNA here is from genome assembly GCF_009176505.1 of Sitodiplosis mosellana. Classification (NCBI taxonomy): domain Eukaryota; kingdom Metazoa; phylum Arthropoda; class Insecta; order Diptera; family Cecidomyiidae; genus Sitodiplosis; species Sitodiplosis mosellana. Next base: position 4,075,862 of record NW_022595245.1, read on the forward strand.
ATTATTTGCGATGTCAGAAGAGAAATATGTGAAATATTCGCACTACTAAAGGTTATGCGATCCGAACACAATTACAGTGACAATCGCAAATAGCTCTCTCTCTCTCTCTCTCTCTCTCTCGCGCGCGAGAGTGAGTGAGTGAAAGCGAGCACGATGCAACTCATAAAACCGAACGAAAATAAAAAAGGCCAAAAAAGCATGTGAATCGATGTTGTTGGAACATCATGCACAAGTACCACCAGCCAACGATTGCTATTTGCACGGAATGGGATTCGAAAAGAGTTGGTTTTTGTTCTCCATGGCACTTTTAGTATGTTGTTGGTTGGTTGGTGTTTTTTTTGTTCGTTCGTTCGTTTCGCTGTTATTACGTTTTTAGTTGATGGATTTTAAAATAGATTTTCATTATTCATTTTCACAAACATGTGCCCGCCACGTTTCACATCAAAATATCCCCGCGCGCACTCACTCGCGTTCCCTTTGCCATTTTTTTTCTCTTCTGTTTCTTCTTTCGCTATATCTAGCACGACAGATCATTTTGTGTTCCATGTTCGTATGCACACGACAGATATGTGAGCAGAATAGTTTTGTTTCGCGTTAGTGTGCATGTGTGGTGGTGCAACCAAAGTCATGTGTACTTGAATAAATATTCATTTCGCTTAGCAATACATGACAGAAACGACTGAAATGGCGAAAACCAACAAACAAACATCATCATCAACAAAACTGGAAAGGCAGCATCAGAGTAAGGGATACAGCCACCAGAGCCTGTCCGTGCGCTCTTTGCGCCCTGGTGCGAAATTGCCAGGGCGCCCTTTTCTTAGGATGAAATGAAATAGACTCAAAATTGTCTCAAAACGAGTAACTTTCTTGTTAGAAAAGTTCTGTACGCTACTGTGTGTATCGTTCATATTATGAACTTCATGGTGTACAATACACTGTTTCGTGTATATATGAAAGGCACGAAAAAAAATAATCCAAGGAGCGATTTTTTGTCATTTCAAAAATATAGCGCTTGAATACACATGTTTACTGAGAATAACATGGAAAAGGGTGCTCAAAATAACTGAATATATTTTGTAGTCGGTTGAATAAATACTGAAATCTTATTGTTTAATATTTTTAAATTGGTAAAAAGTGCTTTAAATACAAGTGGCACTTCAATATATATATAAGCTGATCAAATGCTTTTGATGCATTCGGCGCTCTCGACGCCTGAATTTTTCTACGTATTTTTGGAAAATTTAAGCAATTTAAGGTCCGATGATAATGCTCCGACTATAAAAATATAGTCGACTATAAAATTTAAAAGTTGGGTTTTTCTTCACCTGGCT
>NW_022595245.1:4077592-4127990 GCF_009176505.1 Sitodiplosis mosellana
ATAGTCGACTATAATTTTATAGTCGGAGCATTATCATCGGACCTAAGCGCTCCAATTTTTCTGCCAGTTTGCACAAATTTTAAGGCTCGCGCGCCTTCGGCGCTTCAGTGCCGTGGTGCGGCGCACCACTTGCGCCCTATCTGGGACAGGTCCTGACAGCCACCGAACAGAACAGGCAATGGTAACGGACGCACTCACATTCGCTCAATCACATTTGTTGGCGAACGAACGACATTGAGAGAGGAATGATTCAATTTTCATTAAAAGACAACAGCGTCGACGAAGACTGCACACACCGAAAAAAAACCAACGTATGTTTATCAATTTCGATGTGCCAGCACCATAACTGCATTGCACTATCCAAACTGTGATGACTTGATGTGTAAGTAAAAAGTAGCACACGGAATTTGTATGTGGATCGATTGATGGCTTCAGCGAGAGTGAATGAAGGCGTGCCGCATGTGACATTTTGCCTTAATGCATTTTTCAATGTTCGATGGGTGTGTGGTGTGCGGTGTGCGGTGTGCGGTGTGCGCGTTTCAAACAGAAGCGATAGCAATTCGGACGAACCGAACCAACCAAACTCAAAACTGTTTCACTGACTGATCGCGTTCGAGCTCAGGCAAATTGTACCGAGCTGAAGAGGCATTTTATTGTTCTCTCTCTCTCACTCTTTAGTTCTCTGCGTCTATCTCTTCTCTAATTTACGCTCGGTGTGCATTCGAGAGTAGTGTGCGGTTTGTAAACTGCTTGACATACATCAGATCAAGCTCTATCTCTCTCACACTCCCTAGCATGCAATCTATCGGAATTTAGTTCCATATGCTTGTTCGACCGCGCGCGTCCACGCTTCAAATCCTATAACCGCACAGACACTTGCTCCCATTCACCACCATCAATCTTTTATTTCATTTTTACGAAGCCATAACACTAAATTACAAACATTCGACGATAATAAATGGAAATATGAACGGCACAACAGAGGACCAGAGACAAGGAGAGTAAGAGTGTGGAACAGGAACAAGAAAAAAAACAAGAGAAAGAAAGGGAAAAATGAGATAAAGGGGAAAAAAGCATACTACAAATATTGTTTTGAACGATGCGACCTCTCTATTAAAATGAGGTTGACTCTCACACACATAGAGAACGAGAGAGACAGGAAGAGTGAAGATGCAATGGTGTATAAAACTCTCAAAGTCGTAGCCAAAGAAAAAACTTATTAATTTGTATTTTTCTACCTTTTGTTTTTTATTTCTTTCTCAGTTCGCTGTTGCACACTGCACTTGATGCGCTCCATACCATACCACTCAATTCAACACATTAAAAAGTAATTTAAGCTTAACTACTTCATGGGATAATTGAACTCGTGTGTGCGCGAGCTCTTTTCCTGTATTTACGGGGGGAAGCTTTCGACTTGGCTAAAGATTGAAATAGCAGCAATCGAATTGCAACGATTGTAAAATACGCTCCTCTCCCCCATTCCCATCACCCGAGTTCACCACTTCTCTGATATGCATCGTCACTCACCATACACACACATACGGCGAATTCACTAGATTATTTTATCGAGTGCAGATGAAATATAAAATTGTGAAACGTGCACGTAATATGTAACGTCGTGGTGCATAATGAGATTAAATGGATGTGAGTGTTTTGCAGTTAAACACGTACAATTTTGCCCAAAATATTCGCACGATTGTTCCATTACGCGCCATATCTGATGATGAGCATCGAACATACGGTCGCTCTTCCTCTCTCTGTCTCTCTCTCACCCACTCTCTTCTGCCATCCGCTCTACTTCGTGTATGCATTATTCACTATCGTTTCGTATAGATCAACAGCATTGGGAACATTTAAGCACACTCATTACAAACAAAATCAATTTACGTCTCTGAATGGTCTCTATCGCGTTTCATCTCGCCCACTTCGCCTGGTTTCATGGCTTTCTTACTTACTCGCTCGCTCGTGCGAAACACTGCCGCAATTTAGAAACTGCATATGGTACATATATACAAACATATTCATTGTGATGTCGATGCCATAGTCAAAATGCAATGAAACCACTCGAACGATCTTAATAAACCATTGTGACACACAGACAAGCGCACAACTACCGCATGCACACCACACACACAATCCGAACACCGACTTTAATTATCCGACTGAAATAGCCAGACATTTCGAAATCTGCATTCAATTAGCCATTCCATTAATTATGGCTTTATGTTTGAATCCGTTCTTTCAGGTGAATGGGCATTTTTAATTTATTTATTGTTTTTTTTTTTAATTGAACTTTGACTTTCGATCAAACAACGTTGAATTTTATTGGAGCACCGAGTATGGAACGAAAAAAAAAAGAATCACACTTTTTTAAAAGCCCAAATGGTTGAATGAATAATATATGCGGACGAGAGTTTTGCAAATGCCAAGGGCACATATGACAAAAACATTTCCAGATTTTGGTTTCATTCCAAATGCTTGAGGTTCCATAAATTATGATTGCAAACGGGAAATATTCCGGGATCAAACGAAGTTTTTCGAATGCATTTCAATTGAAATGCCAATCCGGTCAAAGCATATTACTTAGAGAATATACATGCAAACATAGTCAAAGCAAATAAAATGTCGAAGAGTCGGGTGAATGGATGGGGAATTAGAGATAGAAAACAGCGTTGGAGTTATGTGAAAGCTCTCATATGACAGGGAAAAAAAGGAGATCGATGGCTTTGACTGCGTAAAATAAATCTAGTGAAAAGCGAATAAAATATTAATTTTGATTGTTGAGTAATCCGGCGAGAGGCGAAAGCATATCGAGCCAAATATGAATATTGCAACCAAATGGAACAAAAGAAAATGCGATCGGAATGGCTGTAGCGGCAACGAAATACGGTGAAAGCAAACGGATCGCAAGTAAAGAGAGGAAGAATGGCGGAGCAAAAGAGAACGGATGATGAATAGAAGCGAGGAAGAGGGAAAAAGAGTGGAAGTTTGCGAAAGAGAAAGAAAGAAAGGAAATGGAAGCGGAGGACGATGAAGAATGGAAATCAGCAGGTTTGCCAAATGTGCACTTTTTAACCTTGTTAACCAAATACAAAGGCGTTATACTTTTGCCATTGGTATGGTACTATGTATTGGAAATCTGTTCGCTTTCTCACCGTTTCGATATGAAGCTGCATGGTATAAGCATGAATCGACACGACCTCGATATTCAACGAAAGAAAATTACACATTATTCAATTGTCAAATGCTATCAATGCACAAAGAATTTATCTTGGGAGTCGAACGCTTTCGAATATAATATCGTAATATATCAATATAATGCAATTAAAGAGCGTAGTTCCTTTCTCGTTCACTCTCTTACCCTGCGTGCGCGTCTGACAGAAGTGAACGTGTCGTTGTCGGCGTCGTCATAGTCGACCATCTGTATGCTGCTATCGACCCCACCTACCTCTCCGTCCCCTCAATTGAAAATCTCGATATAGCATTGTTTGTGAAAATATGCAGCATTTTCATCCGCTTTGCTGTGGATAACATACTCCACGGAAATACGTGAAATTCACTTAATTTCATTTCATTTCATTTCAGGTACACTTGAAAATGCTTGGCATTCATGTTTTTCAACACACACACACATTTTTATCGCAATACCTGCATACGTGTTCACATCATTCACCCACACCCAGAGAGAGAGAGAGAGAGACACGCCAACGGATATAGTCAGCGATTTTTCATCGATGAACATATTAGTGTAATGCACAAATACAATGTTTGTATTCCATTCATTGTGAAATGATTTGAAAGTTTGCGTTTTATTTGTTGTGGCCTTGTGTAATTTTCTCGTTGTTCCCGCACACGCACGCGCGCAAAAAATCCGACCCAATGAACTTTGCAATTTCCCAAATTCTCGCTTTTTTGTGTTCCATTATCTCTATTTTTGTCTCTCACTCCCTCTGTCCCTCTCTCTCTCCGATGCCATTATGGACATTAATTTAAATAAATTGGAAGCTAGAACGAGTCCAACCTCGAACATCACCTACATATATATGTATATGGGTGCTAACAAATTGCACATGCCATAGGCGCCATATTGTTGAACACCTTCGATAAATTCGCTTCCATTTTCGATAATGTCATTTCATTATTCTGTCGCGTTGCTATTGTTGTTATAGCAACAATAACACATCGTCACAGGAAAAAAAAGCACACATACACAACGGAACATCCACAAATATGAATAAGCTTTTTCACACGCTCTTTGAAATGAAATTATCGTATTTATTCGAGCTTGCGATATGACTTAAATTTGATGCCAAACCAAAAACGGTATCACATGCACTGTAAATGTATCGAATTAGTTCCAACAGAGAATACAAATTGAACACCAAAATTCTGGCTTGAACCGACGAAAAAAAAAACGAAACGAAATGAACATGGACGAGTGGAATTTTTTTATTCATTTCCATACCGGTTAACCAGACATTATCCATTGTGTGGATATATAGTTACTGTGCAATTATGCAGTTTTCAATTTATTCGCGTTTCAAAATGAACAACAACGACGAATGTCGAAAAAAAATCGATTAGATTAATCATGACAACTGATAGCGTTCCAAAGTTCTGAGAATTTGATTCGAATAAAAGAGCAAACGCGCACAAAAATAATTTATATTGCAACACTTTTCGAATGATTCATCGAGATGTGGAATCCACATTGTAGGAACGAATCGAATGTTACTATCTAAAAATCTTCTTCTGAAGCGATAAACGGGTTTCAAATAACTTTTCCAAAAAAATTCAATTCATGCGTTGACAGTTAGTCAGGCAAAAAGTGTATTCCGATTTTCGCTTTGCGCTTTGCATTTTCCATACCATTAAATATCCATCGAATATTGCATGCATTTGTTGTCAACGCCATTAGCGAACGCCAGCGATTGGCCAAAAAGATTCATTTTTGATGCTGATGATGGCAACGGCATGCATACGGTTGAACACACAACTGAAATTCAAAACCGAGTTTTTGATTCGCAATTAAAATTCGCCTGAATCGCTTTCATAAATCGAAATTATATTGTGGTATTATTTTGCCATATTGATGATGATGATGACGATGGCTTGAATGCGATTTTCGCTGAATCAGAAAAATCATCAACCAAATGTGAAACGAAAATGAACGAGATACGAACAGAAAATGAGGAGAGAGAAAAAAACCCATATGCGAGAGATGTTTGTTTCGTGAAAAAGTCACACAAATGATTTCAATTTTTCGTGCGGTTGCCATGATATTATTATTATTTGTTGTTATGATTTTTTCTCCCCATTATTTTCGTGTGTTTCGATCTTTCACTTGATTTGAAAATGCCACAAACGCGGAATCGCAGGATGAAAAAAAAACAAATATAAATCAGTGCGCGCACACGCCAACGAAAATGGTGAACATTTGAACAAGAGAAAGGGAGCCAAATCAATATCACCGGATTCGTTTCAAGTAATTCAATTTGTGAATTTTTTCATTTCAATTCACAATTAGAGCGAAGCGTGTATACATAAGCAAATCAGCCACTGTATGAATAGGTGCGTATGTGTGTGATCGAGACAATGGAGAGAATGTGTGTGTTTGCGTGTTTGTGCGTGTGTCAAATGTCAGTATGTGGATTTTTTGGAATATATTTTACATTAAATAAAATCGAATTAATGCATGCTTTTTGTTATACAGCAAACGGTGTGAGTGAAACGGAAACAGAGAAAAAGAAGGGAGAAAAGGGAGGGAGGAAGAGCGAGGGAGAGAGTGAGAGAAAAAGTCAGATGAAAGAGGAGCCATAGAATTACAAAAACATGCCAGCTTTTTGGTGGCCACGGCAAATGTATTCATCACAAGTGGAAGAAAAAAACCCACGCCGGACGCTCTAAGTTCAATGACTACATCTCCTAAACCCTTCAAAAGAACAAAGCCAACCTTTTTTTCGGTTCAAAATAGAATCAGAAAGTCTTTGTGTAACTTTTCTGCCTTTCGGAGAGTGTGTACGTGTGTTTGCTTGAGCTAACGTGTGACATCAAATGGTCGAAATGCGCGTACGTTGTGCAAAAACCCTTAAACACTGTGCAAATTACAGGACACGATGACCAAAAATCACATTAAACATAGAACACAAGGCATGACCGTGGCCATAGCAATGTGTTTGCCGACATGAATGTTGTCTCATTCTCGTTGCTGCCAAAAATTGTGCAGCGCACAAAAGCAGCTCGCATAGAACAGAGGCTTGGCAAGAGCCAAGATTGAGCGCAACCGGAATATTTATTAAAATATAATAAAGTATTCCATTAAAATGAAAATCATTCATTTTGTGTGTGCGCGCAAGCATTTGCTGTCTCTGTCGCTCTCTTTCGTGCGCGCCTCTCGTCTCTATGTCACAAGATCCAAAGTGCTGAAGCTTTGGTTGAATTGTGGGGAGTATTGAGTGTTCAGAGCATGGAAAAAACAATAGAATACTTTATAAAAAGTAAGAAAATCATAAGCGCCAGCTTTGACATTCTGCGTAATTGTAAGTGGTGTGCAAAAATTCTGTGTCTTTATCGTCTTTGTGCTCAAAGTTAAAATGAAGAATTTTGTATTCTTTCTTTTTTTCGTTCTCATTTCGTTGCTTGCCTCTCAGTTTAATATATTTACATATTTTATCTTATGTTTGACAAAGACAATTGACGAGAAGGGATCGCGCACTCGGGTTAAAGAGAACGAACGAACGAACGAACGTACGAAAGGCAGAAAAAACGGAGCGCACGAAAGAAATTATGTGCCGGAATCGAATCAAATGCTTCTGACACTAAAGATGATGTGAAATACTCTATGTTTTTGCATTATCTTGAAGTGAAAATCTGACAGCGGAAACGAGCAAGAGAAAGAGAATGGTTGGAACGAAAAGGCGGCACAAATATCGTCATTTTTCAAGAGTTTAACCGAAAGACACTTGGAAAAGGGAGAGCAAGTCCGTTCGATCGACAGATGCAAAGTGCCTTTGAGTGAAACAATTTTTCAGAAAATTGGAAAATCATTGATAAGAAGCAAATTTACGTGCCCATTGTAGAATCGTTGACAGAAATATACGCACTCACACTCACTCTCTCTCTCTCACACACACACACACGCACGCACACACACAAATCAGCATCAGGTCTGATGAGGCTTGAGCCTAGATGTTGCCTTCTTCATCCCATAAAATTACACGCAGTGAGAAAGAGAATGAGCCAAAAATGTACAACATTCTTGCCTTCATCACTCTGTGCTACTTGCATTGTACTACGCTAATTTAATAAGTTGTTCGTATAGTAACGAATCGAACAACGGCCAGGGCTTTTGGCGTTCACAATTTGCATTCCATCGATTTGTGTTCGTTTCCATGAAGGTTTTTTTTTCTTTTTGGTTTATGGAAAAAAAATTTCATGATGTTTGGACAACCGAAGCAGTTGTTTCGAAAAAAAATTGTATAGACTTGCCTTCCCAAATGTTTCGCTCGTCTCTAATAAAAACGTTCCGAAGAGTATAAACATAAATCGCATACCATCCCGGCCCCGATCGAAAACGGTGATAATAGCGAACGGTTGGTTGCGAGGGCAAAAAATAGACATTGTCTTGCCGTGATTTAAAATCCAATAACTGAAGAGGAAATTTGCATTATTTCATCGGAACGCGTCTGCCCAATATATACACTCTAACGCACACACACAAAGAACGACATTGTTTCGATAAGCCAACCACATACACTCAATGCATACACATTCATTCGAAACATGATCGGAAAAACAACGGCGACGCACGATATAAAACGCGCCTTCCTCTGTGTGTGTCCGCGTCGTTGTTGTCGTTAAATGAACAGGATTTCCAATGTGCCGAGCAAAAAAAATGAGAAGGAATTGACTCATTAGTTCGACATCGTTTTCACAACCAAAAATTTGTTCAGAAAGGCCACATCGAAGCGACAACAACACACAGAAAAAAGAATGTGAGCAATCCATGACACGAGAGAAGAAGCAGCAAAAAAAGACAAAAACATCAACTCTAATAACAGAACAAGCGAATACAACATGTGGAGCACGCTAAATGATACTATTTAGCAAATTGATCCAACAATATGTCCATGATTTTACTCATCGCATACGTAAGTGGTTCGTTAGATGAAGAGTACGAGAGCATATTTCTCACACGCCATTGGAGAAAGTGAGAGAGAGGGAGGAGAAAGGATGAAAAAATTCGATCAGGCAATGGAAAATCAGCTCAAGCAAAACTCAAAACGAGCATAAATTGTTCATTTGTTAGATGGTTCATTCGCTCGAAGCTGAACAGTGCCAGCACGAATATATCGTTTTACACCCATATTTATTTACTCCAAATTATTTTTATTCATTTCATTTGGTTCGAGTGTGTATCGCTTTTTGGTCGTGTGAGCGCGGGCGAGCGAGCGAGCGAGCGCCCGCCTGCTATACCGCCACAATTCAGACTTGATGGTAGTGGTGGTTCTTTTTTTCACTTCATGTTTCTCGCGCGCGCCATAGACAGAACGGAGGAAAAAGAGCTTGAAATCCACAATCCACACACATGATTTCAGAATGCAAACCAAAAAGATGTAAATGGGGTCTTTGTGAGCATATCATATAATATTTATACATTTAGCATCCTATCTCAATCTATTTGGGCGTTTGTGTATCATTCAGTATAATAGACAAATTCCGCCATGGAAATTGTGCGGATGACGAAACATGGAAAAAAAAGAAGTCGACGACGACGACGACAACGAAGAAGAAGACGAAAAAAGACTACGTTAAGATAAAATAGAAAACAAATGGATGAAATGGAAAGCGAATAGAAAACTGAAAAAAAGACACGTCGCATTCTCATGCGAAAAGCGATTTGAGTTGAATAGCAATCGGCATTGAGAGTAGCATTCACACAACACACACACATACATTCACAAATGGAATAGACAGACAAAAAAGAGAGACACAGAGACTGAGAAGGAATGAGAGAATGAAAGAAAAAACCAAAAAGAGTCTTCTGATCAAAAGAAGTGTATTTTATGTGGTAATGAATGACGAAATAGAGCTATCTGCACACGGCACCAGATACGCTCTCAAGATGCTTCGAGGAAAAACTTTTCAACAAAACGGAATGACAAGCAATCCAAGTCTATATCACATAGAGAGGCGAGTACAGAAAAGAAACCGAACAGAAAAAAAGAAGAAGAAGCAGCAGCAGCAGCAACGAGCAACAGCAAAAAATATAAAGTTATTTGCATAAAAAGAGCAATATCGGCGGAAAAAGAGTAAGTGGTGAAAGAGGAAGCGCGCGTGTGTCTCCTGTGACGATGGCGTGTTGTTTTGATAACAATAAATATGTAATTTAATGTGTGCGCTGTCAAATGGTTACCATTTTTTCGATTGAATTCACTGCACGAGACACAGACACAAACACTTATCTCTCACACATACACACACACATTCTGCACATCTTCCAATTTTCAATGTCACTATCATTTTTTATGGGGTACGATTTGTGCCATGCCTATCTAATTTTTTCCCCTACGTCTTCTTCGTCATCGTTTCGGGTGTTTTTTTTTTCGTTTGGGTTGCGGTGTTCAAGTCAATTGGACCTTTAATGACATGTCAAATTTACAAATTTTTCTCATTTTTCGCCCATTTTGATATTGCCAAGTGACTTTGACGCGCCAATTTCATTTTCGAACGACTTATGCTTAAATGCCCCCTTTTCCTCTCTCTTCCTCTCTCTTTTGGGCGTATGTGTGTGTCAATATCGTTTTTTTCCGCAGCAATCGAAATCATTTATTTACGTCCATGCGTATCGTAACCATTTGGTTCCGCCACGTAACTCCTCTCACTCTATCAACCAAACGCCCAATCCCATTTCGATAGATAAAAGCTCATTTCATGACAGCAGAAAAAAGGCAGATGGAACAAAAATAGAGAGAGAAAGGGAAAAAATGTAAGCAAACGATTGTCATCTCAACGCTGATGCATTCGAACTCGAGCAAATGAAATGAAATGTCAAAAAAAAACATACACTCTCACTTAAGTACTTCATTAAAGTATGAATAATTCTATTAAAAGTCACACGCTCGCATGCTCATTCTTTTCATTTTCTCTCGCTCTCTATCTCGTCGATCGTTCTTTCAATGATGGTCGTACCTTTCCATTTTGCACACCATGTCCCCGGCGCCCGATGATCGAACACAGTCTCTTGTTCACTTTTTTACTCAATTTTCATTTTCTCGCTGGCGCTTCCTTATCGACATCATTACGTTTGCATATTTTCTATTTTATATAAATATGTGCTCATTTTTTCTGCTCCTTCTTCTTCTTCTTCTTCTCCGTTCATATTCGTTCATTTGTCTGAATGGAAAAATTATACAAATTTATGGCTGGTTGCGAACGCTGTTGGCATTAGACGGCCAAAACCGAGCGATACACGACGAAATTCGTATATATTTTTTAAGTACAATATTCTTTTGAGTGAACTCGCTCGCTCTCTCTAACTCTCGTCTCGCATTGAATTACCGAGCTTTCGGGTGTAAATGAAAAGGGCATTTTTTTGCTGTTTTCACTGTTTTCGTCGAGTGCTCAATTGATGAGGGAGCAAGAGAATGAGAGATAACACGAGTGTAGAAGCAAGTGAGAGTTTACATCCATATTTTCTGAATTTGGATATTTTGTGGAATTAGATTATCCTTTTTCATCTTGACTCATAATATATTGGCTGAATGCTATGCTATACACAAGACCGCAGAATAAAAAAAAACCAACGTGGATATTTTGTGTGTTGCGAGTGGTGCCCGCGTTCCTCATTAATGCATCAGCTATGTGAATTTATACAAATATGTCGCATCAGGGTGTGTACTGAGTGGAGAAGTCGTTTTATTAACGAAAAGACCGTGGAAAGCAGCAAATTAGAGAGAGAGAGTGAGAGAGAGAGAGAGAGAGAGAGAGAGAGAGAGAGAGAGAGAGAGAGAGAGAGAGAGAGAGCGACACTGTGAAAATAAAACAGAGAAAGAAAATATGGACAAAAAAGTCGTCAAAAAAGCGGGGGCAAAATTGGTGTTGCCATTTTGGTCGCCAATGTCAACGATGACTATTCTGTATAGTTTGCTCGTTAAACTCGATGGTAAAGTCCACATTGCTTTTAGGGCAACCGCAATTCATAATGAATATAAATGTAATTCTAGACATTTCACCCATTCACGAAATCAAAATCGATAAATTTAATTGGTTGCACAACGGAAGCGAAAAGAAGTGAATAATGAACGAGAAAAAAAATTGGAATGCGAACAAAAACGAAGACATTATAATGATGTGTATGGTCCGATCGCAAGGATTGTCCGTGATACCGTTGACTCCCGTTACTGAAAAATTAATAGGTGAATAAAAAACCATTAAACCACAGCACATTAAATGCTGCAATATTCTTGAAAATTAAGCTTCAAAGAAACGACGTGGAAAATGGGTTTTTGTTTTGAAATATTACCGCGGTCGTTACCTTCTCTCACTCTCTTTCTTTTTCGACAAGATGCACAGTGCACACACCATTCATAAAGTAATAACATTATTGAGCAATATTACAAGCCATTTTATCAGTCGTAAGATACTTTCTCTTCTCGCATTGTTTGCTCGCTCGTTTGCCTCACCACACAATACACGCAGCTACTGAAAAACTGTTCATCGCTGGAAATTTAATGCTCTGGCTCTGTGGTCGAAAAATTTATTTGGCGTAACTAAATTCGCTCAAGCAATGAACTTTCTTTTTTATATATCTTTCCATATACTTCCTGCTCTGACGAAAACCACCTTTCGCACACCGTTGCCGTGCACACGAACAAAAATTTTGAACCAAAGTAGATTCTGTGGTTGGTATACGGCGCGCGAGAGAAATGAATGGTTATGTGCCGGAGCGACAAAAAGCACAAATCTAATACGCAAGACACACAGACACACTGTGTACCACTCACTCACGGAAAAACTTTTTTAATTTACTTTCTGAAAACTCACTTTCGGCTTCAACCAAAATCAACATTCCGCACATAAACATCGGGCACCCGAGAAGAAGAAGTGAAATAAAAAATCTACCAACGCAAATGAAATGAAACCAACATTCACGGCAACTAGACGTATGCGTATCTCTGCCAGAGAGAAAGAGTAAAGATGAAGAAGAAACAACGCACATAACGCATTGCAAAGTCAAAATTGACGTAGAAATCAAAGACCGGCAAAAAGTGAGACCGAAACGACCAATGAATACCTGAAACACATTTCAACTGGCGAACGAAGTCCAAAATCACATTTTACGAAAGCATCAAACAGAATTGACATTTGTGAAATTCGATGCCAGCCATCTCATGGTCCGATCTTTGAATGACATAAAAAACCAAATCGCACCCAACGCCAGACAGAAACAATAATTTTCTAATCGATATCAACATACACCATGAATGTTGAATGCTTCGAATTAAATCCATTTAAATTTCATACACAAATCAAAATCGCAAACACACCACACTTTAGCCACATAGCATCAAATACACGATGGCGGAGCTATTTATTCAAAGTTGAGTGAAATTCGGAAATTTATTTGGAAAAAAAGAGACGAAAAAAAGTCTTCACCGAAAAAAAAGTCGTGTCGCCAACTGAATAATTAAGTTTTCTGTCGAGAGAATCAATCAAGTGTCGTGAACAGATATGAGCGTCAAAAAATATTTTATATATAAATTGTCTGTTGTGATGCGCAAATTTCGTTTCGAATGACAAAATCATGCACACACACACACACACACGCACTATGATCAAGCGTTCATGAGCTGCAATTAAATTATTTATGAAAATGCTTTGTTCTGAAAGGTGCACGCTCGGCGTATCAATGTGACCTAATTTAATGACTGCCGCTTAAAATTGCTGTCAGCATGGAACCAAAAATCCCTCCCCGCGTTGGCATTTAATGAATTTTCAACTCCGGCAATGATACGCGTCACTGAAAGATATACGTATATTCATGCCAACTGGTGAGAAAAAAAAAACAACGAGGACACACCGTTATTCTCACTGGCATTTGATTCAGACGACAAAACATCGTACTCAATTGTATTCCATGCATGAAAGACGATTGCCGACTGAACTCATTCCAACAACGCCATTAATTTTCGGGCTAATTGAAATTTACTGTAAAGATTGTTAAATCCATCAATTTGTGATTCGACAAAAAAACTGACGACCATTTCTACCGGGTTTAAAATTCGGTAAATGTTAAACCAAAAAAGCTCTTAATTATTATTTTGGTAAAAGATTTTATGTCATTTGACCCAGACACAGTGCACATTGCACAACAAAAATCACTTGCCATTTATTTTGCTGTTAATTGGCCCATTTTCAAAGTAATTAATAATTGCTAAAATTGCTAATGGATCCTGCTGCCGTACACATCACCTACCACCAGAGAAAAGGCATTTTATATTGATCGCACTCAAAAATTTAATGAAATTAAATCAGTCAAGTGAGAAGTTAAAATTTCGAGCACATCTCATTTTGGTATCGTTTAAAAACTATTGCGCAGTTCAATCAATTTAATGAGAAATAAATTGGAAAGCGAAAGAGAAATCGAATGAAACTGTCTGAAACAAATTAAAAGGATTATTATGTGTGAGAGAGAAAATAGTTAAAAGAGAAAAAGATGAGAGATGATAATGAAGAAAAAAAAGGAGCAAAATAAGCATTTTATAAGAAATTGGATTGCTGTATTTACAATTGGTATTTGCTTTTTTTGTAGTGATTCATTGTTTCGGGGTTGGGAAGAAGCCCATTTCCGTGCATATTTCGATACATCACAAAGTATGGTGTCTGTGGGGCAATTTGCATATTTCTGATGAGAATAGAAGGAGAGACAGAGTGATAGAGAGTTACTCAAGCACTTCGGTCTTGAAAATATAGAGAGAGTTACACGCACCCGACGATTCATGTGTTGATAAATGTACATATGCAAAATGAGAGAGAGACAGAGAGAGCATGAACTTTGTTGAATCTTACACTTTATTAGGAGACTGTGTATGGTTGGTAACTTATTTTTTTTTATCAATCTGAGAGTATGTGTGTGTGATTTATTATTTTCCGAGAGTGTGTGATAAGTGTCAATGACTACATTTTCTCTAGTGTTCGAATAAAGCTAAAATAAATGTTTAGCATGTTTTCGTTTTGCTCAATGTAGGTATATATAGTATTCAAGTGCCACAGTGCTGTTTGATGAATTTATCCGTTTGTTTTTTCATGTTCTTTTTTGTCGGGAGGATTTTTATTGAGCCTGAGATATTTACGATAGTTTTTTTTATATATGCTTAAGTACAAAATGATCTTGAATATCTGTGAAAATGATAAAATACAAGAGAAAATTATTCATAGCATAGAAATGTGATGATTTGGTTTTGTTTTGATTTGTTTGTTTATTTGAATATTTATTATATTTGTACAAGTGCTATCATCGAGTGTGTATGCGTCTGTATTTTACAATTCATATCATCGATGGTTGTTTTTTGTGTGTGAAAGAAACGAAAAATGAAAACTAAAGGAAAAATTTCTTCCAAACAGACTGACCAAATGGAACAGAACAATGTGAAAAAGTCCAGACTCTGTATTCCAGAGTGTAAAGGAGATAGACCAGTAAAACAAGAGGGGAAAAAAAAGAAAAAAATGAGAATATAAAGTAACAAGAGTGTTAGAAAGCGGCGAGAATGTGAAGAAAAACAACCGAATGACTGAAAATGAAATTTTTGAAGAGAAAAAAAAGTTCGTTCAGGCACATAAAAAAATTGTGAAGAAGGAGCGAAAGAAGGGAGGGTAGACAGGATTTTGAAATAGATACAGAGTGTGAGATAGAGATGGAGAGAGAGCAGAAACGGAGCATCGATTCGGAGGAATTGTCGTAGCAAAATCATAAAAAATAGGATTTAATATTTCAAGTTTGGAATAAATTGTCTCTGTACAGCTTAAATATTAGAATGAATTGGCATTGATTATTTGCGTTCGTGTAATTATTAGATGTTCTTAATGTTTAGAAGAAAAATGAAAAATAAAAATTATACAGGTTTCGGTGTATTTACGGATATTGTGGGTGTGTTTTTTTATGTTATTTATGATAGCCTTGAATCATTTACAAAATGTGTCAACATGATTTGTTGTCGACAGAAGACACTGTGATATTCATTCTATATATTATTTTTAATGTGTTCTTTTTTGGGTTTTAAATGTAGCTTTTAATTGTTTTCTATTTTTACGAGTGTGTCGTGAGAGAGAAAGACAGAGTGTGGGAGTGTATTCACTGAGTTATTTTTGTTGTTGTTGTTTAAGTGAGTGCTTTGGTTGTTTTTTTTTTGTTGTTGGTTTGAATTTGATTTACTACCTAAAAGCGGAATGGCTTCACTCGTCTGTGTAATAACTCGCCGAATCAATAGAGATAATACGGTTTGAGACACCAATATTGTAACACCTGCGAAGAGAAAAATATCACACAAAAAAGAGAGAGAAGATAGAGAGAGAGATTGGTTTGGTTGTGTTGAGTCTTGCTTTGCTTTTATTGTTTTTGATTTTGGGCGAAAATGCTTGTAGAAAAGGAAATTAAGGGTAACAACAACAGCAAAAAGAAAATAGAAGAAGAAATGAACCGAAGCCAAGGAAGAAACGACAAGACACCATAGAAAATAGCAGGAAGGGAGAGAATGAGAATAAGAAAGTAGAAGAGAAGAGAAGGATATGGAGACAGGATAGGGACAAAATGGTACGGTACGATACGGTATGGGACAAAACATTGACTAGAAATGACAGAGATTGGGGGATCGTTAAAATTGGACTTTAAAAACATAATTTGATAAGATAAGCACCAGAATGTACATAAATTACACAACAGCCAAGTGGGCAGTTGTGCGTGTATGCGTGCGATTTTGAAAGCAATTCGCGGTGTGGATACACAGCACATACACACTTAGAAGATACGCACGTCAATGACGGCGCACGGTCATAAGTGTGAAAATAAGAGACTGGGAATTGCAAAATTACCGAGCAGAAAGATGAATGTATTCTTCGAATTTCGCAGGAGGAAGAATGAGAGAGGGACAGGGACGAACTGAAAAAAAAACGTAAGACTGAAGAGAGAAGACTTGTGGGAAAAATTAAAGCCATAATGGGATGGACAACGAATGAATGGAATGAAAGAGAGAAGAAGAAGAGAAAGCAAGAAGAAAGTCAGAGAGAAAGAGAGAAAGAGACAGAGGGAAAG
The DNA here is from genome assembly GCF_009176505.1 of Sitodiplosis mosellana. Lineage (NCBI taxonomy): Eukaryota > Metazoa > Arthropoda > Insecta > Diptera > Cecidomyiidae > Sitodiplosis > Sitodiplosis mosellana. The sequence continues at coordinate 4,093,902 of NW_022595245.1, forward strand.
GAGAATGAGAGAGAACAAAAAGGCCAAAAGACACATTGTAAAAGCTGTTACATCCGCAACAGCAGCCACACAAACAATTATTGGACTTATGTCCTGTGACAGGTTTAATTAAGCATTGTCCTTTCGTTTGGATAGCAGAAGATGGCTTTACTTCGTTTCATATTCGCTATCTCAATTGCAATGCCGGTCGGTCGGCAGCGGTTGGTTCGGTGCTTTTTTGTTCGATGTTTGTCCCGTGTGTCGCGCTGTCGCTCGTTTTACTAAGTATCGATGCCAGTTTTCTTGCTTCGTTTTTGCCTTATTTTTACATCTTCTTCTTCTTCGAGCTGTATCAGCTGGGACGGCTTACGGTTCAGTGTAAGCTCAGTCGATAGTGCGAATCGAAATGAGGACATAAAATGTGCTTGCATTGTAAAATATATTCGTCTTGTCGCCGACGACGACTACAACGACAATCGACACAGACTGAAACACGCTTCGAACAAATATGTATATAAATATACACAAAACACTTTGTATCACAATCACGAGTTTTGTTCTTCATCCATCTTCTTGTTGACAGCGCGATTGTTTAATGTTTCGTAAAAGATTCTTCGCTAGAATAACTTAATTAAACACATACACTACCGCACGCAGTACACATTTAATGCAGCCAACAACATCTCTCACATATACAAAACCCAAATGGCCGAACGCAGGTTGCTTTTTTTCTTGTTTCTTCATTGCTCGCGCTCTCTGTGCCACTTTACAAACTCGACCAATAACCACCGGCTGACCGATGTGTTTAAGCTCCACTCATACAACCATATATCTTACAACAAGACCAACGACTAGCAATTCGTTTCAACAATTTTAAAGCACAAGATGAGACGATGGAGCAAAAGAATGGAAAAGAAACTTGAACAACATCGCCACCACTCTCTACACAGTCTTGATGACGTTGTGGACATTGAGCAATGAACTAAACGCTGGCATGAGGTAGTTATTGATAATTATAAAAATGAAAAACAACAACAAAGAATGGGCGAAATGAAAAAAAGAAATATGAACGAGATGGTTTTCGTGGACGCGCCAATATAAACACAGCGCAGCGAGAGAGACATAGAGAAGAAGAAAAATCGAAAGAAAAGATATACAGCCAAGGGAAACAAATGGAACTTCAGGATAGCAGCGAGAGAGGAGGAAAAACCATTTTAGCACTAATTACTCTGTACTTTTGTTCAATTCTCATCACATAGCGAGCGAATGGCGAGAGGTGCTCATGGATGTTATTGCTATGGCGCGTTCGAGCCAGAGTATCTATTCACTCCTAATAATTATTGCAGACCCACACAACCACTCACTCTCTCACACTTACAGCGCATCACACACAAAACACATAAACGAAAAAAAAAGTTTTGACGATAATAATTGGGCTTTTTATTATGCATTGAAGGAACTTTTCAACATCGTATTTCATAAGTTGGCTGCTTTCAACACACACACACACATTATCATTGCGCGAAATGGAAAGTTTGTATGTCGCGTCCGAGCAATGAACAAGTATGACCCTGGCACACTCGATTTGAGCGCGAGCGCTCTTGCGCGCATACACATACCCAACCAGTTAAGTATTGTATTCCATTCTCACGTACTTGCCATGCATTTTAATGCCGAGCAATAGGCTACAGTTTCATTTTTACGAGTGACAGCACCACACACCAATCCGCCACAACTTATGAAATGATGATATTAATGAATGAGAACATTTTCAAGATCGCAGCATCAATTGTTAATTTCTCACCACTTGAAAGGCTAGGCAGAAATCGTACGGAGTCAGAAAAAACCACAGAGAAATGGCGAAACTTTGAAACGCAATCATGCACCGCACAATACCCATACAACCATGTCAATTATTCAACACAAAATATTTACTTGTTTCCTGAAAATGGGATTCTTATTAAATTCATCAGCAAATCAATCGTGTGGGTTTGTCAGCCAAATAGTTTGTGCCACTCCACAACAAATTACCACAATGTATTGGCTCGGTCAAACGAGAACGAAAGACAGAGGAAGAGAGTGAATGAGAACGAAGTTAGAGATAGAGAGTGAAAGAGAAACACCAAGAAAAGAGTCGATTCCAAAGTAAACGTGTTTGCAGTACAATTTTCAACGATAAGCTTATTTCGAAAGTACAAGTACATTCCACTGCTTTTTCTTTCATTTTTATTCTGTCTATAATGGAATTGGTTGTCGGGCGCTCCAGTATGCGTCGAAGGCAACGAAGTGCATCGCAATTGCTCAGCATTCGACGAGTGATATTGTTTTCAAAGAGTTCATTTTGTTTTTCTCTCTTTGTCTCCTTCTCCACTTCCTTCTCTACCTCCTTAGCTCTCTCTCTCTTTCTCCCTCTGTGTGTATATTGCGAGAGTGTCATTCTTGAAATTTGATCAAAAGCTTTCTGCTGGTTGGTTTGCAAACTCGCCGGGGCTGCAATCACATCATCTTGCCAACCATTGTTCTCTCTTTCTCTCTCTCTCTCTCTCTCTCTCTCTCTGGTGTTTGTGTGTGTCTTGTAGATATTAGTCGATTTTAGTATTCAGTGAATGTGTTTCCAATAAAATGTTTATCGTACGTGTTCTATTTCAATGACCGAAGATAAAGTGAATGCTGTTTTTTTTCTTCTTTATTATTATTATCATCGAACACGCAGATATTAAGCGAGAGACAAACTCGGATCGTTTTTTTTTCTCCTCAAATTGTGATAGCGTCGTGCAATTGTTTGAAACGAAAAAGACGAAAAAAAATACATGTTATGAACTCCAAATATATTGTTTTGTCATTTTTCCCGACTCATTTTTGGCTCAACAAAACATGAGCGAGAGAATCAAAATGGAAAATTTTGCCGAGTAAACACTCATTTGATACAAATTATGATTAATGATAAATAGCACTTAACAAGAGAAAAAACCACTTCCGCTTGTAATTCGGAAGCCAACTATTTTTCAACGATATTTCATTTTGAGCGACACTGTTGCATCCACAATGTATAGTAAATATGTACATTTCAGCTCATTCTATCCCTTTTTCCCTCTCTGCACATATGACATTTGAATTGTGGTGAAGTTGTGCGAATTCTGGGGGAAAAAAACGCGGTACTTTTTTTTTGTCGTGTTCATGAATTTCAAGCGTGTTCGTTCGGTGTGAAAAAGTATGTCAGTTTACTGAAACCAAACACATTTCCGCTGAAGACGTGTCATGTAAGTGAGCCAGACCATGTCGATGTGGTGTGTGTGTGAGTTTATGTGTGAGAGAGAATTATACAACGGTGATGACAAAGTGTTTGCTTGCGTATTTTACTTTCGTTCACACATTCTGATGTGAAAAGACTCACATAACATTTCACTCGTGTTTCGAATTTAACGAGCACAAATTCCTTATCCCATTTGATTTTGGTGTTTGCTTCGACGAAAATGAATGGAATTCAATGTACACAAGATGAAAGAAGAGCTACACATTTGGCTGGCGATTGCTGCATCGACGTGGTGCTGTGTGTGTTTGTACAACTTAAAAGCTCGAAAATGATAAACGCGCACGCAACCACTCGCCTGCCACACTCGTCCACCCGCCCGTAATCGCATCGGTCGCAGAGAACGAGAGAGAGAGAAAAAAAACAGTGCTGACTCTTGATGAAATGTATGCGATTTAATGAGCGACTTGATTTTCTAATTTTCATATCCAACTTAATCTTCTTTTTCCATTAAAAAACTTCTTATGGGGTTCATCCCATCGCTTATGTAAGAATCAAGAGGACACATTTCCGTTTTCTCTCTCTCTCACTCTATTTCCATTTTCTCAAAACGAAGCAATGATATGGAGAGATGAGTTGATGTCGTCGTCATCTTTGTTGTCGTTGCATGAAATAATATTTTCGTATGCCATCCCGACAGGCGATGAATTTAATCAACACACACATACAGGGCAATGGGAAAAAGTTACAAAAAGAGTCACACACAGAGAGAGTGTGATGAGCAAACGAAGTAAAGATAGACAGAGAGAGAGAGAGAGAGAGAGAGAGAGAGAGAGAGAGAGAGAACAAAAAGTAAGTGAAAACGACAGAAATGTTCGTCTTTCCGATGAAAAATGCCAACCGAACGAACGAACAAACAACAAACATAAAGTGAAAATGATGATTTGTAACAAGCTTGAATAAAATGATTTGACTTTTTGAACTGGAATTTTCTCTTTCTCTGCACAGCAGCGACCAATATGAATTTTACCAACACATACAGACACACTTAACTTAAACAATAAATACACATGAGCATGACACCAACAAATGATACATCACTTAAATATTGCAACGGCAGCAGAATTAAATAAAGTAAGAACAGAGACAAAAGACACGAACGCGACGAAGAAAAAGAAAAATGAAGAATTTTTTTTGCTGTGTGAAACTGAAACTGACATTGAAGCTTTGAAAAAAACATAGTGACAGCAACACACATACACACACCAACCCGAAGTAAAAAAGGAACAAACACGAACCCAAAGAAATAAAGTATGAATCGGCACAACAACAACACAAGAAGCTATCAGTATAAATGAAGAAAAAAATTAGAGCGATTAAAGTAAAAAAAACATCATCGAGCTGGATGGCTCCAAATGTACAGTGTGTACTTTCCTTCGAAAGACACACACACAGAGTGTTTTTTTCGGAATCGTAATGGACATCCGGCTTTCAAAGTAAATAATGATTTCGAATTCGGAAATGAAGTGACGGTGCGCGTGTACAATTGTGATGCAAGCGAGATGAAAGAAAGCGACGGAGAGAGAGGTAGAAAGAGATGAAGAGAAAGAAAGTACGAGCGCGCGTACCGTCATATCGTCTCTCACTCACAACTGCTCATCGCTGACATCTGGCTATAGCAGCAGCCACTTAATTATGCATCAATCAAAAAAGTTACGCGAGCAAACAAAAAATAATAAGAGCACATTTTCCAGATGATTACGAATTGAAATGCGTTTCGTGCACGGAGAAGAAGTAAGAAGTAAAAGGAAATCAAATAAATTGTGAAAGAGAGAAATGAAATCCGTACGTAAAAGGGCGATTTCCACATTTCGAGAATGATTGAACGAAGTTCGTTCTGGCGAACATTTGCATCTGGAATGAAAAAGTACACTTCCAGAAGAAAAATAATCAATTCGACAAGAAATACATTATAATAATCACTTTCATTATATAGGATATAGCTCGTGGACGCCTAAATTCCATAGCACCAAATCCATATAATCGAGTCGATTAAATCGATTATCGATTCGTTTTCAATGGCGAATAGCCACACACGCACACACGCACACACACACACGAAAGGAAACAAATACAACACAAGAAAACACATCTAGATTGTGGGATAAAACAAAGAGAGTTGAAAATGCGAAATACAACAGTGATTGAGAGAAAAAGACAACACGGAGAGAAAATCTTCAACGAAAATCAACCAATTGTTTCGGTTTTATTCTGTGTTTTTTTTCTCTTTGGGAAAACGAAAACACGCCAAACAAACCAATGAGGGAAAACTGTTGCTGTGTACACAGTCGCGCGTGTTCGCAGTAGTTACCGTTATATTAAAATATAAATACAAACATGTTGTTGTTGTGGAACATTTGTGTGTTTAACGATATCAAAAACGAGTACGGTTATAATGTAAACGAGTATTTAAAATTACGAAATGGAAAATGTTTAAAGAGATTTAATGTTCAATATGCAGACACACCGATTGAGAAGCGAAATACAGAGGGAGAAATTGAAATACAACAGTAGAAGTGTCGCTGGTTTAAATATTGTTGGTGTTGTTGTTTCTTTTAGTAACATAAAAGAGAGATATAGTGTGTGTGCGGTATTATTTGTTTGTTTGTTGTTAGTTGTAGTTGAAAAAAATGATAAAAAAGATAAGACTTACAAGAAATGAAATGATTATTTAAACTTTGATTAGGTAATATTTTACGACTATATAATTGGTTTAGTTTGTATTGTAGTGTTTATTCTTATTGGTGATGTTTCAAGATTATATCAAAAAAAATACGGAAAATGAATGCGTTTTTTATTGCACACCGGAAAGAATGGTTGAGATTTTAGTACAATGAATTTTTTTCGTAAAAATAATCCAAAATTAAGATATCCGAGACAAAATTCGTTTTTTCACACAAAATTTGTATGAAAGAAAATAAATTTTGGTTCAGACATCTTAAATTTGGATTATTTTTACGAACAAAATTCATTGTACCAAAAATATCAACCATTCTCCCCTGTGTGCGCTCATAGTATAAATATAGTCAGCTTATGGTTTGCTGAATAATAACACAATATACGATTATGCTTTGTTATTTGTCAAAATCTCAATTCTTTGCAATTTAAATCAAAAATTAAAGTAGAAATGTTCAAACAAATATACAAGATTAAAAACAGTGACAACGACATTAATACATTTTGTTTGTTTATCTTGCGGTGATTAGTTGTATTTTTTTTTGTATACGTATATAAGTTGAATTGATATTGTTCAAACAAAATAGTAACAAAGAAATGGTGGTTCATTCTTTGTGTGTGAGTGTTTGTTAATTGAATTTGCGTCTACTACCTAAAAGCGGAATTGCATCAGAAACTTGGGGTAGTGTCTCCGCAACCAAATTCAAGAATACCGTGAGAGAGAGAAGAATAGTCACTCCTACGAAGAAAAAAAAAATACAATCGAAGAAAAGTAGTAGTTTTTCTTTAGATTCGCCTCGTTCGTTTCTTTTTTCTGGTCACCATAACACCCACATTGTGGAAGTATTTTTCTTTTATTCAAAATTGAAAGAAAATTCATTCAAGTTTGCTCTTTTCTTCTCCAATATGCAAAAAAGTTTACTTTTTTCACGTTCATTTTCTGCAGTTTTTTTTGTTGTTGTTCAATGTTTACTTTCAGTTTGACGTTATTTCGGGCACATTACCCGATGAACGAAGAGAAAACCAAAATCGCTCCTGTGAAAACTCGTCTATTTTCACTATATTTTTGGCGACCAACCAAATCGAATTGATCGAGTGCTAATTCGGTGTGATGGTGCCAAAATCCTTTGACATTCTGCATTTTTTGTCCTTCTTTCGACTTTTCCGACTCTTTTCCACCGGCTCCACAAAACTTAAAAGCTAAACCAAAAATAAATGACCCGAAGCAATCGCTCGATTCATGTACAGACGATGAGAGTTGCAAGGGAGTGCGGAAATCACACAAACTTTTCTGTTGTTCAAGTAAAATGGCCAATTTGATTTTAGTAATTCCGTCCGGTAATCTAATCGTCATTTGACGACTGAAAGCATTTATGAACGGATGTGATTTTACCGGGTTTTTCTTTGGCATTTTGTACTTTTGCGTACGTAATCGAAAGAAAAAAAATCGAACGCGGACGCATACTTGCCTCATAGCCGATTCCTCTCCATGTATGTGGCTAAAATTACAAATTCGAAAAATTTGCTCAGTACCAACAGCAACGGAGCAAGTCTTTCGTTTTTCCACCGAACACTCTGAATGAACAAGTGTTTTACTCGGCTGTTGTTTATTGTGAATAATTGATTTTGTTAGTTACTATGCTAACATCAATCAGCCAACTGAAAGATATAGATATACATTTTTATGCATATATATCCCCTTTCGCTCTTCCGGCCCAGCGCTGTTATCATTGATTTTTAGAAGTGTTTGGACATTTTGGTCCCCCTGACATTTCCATTTAATAAGACGAATAGGCTATAGATAAATTTCCGGTATCATTTTTTTTACTGTTGTTGTTACTGTTGATGTTGTTGTGTCCTTCAAATTCATCGTATTCTATATTTTCTTCGATCTGTAGACCTTTCATTTCCGGCGATCAACATTCACAAATGTATACGCATTGTTTGTGGGCGAAAGAAAAAATATTATACAATGCAAACATAAAGGCCAAATATTGAATGAATTTTGATTAATGGAAAATTTCCCATTGATTTATTATGTATATGAGACGGAAGTCGAATGGAATAAAAAAGCACAACAAATTGCCAAATTTGCTGTTGCGAATGTGAATTTGACGTGTTTTTTTATGCTTTGCGATTGCTACTTTTGCACGTTTATAATTCATTTTTATCAAAACGTCTGTTTTTTTCTCTCCTAGATTTTCAATTATGGTTCGTGCTGTTGTTGTAAGTATTACTGTTGTGGAGGGTGGTTGTCTTAATGTTTGATACGTTAATGGCATATATGCATGAACAAAAGTTATTAGAATATGTTTTTGTTTGATGTGCGCAAAGACATAGCATATCGAATGGCATAGTAACATGGGATCGAAATAAAATTTGTATGCCGATGGAGAGATGGAGTAAAATTTATCTCCAAAATAGATATAATAATAATATTGTCTTGTTTCGGCAATGGTTTGTTGGTTTGCACGAGTTACACACTTACTCTCTCCCTCGTTCCTAAACGGCGTGTCTTTTTTCATGCTTAGAATATTTTCGAAAACTATGCGCGCGTGCGAAACCATTTATATTTCATTGTTGCCGTTTTTACTAAACTTATATCAAAAATGATGTACACACAAAACGACAACGAGGTATAAGCACTGAAAAATCGCGGTACGCTCATGAAGCATTTTGGAAGATATCAAATTTTCCGGAGAACTTTATGAATTTTATGTAACACGAACGGTGTTCAAATAGATGAAATTGCTCCGTTTTGTATGATATGATAATGCATGCAGCTGTTGTTACTACTGCTGCTGCTGCTGCTGCTGTCGCTCTCAGTTGATGTTTTGCGAGTGTGTATGTCGTTTGGTATTTGATGTATGTTGTATGAACAAAAGACTTTTCCCAAAGAGTTTATGTAAAATTAAAATTTTCCATTATACATGTCTCGTTTGGCGCGAGAGATATAAATTTTTCGCACACTCACGCTCACTTTCTCTCGCACCGTCAAACTCGTTCGCTTTTTGCTATTACCTTGAACACACTTGTGTTCCACACCAGAAAAATTATGGCTGTCCTACAAAGCTACTGGAAATGATGCATTCTTTGAACGATCCAATTCATCGTGAGTGTGTGAAAGAGAGAGAGAGAGAGAGAGAGAGCGTATAAGAGAGATTAAAGGTGTGAGAGAGAGTTGGAAAGAGAAAGAGAGACAGAAGTTGAGTGAGCACGAGCGAAGGATGGCTCATGAGACGCCCGCTTCTGACGCCAGATTAACGACAAAGATATATTTACACATTCGGCGTACTTTCCTCGTGCTAAATAAACAAAATAATAATAAGTTATCGCAGCAAATGGAAAACAATTTGTTGCAGATAACAGTTCAGTGTTTTCCGCTGGCTGGCCCAAGCCACCACGCAATCGCTGCGATGCGCTCGGATTGTATGTGTGGCTGTCACGCGAGAAAAAGAAAAGCCCAGCAAGAGAACATGTCGAGCGGCGGGCTGAACCATACCAAGCTAACAGAGAGAGGAAGAGAGAGAGAGAGATGGAAAAAAGTGAAAGCGGCAAGGCAGAGAAAAACAATAAAAATTATGCTGTGCAAAGTCCGCTCTCTGACATTGCAAACATTCTTATTGTCGGAGTTGAGAGAGTGTTCGGAATGTTTATATTCAAAAAAGTAGCCGTGGATTTCACGCACCGGAATATATATTGTTGCTGAATGTTCATGCAACTGGAACGGACCGACACTCACGGAGGAAGAGGGAGCGCCATTTGAGATTGCCATTGCTATTTTGCCTTTTAATATATGTACTATTTGCTTACTCTCTGTCTATTTCGCTGTCTTGCAGACCTAGTTGAGGTACGCTTTCGCCACATTTGACGCTTTTCACATCGCTTCGTTGCACAAACATACCATCTACATTCTCATCTCTCGCTCACCGTCGCCACTCAGCCATTGTTAGCTGTATTAGGTCAATTTCGACGGCATATCCACCCAATCGCTTATTTTGCGTTTCCATTTCAGATTTTTTTGATTCGATTCGGTTCGGTTCGAGTGTGAGACGATAGACAAGTGGAGTGAGTGAGTGAACGAGTGAGCCCGGCCACCATTTGCTAGAGCTATTTATTTAGCAGTAAGACAATATTATCGAACGGAACGCATATAAGATAAAGAACCGAAGAGAAGATGAAAAAAATCATATTAGTTCACTTCCAAGTCCATTTATCTCGACGAGACCCAATTGATATGCGCGCGCGCAACTAACCAATTTGTTTTTAACCAATTCAAACACTTTGGCCATTCTCGTTCGTTCGTGTCTCCCTCTCTCTGTGTGTGTCTCACACCACCCTTTTTCGACTACTGTGCTGATATGCGCGATTCCGAAAATTTGTTTCTACTTTCGATATTGGTTTCGACTATTGTTTTAGTTCGAATCTACTCTTTCTCTTCCGAGAACTTTTTCAACAAAATAGTAGTTAGTTTTATTTCTTGCTTTCCATCCATTTTATTTATTCATTACTTGTGTTGGCTTTTTCCATATCTTTTGGTCCATGTTAAACTCATTCACCCGTTTCTCACCCACATGGATTCGATTCCGTTCATTCATTTATTCGGAAATATTACAATCGAAATGCAAAGACTCAAAACGAATAAGAAGAAAAGAAACTTTGCCAGCAATCCACCATTAAAAGGAAGCAAAATGCAGAAACTTTCGGAACAAAAGTGATTTCTTGATGTTCGATACATTGTTCGAAACGTGTGGCGATGGGAGCGGTGTCGGCAACAGCAGCAGCATTAACAACGCTTACTGAGCGCAACAAGGTCGAGGTGAAATTGCCTTATTTGTATTTGAGATATCAAATAATTTTTCGAGAATCAAAAAGTGTGCAAACACACGGGGTGAAACATGTAAACGAGCGTCGATAGAGTGAGAGAATGAATGAGAGAGAAATGCGACCTGCGATCGATAGGAAGATGAAGGGGAATTGTTGAGAATGGGGTATGAAAATTTTATGATGTTCTCTTTCAAACAATGTTCAACAATATTCGTGATGGAAATCTCATTTTAAAGTTTTTCGTTTCGCCTCATTCGGAATCTCTCGATATGATTGTATATAGTTAGATGGCATTCGGTGCCATTTCTTCAGCCGCACAATCGCTTCGGTGCCTGTTCGTTCACCGGGCAAAACTTTACAATGGAATGTGTACGATAAGAGTGAACGAGTAGGAGATTGTGAGTTAGTGAGAGGGAAAGAAAGAAAAGAGAGAAGAACGTCATAACCTGGTTTTTGCCTGTGTGTATCTGGGTAACTGACTCCATGGGAATTTCAACCTTCATCAAGCCAAACAGTTGGGAGATTATTGAGAATTACGAACCGAATGAATAAAAAATTACACATTACAAATAAATAACGGTTCGAAACGAGAGAGTAAGAGAGAAAATGGCACACACTATGCCAGTGCCAGTGCCGCACTAGCACGGTTGTGTTGTGTGTTCCGTCTCTCAATTTGCCTGGCGCAAATTCATCCGATATGGAAAATCAAACAACTTTTAACAAGTTAATTCCGAGGAGCTTTCATCTGTCGAAAAATGGATGGGGCTCCCCATTCTCTCTCTCTCACTTGCTCATTGGATCATCATAATGCAGCAAAATCGGGTTTGAGTGAATGCGCTCAGTCAGTCGAAGGACAAAAACACAGCTGCAGCAGCAGCAGCAGCAGCAACATCAGCCATCCAATAGACAATGAATAAAGCGACACACGAAGAGAATAGATGATGATTCGTTGTCGTTGTCTAAATTTTACTACTATCTTTCATTGTGCCGCGCGCGCATATTTCACAATACCGCACACCACAAGCATATATCAGTGCTCAGTTGAGCCAGCTCGCCTGGCTGCTTGGCTGGCTGGCTGGCTGGCTGGCTGGCGACATCAGTATGTGTGTATGAGCGTTGAGCATGTGTTTGTTTTCAATGAATGTTTAATGACCCAACTAACCTTTATGAATAATACAATTGTATTATGCCATTATCCATCCCGAACGAATTCACATTATCGTCATCAAGAATTCAGCACTTGTAGTACAATTAAAAAAAATCGAATAAAATTACTTTGTATGTGTCTATATAGATAGAAGCCAAGCCCAGCCATTGAGAGGCAGCTTTAATTCAATGCTCGTCGATGTGATGTCCCTGCGAATGAGGGGATGCACGAGAGAAAAACACGGCGCTAATGAGAGAAAGAGAGAGAAAAGAGGCACACTCACACTTATACACATTCGCTTTCTCTGTCATTTGAATGTGGAAAAAACGGTGCTTTTTGGCCATTAGTAATTGCTATGCTTCGAACTCGATCCGTTGAATCGGGTATATGTGTGTGTGCCGGGGTGTTCAGAAGGTTGAGCACATATGTCGATGTCGATTTGAAGATAAAAATGAAAGCGCTCACTCCGCAATTTCGTGGAGCACTTGTCGGGCCACTTTAGCAGACGCACAGACACGTATTCACCAATCCAATGCCTGGCTATATCGATGGCTATAGCGAGAGCGAGACAGTGAAAGATATTGGGTACGAAGCCATGATAGTCAAAACCAACAACAATGTCCCACGAAATGGTGTCGTTAAAGCATTAGTTCTTCGTTTTTTCTCTCTGTTGCTCCAGCACACAATCATTTGTATATCACGAGTTAAAGTTATACACAACGTTCATTAAATAGTTTTCCCAAAACGATGTTTCGGCAACTTTTTTATGGTGTTTCTCCGAAGTTTTTTTTTATATTTGCCATTTGATATGAATGGTTTTGTCGTGCTATTTTGTTTTTTCCTCTCTCTTGTATAGGATGCACTAGAACCGATCTGTTTTACGGTCCAAAAATGTTCGATAAAGATCGGAGGGCCACAGAAACATGTCATATTCACATTGATTCAAAGCCGTTAAAATATCATTCATTTAATGAAGCAGAAGGGAAAAAAATCAGTCTCGAAGCGGAGACTTTGTCGATGGGCTAAAGCAAAAACGAAGCGAAAAAAAGCCATAGTATTCCATCTCCCGAAGAGAGTAGATACGAAAGTAAATGCCATTAAAAATTACGGAGTCAAACCGCTGCAAACAGTCCCACGCTGCTGTTCTGCCACAAGAACACAAATGCTACAGAATTATAATGTCATTTTGCGAATTTATGTCGCGTTTATGATCTACAGCAATTTGGAGAAACACATTCACTATTCGCACACCCGTTGCCGTGTTGAGCGCGCGAGAAAAGCGCTTGTTCGTTCGGCTATCCGCCCCCCATACACTTTTTATCATCATTTGATGCGCGAACACACAAACACACAGAGAGAAAGATAGACACTCAGCTTTTTCGCCCCGTGTGCAAAACCGAAAAATATATTCCACTCTCGTCATCGTATTCGGTGTGTGTGTCTCCCTCTCTCTGTGTGTGTGGGAGTGTGAATGTGTGTGTGTGTGTGTGTCGAAAATTTATTTGAAACTATGCGCGACATGAAAATTCCCTACAATTGAAATTTATGTTTAACGAGGCACAGTAGAATTGCGTGCGTCCCAGTGTGATTTGTTGTAAAGCGTATAATCGCATTACACACAACTCATACAAGTGCCACATTATTATACGAGCTGTAAGCAAAGTAGTTTTTTGATTTACGCTACATTTTTTTTCTCTCTACTCTTTTCTTGCTGTTGTTTTAGTGGCTTCAATCGCGTTGTCATCATTACTGTTGCTGTTGTTCTCTCTGTTTTTGCTCCATAACTTATGAATAAATTGACGATGTTCATATATTTTAATAAATACATCGGTATGGATCACGTTTATTTTCGCAAAAAAGGGCAGTTAAACTTCAAATAGAAAGCACTCCACTTTTTACGCATCATTCACAAATGAGACTGAATTTCAGTCACTGAAATGGTTTCACGCGCGTCCTATGAGCATGGAATTTAATGTAATGCCCATGATGGAAATGATGATCTATTTGAACAGCATTTTTTGACAGCCAAAAAAAACACGAAACGAACGAACAAATAATAACACATATTATCTGACGATGAAGAACGCGATGACTTGGAACGAAAACGTACGCAGAAAATATGAATCTATAGATTGCTGTTTAGATCGGCATAGATCTAATTCTAGCTATCAAACATTTTGCCAATGAAATATTAAAAATTGGTGTAATCGCAGCAACAAAAGCCAGCAAAATTATATAGGAATAGCGCACGCAGTTCGAATAGAGGCCAAAGCAGCAGCAGCAGCAGCACAACACATGAAAAATCACTTTTCAGCGCATTTCAAACACAAAAATCCGAAACGATTCGCCTATTAAATGCCATAGAATGAAAATCTGATGGTGAGATATGCGAAAAAGAGAGAAGAACGAAAGAAAGAGAATGTTAAAGATGCCCTGATAGATGTACCACAGCACAATAAATATATATGAATGTGTGTCTGTTTGGCAAACAGTATTTGCGCCCATTTTTTGGGCGAACACATATACACAGCACACACCCTTTATGAATATAGTAATAAAATAAACGCTTCCGACTAAAAATCATTAACCATTCAAACATGAAGCATATTCTCTTGATTGTTGTTAATACACAGTCTTTCGTCTTTCTTCTGATCTCGTCGCCGCTTCGTTTTCTATTTCCTTCGGCTCACTCATTTTGTTCGACTGTTCGCGGAACGGTTGAGCCTCCTAAGCCGAAGCGCCTGTTCCAGCCGTCGAAATACATTTCGACGCGTACATTTTGATGCTTTAATTAGTGTTATAACTATAGTAATAACGTTCAAGCCATGTCCCAAATTTCATTTGCCCCAATATTCGCACACTTTGTACGCATTTTATTTAATATTTATACATCGTATAAGCGTTTTCACTCGCTCTATCTCGTCGAAATGCGACACGAAAACGGAAAAGAAAGGAACGGCAGCACACAGAGAGAAAGAAAGGAGTACAGGGAGAGCAAAACGATTGAATTCTGGCCTAGTTGAGGTGTTTGTGAAAAGTTTGCAACCCGTGGAAAATGAACGGATATATATATACGGCATAGCAGAGTGTTAATAACAAAAAACATCGCAATAATACATGTACGTTGAATAAATAAAAGGCGCTTCGTCCCGTCAGAATCGGTGAAAAAAGAATAAAACACCAAAGCACTTGAGGAAAATTATGCGAACGATTTTCGCATCAAGCACTTTGTTTGCGGCAGTTAACGAGTGAGCGCAGCAACACAATCAAAATAACATCGTTTACGCGTACAAAGGCAATCGCATTGGAAAATGAATGAGCAACCAAACGGCAAAAGGAGTGAGAGAGACCGGCAGAGAGGGAAAATCGTTGAAATGCTGCAAAATTACACAGTCCGACGCGTGTTTTTTTTTAATTGGCACATGGGATGTTCCAGTGCCAGGCGATAGTTGAGGCCGCCATGAGTACAGAATGGGCCATGGTTATGGTCGAAGATCGGCAAGTTTAATAGTTATGACATCCAGCGTTTCTACGTTTCAGGAGGAACAAATTTCTTGATGAAACTCAGTTTTTACACCAATACTCGGTAATTATAGGTTTTCTATCTATCTGTTCAAGAGGCAATTTGTTCATATGATCACGCAGAAGCGATTCTATACTCTCAGAGCTACAATATGTTCCAGAAAATGGGTTGAAATGGGTAAAATTCGTGAAAAATGGTCAATTTTTGCACTATAGTAACATTTTACACTTTTGAAATGTACGGTTCAACACATGAGGGTCAGATTTTACTTGCTGGCAAGCCTAGATAAACCTCATATTTCGTTTTGATAAGTTGGTGGATTCAGTGGAAAAAAAATGTTTTTCAATTTTTTTGGCAGTGGTGTTAGAAAAATGGTCGAAAATGGCCTCTTACGATGTTTTTGTCTTCGACAACTACCATTTTCTCGTCGAAAAAATATGGATCCCTGAACACTTGGACACCAATTTTCCTGCAAATTTGGTCTCAAATCGACATTCCTTCATAGAAGAAAGATCGATTGAAAGGTTGGTACAAAATCACATTTATGGCTTAGAAAACACATTACAGTGACCTACTATGGATCTATATCCACCCGATTTTCGACATAGAATTGATTCCTAGTATCATTTTACACAAGTTTATATTATTTTAGTGTCGAAAAATTCGATTGTTTCAAAACAAATGAGCGAATGACGCTCATGAGCTTGGATTCCATGGCTAAATCACTCCATAGAGCTAACATTTTCTGCCTTTGCTACCTTTTAACTTCTATTATGATCCCTCACAAACATTTTGAGTACGAACAAAAGTTACGTTTTTCATGGCAAATTATCATTTTTTGTTCAGGTGGTACCCCAAAAATGCATTTTTCAAAGTTTTTGACTGGGAAGACTCCTCATATTTTTAAGAAACAATAATTTTTCACCAAGACGCCAATCCCGAAAAGTGTATATTTGAGGATTTTTCGACGAAAAGTCGATTTTTTTAGATTTGTAATCGCAGCAACGGAATATGAGGCTAGAAATATATGAAAACATCACTCGACTTGGTCATGTCGGTACTCAAAATGTTCGTGAGGGATCATACTAGAAGTTCAAAGGTAGCAAAGGTAAAAATTTTGGCTCCATGGGGTGATTTAGCCATGGAACCGAAGCTCTTGAGCGTCATTCGCTCATTTGGTTTGAAACAATCGTATTTTTCGACACTAAAATCATATAAACTTGTGTAAAATGATACTAGGAATCAATTCTACGTCCGAAATTAGTTGGATATATTGTAGACCCATAGTAGGTCACTGTAAGTGTGTTTTCAATGCCATAAATGTGATTTTGTACCAACCTTTCAATCGATCGATAGTCTTATAAAGAAATTTCGATTTCAGACCAAATTTGTAGGAAAACCGGTGTTCAAGTGCTCTGGGACCCATATTTTTTTGACGAAAAAATGGTAGTTGTCGAAGACAAAAACATCCTGAGAGGCCATTTTCGACCATTTTTCCAACATCACTGACAAAAAATTTGAAAAACTTTTTTTGCCACTGAATCCACCAACTTATCAAAACGAAATATGAGGTTTATCTGACTTGCCAGCAACTAAAATCTGACTTTCATGTGTTGAACCGTACATCTCAAAAGTGTAAAATGTTACTATAGTGCAAAAATTGACCATTTTTCACGAATTTTACCCATTTAAACCCATTTCCTGGAACATATTGTAGCTCTGAGAGTATAGAATCGCTTCTGCGTGATCATATGAACAAATTGCCTCTTGAACAGATAGATAGAAAACCTATAATTACCGAGTATTGGTGTAAAAACTGAGTTTCATCAAGAAATTTGTTCCTCCTGAAACGTAGAAACGCTGGATGTCATAACTATTAAACTTGCCGATCTTCGACCATAACCATGGCCCATTCTGTATTTATGGCGGCCTCAACTATCGCCTGGCACTGGAACATCCCATGTGCCAATTAAAAAAAAACACGC
This sequence comes from Sitodiplosis mosellana, assembly GCF_009176505.1. Lineage (NCBI taxonomy): Eukaryota > Metazoa > Arthropoda > Insecta > Diptera > Cecidomyiidae > Sitodiplosis > Sitodiplosis mosellana. Next base: position 4,111,349 of record NW_022595245.1, read on the forward strand.
GTCGGACTGTGTTATTAAAGAATTGGAGTCAAAACCACCCACAGATATTTCAATTCTCATTAAATAGCTGCCGAAAATAGTGTGAGAGAAAGAGGTATGGGGAGAGTGGTGAACGAATGAAAGCGAAAAATGAGGAAAAACAGAAGAGGTAAAACCGTCAAACGAAACCGCTTTATCAAGTACTCGCGAATGCATGCCATTAACGATGTGTTTTTTGTTGTTGGTTAGATGCACAGCACAATGCTTACGAGATCACACTCCAAATATGAGCAAAGCTTTTATCTTGCACATTACATTTACTTGGGCGGCTGCTGCTACTGCTGTTGATGCCCTTTTTGCTATGCGGTTTTCACACACTTGCATGACGTCGACTTTTTTGTGTGCAAAATATTTAATCGCTGATGATTTCAACAGAGCACGCCGACAAGCTATTCGCTTGTATTCGCCATGTGCAAACAAAAATACAATTTCATACCCTAAGCTTTCTTCCGATTCTTAATTAAATGAAAGTGTGTCAACAGCCAAGATAGCGACTTTTCCTATGTTTTGCAATGCCATTTGTTTCTTATTTTTTTGCCGTGCTTATGTTATTTTCCTATTTTTTTCACTTGCTTCTAACAAAATGGAAAATAAATTTAATCGTGGCCGCATATTTCCCTCTACCTGCATCATCTTCCATGCCGTTCCATTCATTCATTGAAATGAGAGTGTTGAACTACGCGGCGAAAAAAAAAAACGGAGGGCAAAATTGCATATTTGATTGCGTCCAACATTTGATGAAAAATCTGCTGTGACTTTCAAAAGAATTAAAACGAAAAAAAAAATTGAAAATTAACATGGCGCTTTTTGTGTGTGTCGTTTCCTTGCTTTCGATGTTTTATTAATTTTTAATGTTAATTATGGATTGCACTGTGTGCCCATGACTGAAATGGGAACGAAATGGGCAAAAAAAACTGCATTGACAATTTTTTTTCTCTGTCAGCGTACTTTGTCCTTTTCCTTTTCGCTCTGTTACAGATGTTCATTGAATTATTACATAAATGAATCATCATTATTTTTTGACGAATATGAGTAAATGAGCAAAATTCAGGAACAAATACATTTTAAGGTCTTCTTCTGTCATTCATTCAACACTAATGCCTCAGATTATTTGAAAATATTATCTGTAAGCTGTTGTGCTCATCGTTCGTTTGTTCGTTTGTTGGACGGTTTGCTCAAGAGAGATCATTTCGCCTTATGAATTTTCCGTCGTGAAAGGTCAGACTGGCGATTTAACTAGTGGCCTTTTTGTTACTGCAAATCTGGCCTCTGCTGTGGAAAATAATAATTTTTAGCAGTTGAAGATCATGTCGCTGTAATTCATACGATAACACGTCGACACAACAATAGCGCGGAGATTTCCAGGCAGAATAGGGGGATAAAAACGTATTAAAAATAATTTGATCTGTGAAATAATTAATGAGTTTGAAGGTCCTGCGTGCTTTCAATTTATATGGATTCGCGTGTCGTTCCACGCGAAATGCAAATGCAAAGTGGAAGCGAGAGTGCTGCTGGCCACGTGCCGTTCATTTGCTTTGTTGCTTCGTGAATATTTGCTTGGATTAAGCGATAGATATCATTGTTGCCTTGAGCACAACATATTGCGTTTGGAAAAACAATGAATTGTCAATTTAGCTGCTATTCCGTATTATCGGCGAGCTCTAACAAAGATGAATTGAGAAAACTTGAAGAAGAAACCGAAATTGTAGCCGGACGACGTCAACGATGATGAACAAGAGAAAAGAACAGTACTGAGCAGCGGAGAAAAAAAACACGAATAGCAATTCAACATGAACTTATTAATGCCCGGGAATTCTTTAGGAATGCTGCCCGAAGGAATTTCCATTTGATGAGGCAACGCAACGCTCTGCATATTATTGAACATTTTAAACGGCCAAATGATATTACTTTTCGTGTTGAGTTCATTTTTACTGTTTGATGGCTATCACCGTTTGCCCGTTCACTTGCCTTCGCCCTCGTTGCTTCATTTTGACACTTTTGAATAATTGAAGCACTTTAACCAATTCCCTAACAATGAAATCAACACAAAGTTTTCATTTGTCATTCGCAACTCATTTGTTCGCTTGTCGACGCCAGCGTGTTCATGTGAGCTGTGTGCTGCTTGTGCGAACAATTTTTCAGTTAGTCGGTTTGGCACTTGATCGTGTTCGGGGAGATTTTTCACCGCGCGCACAGCGCAGACACACACATATTTACCTATCCACATACACATTGTAGAGCTAGAAACTTTATGGTTTTACGATTGAAAGCAAAGTGGCAATGTTAACACATTGTTGGTGGCGATGAAAGCGTTTTGCTCGTTTCGCAACTTTTCTATTGCACTTAAATGAAGTGTAAGAAAAATATTTTATCAGGTGCATAAATGGTTAATGTTGGGGAGGAATTCCAGCATTTGTCTTACTACTTTGTTATGCAAAAAGTATTTTGTGCATTTTTCTGTTATGGTTCTCTACGCTACCCTCCACCGTTACCATTCGAAATACAGTAATACCGACAGTAGTTTACAGCTCGTTTGCTTCCTCACGCTCATCGCCCCTTTCATTCTTATTTTCAGTGTTTTCGTTTTCTCTATTTTCTAACTCGGCTGGTTTTTGTACGCCCGTCCGTTCACTCGTTCGCGCGCTCACATGATTTTCCATTCCTTGATCCTCGACTGAGCAATTTGTTGATTCGTTTCGCAGACCTGCGGAGCTGAAGTGCATTCAATTTGCACTAGCGATTGCTGCAAAGTTTTTCTTGTTTATATGTCGTGTGCAATGTGTGTGAGCAAAAGCCGTATATTTTTTTATATGTATATATGGAATGGGGCTTTTAGAACCCAAGAGCAAGAAGAGCGAGCGGGAAAAACGAGAACGAAGAGAGGGAACTCACAGTCATTGCGCTCCATTCAACAAACAACTCAACGCATTCCGTCTCTCTGTCTTCGTTTCTCGTCCCTCTTCTGGCAAATGTTGATTTTACAATTTAAATGTGAAGTGAATACAATTTTTACGTGTGTTTGTCACAATTCACTCGTTAACTAGGTTACAAGAAAATTAAAAAAACATGCACAGCTCCGCAGCATATACATATACATCGAGCAAAGAACATTTCTTCTTCTTTTTTTCCCGCTTCACATTATACTAGGAGCTAGAGAATGTAAAGAGAAACGAGAGTGAGGAGTGACTGCAACTAGAGAAAATGATATGAAAAACCAACAACAACATCAGAAACAGCAACAGCAGTAGTAGCAACAATGAAGTCGATGAATTTCTTTGTAGGAAGAAAAACTTAACAACAAAACACGCAGCAAAAACAATGCGAAATACAGAGATAGATATACATTCGTGGCTACAACAAAAGAGATAGATATACATTCGTGGCGCTCAGCAAAATAGATCCCTGGCCCGTGAGTCATGAGACGACGAAAACAAAGCAACGAACTGTAAATGGAATCAGTCAAGGAAGCGTTCGTTTTTGATGGCTAAGGGCCATACAGACAAACCTGTCACAATATTGGTTTGACTTGAATTGACGACAATTTGTCCGTTGGCGTACATTTTTATAACATCAAACTTTTTCTCGGTTTTTTTATATCTTTTGCTGCACATAAAACGCGTCCGCAAATTTTATATACTCTCATTCCCATAGATCGTTTTGAATACGTTTGCAAACTAATATGAAATAAAAAAAAAATCTACGCCGAAGATCCCATTTGCTTGCGCCCGATTCGAAAAGATTTGATGGTGTGTGACTGACTGATGGAATGAGACAGCAACACGGTGCTGGAAAAAATCGAGCGCTGAGCGGCAAACAAACTTGTGATATCATTTTATATCTGCAATATTTCTCGGCATTTGAGCTGCATTCGTACGCTCATTTTCCTTTACGATTTAACTTTTTTTATGCTTTTCATCGTCTTTTTCTCGTCCGCCTTTTTCTCTTCGTTTGTCTCTCTGTTTTACTCCGTATTTGCTTCTAACCGCATTCCTTGGATTTATAGCACATTAATATATATATATTTATATATATATATATATATATGTGTGTGATGACTTGGTTCGTGATGAATGCAATGGGTGCTGCGTTTTTGCCAGCTTTTGCCATTTGTATGCGTGTTTATAGGACATGAATATGATTAGCATTCATTTATAAATTCATTGCTGCATATACATTTTTTTTGTTTTGCCCGTTCATTCTCTGTCTACACGGTGAAACCATTAAAACTAGGTGAGCTAATGCATAGTATGCATTACATACCATGTTTAATGCTAAGGTAACAACAACAATAAAAACAACAACAGCAATTTGCAACCAGAAGAAGGAAGAAGAAAAAATCGCAAACATTTTTCAACATAATTTTTCAACGGTCGTTAATACATATATATAAATTTTTCCTGGTGTTTTTTTCTACGTATTTCTCCTTCAATTCAACCGCAATTTGAGTGTGCATTAAGCACAAACGTGAACAGGCACACGTTCATTTTCAGCGCACATTTTTACTGCAATAATAATCGTGGACGAGCTGCTTTTTCTATACTCTATGCGCGTTTTTCGCACTAATTTCATTTCATGTAAACAAAGCAGCGCTACTTTTTTTCCACCGTAGAAAGATTGTTGATTTAATTTCCGAGATTTGAATGCCAGCAAGAAAAACAAAATTATAACTGGCGCTTACAAAGTGGTAAGTTTCCCTCCAGAATACACTTTTTTTGTGTTCATTCATGTTTATAAAACAAATGAACGACGAAGAACCAGAAGAAAAAAAGTTACCCAGACTAGAAATGGAAAATAAAAAGTTGAAATGCATTTGTGTCGTTGAGAATAAAAATGGGATTAGCCGAAACTGCTCGTTTACATGTGAATCATTTTTGTGTTTCTGGTGAGAGATACGAAGCAAGTATCTCAGGCAAAGATGAAGATCTTAGAATGTTCTAAAACATTGTAAAAGACATCCGTCTTCTATCTCTTACCAGAAACAAAAAAATTATTCAAATGTAAACGAGCGGTTTCGGCTAATCCCATTTTTAATCTCAACGACACATTTTGATGATAGAAAACAAACGAACGAATGGAAAAGGGAAACAAAAAAAAACACGGTGAATGTTTTAACATTAAAACTAAACAGTCATACAACAGGCCAATGAAAGGATGGTTGATGATTTGTTTAAAATCTAGGGAAAAACAAATTTTTCTGATCCAGACAAACATACGGCTAAAAAAGACTTAGAGTTAGGCAAAAAACTCAAAATTCAAAAACACATCCCATTTAAAACTAATATAAAACTAAAACCAGTAATACCGCTTTTTAATGTTGCACAGAAAATGACAAGAACATAAAATGGAGAGAAATGAAAAAACAAGAACAAGAACAAACGAAAATAACACAATCCGAGGCTGCAGGTGGCAATTATCAGTCCACAGAAATGTACTAATATATTTTTTGGATGGTGTTTCAACTGATTACTTTTGGTCACGATCGCATTTGATTTTGTTTTCTTTTTTTTAATTTTCTATGCACGGACACGACACAATCATACAATTTCAAAGAAGTATTTTCGGTAGGTATTTCAATAAAACACAATATGCAACTCAGCAAATTAGCAACGCTCTAAAATGACGATCACAACAACACAAGTAGTATATCTAGATATAGCATGTTTTTGTTTTGTTTCGGTTTTTTACTGCTATGAAAATGGCATTTAATGGAATGTTTTTTTTGGGTTGCATTTTGATTTATGGTTACGATTTTTTTTAAAGCTCTTGCAGATTTTTGTTTTGTTTCCTTAATAATTAAGAGTATATAATGAGAGAGGCCACCCAGAGCCTACTACCAACCGATTAATGGTACACTTTCACTCGTGCTTGGCATTGCCTCCGCCACCATATTTAGAAAAACAGTTAACGAAAGTAGAATTGTAACACCTAAATTGAAACGGAAAATTGATGCGATGGTTTAGTTTGGGGTTTTATTTTTTGTTTTAAGTTTGTAGTTTGTATGTTGATTATTGTTACGTATGTTTATGTGGTTTTTTTTTTGTTTTGTTTTTGTGGGCTGGGGATATCTTCTTCAATTCGATGAATCTCCTAATTTGTCCGATTTTATGTGTCTGTGTGTCTAATTTATCTGTATGAATAAGTTACGTGTGACTGCTTGATGAAACCTATCTCAATGTTGATTCACGTATACCCTGACACACACCTATAACACTGTAACAGTAACACTATGTATGTAGGCGTACCCTTTGAACTCTAGAGAGAAATAGAAATTTATTCGTTTTCTACATCAAGTGCAGAGACAAAAAAAATATGTTGCAAAAAGCAAGTAGACAAACAAATCAAAGCCAGAAAAATGAAAGCAGAATTTGTCTAATAAAAATAACCCAATCTTAACGGAGGTAATATTTTAATAAATTTAGTAGTAGTCTGTGTGGTTCGTTACATATATTTTTTATGCCCTATTTCGAATGTGTGCCAGGTATAAGTGCTCTATCGTGGAAATGGAAAAGAAACCCACAGAGATAGGAAAAAAAGAGTTTGTTTCAACGACTATCGAAATCGTTGCAATCCTATAAATTATTTTGTGTCACTGTCTGTGGATAGGAAACAAAGAGTGAATTGAGAGTATATACCCTAAAGAGAAAAAATAAGATAGAACCACCAGTGATAGTCATGTGAATGTGGTCAGAATATCTTTCGATATTGATTTAGTTAATTTTTGATAAGGACATTTTTACGTGCCCTTTGACCGATCCGAAAAATTGGAAATCCACAGACGAAAAGAAGATGATGAAGAGGGAGCGACACAAAAAACGCTTTTCATCTCTTCTTCAGAAGAGTTTGTATTTTTTTTCTCTATCTACTTCTTCTTCTTTTCACTCACGAACGACACGACGTAAATCGGTATGTAACCCACGTATTCGACAAACGAACATTTTTCATCTACCCTATTCCATCACGTTTTTTCCCTTTTCTAATGTGTTCAATTGAATTTATTCCGCTCTCGAAACCAAATTTTGCCTCGATACAGCATCGACGAGGTTTTTATCCGGTTATACCATTTTTTTTGTTGTTGTATCCCTTTCGTTACATTGCATTTGGTTGCGTTAGTTCGATGTATAGTTGTAATTCACGTGTGGAAACTCAAAAAATATTTGGCTATAGTATAATATGGTGATCACGCGATGCCATCGATGTTTTCAGACCTACTAGTTTGGCATTAACAAGCATTGAAACATGTAAACTCTTCATGATTCCGTTTCATTCGTAACATTTTAACTAACTTAATTGTGCCCCGGTGACGCTGCCTACATTTTTTTTCTTCTTTGCTCTGGGATTACCTCAATTCTTTTTTTCAACTAATTTTCTTAATTTTCTGCATTTTAACTTTTTTTCGTTGCTTCTTCGCATCGTTTAAAAACTCATTTTGTTTTTATTTAAAGAAGGGCAAAGCTGTAAACCGCTTGAAAGAAAATTTATTCAAATAGAATGCTCAAGTATTCTAATTGTTTATATTATATCGAGAAAAAAAAGAGGAAAAGCTAAAGAGCAAATCGAGGAGAAAATTAAAACAAGATCGAAATTCCTGGAAGAGAATATGCAAAGTAAAATAGCGAAAACCGCAATGTATATAATATAGATTGTTTTAAAGACAATGGCGCTGGTTCTCTCACAAAAGAAAGGTAGGGAAAAAAAGCTCTGTACATACCTAATGTTAATTTTTCCCCACTATCCGGAGGTAACGTGAACCCAAGCAGGGCCATCGATGAAATTAGGACGCACGGTACGATTAAATTGAAAAAATAGTATAATGTTCGACGTCTTATTTGAATTGTAAATGTAACATCTACGTATGGTTCGGGACAACACGCATAATTTATTGTGTTCTTGATTCCTGGCATACCTGTATATTGTTTTTTTTTTTTCGTTTGCACAGAGAGGGAGGAAGAAAAAAAGAGAGAAAATATGGTGAAAAATTCAACGGCTAAGACATTGTGTTGTATGTTTAACTTTAAAATGGAAGCGCTACCGGCAGCAGCAACATCATATGAAAGTGTGTATTTATCGGTTTTTCATCGCTCGATAAAATCGTATGTACACTTCTGTTATGCGCAACATACAAGAATATCTACACAATTTCACATTTTAAATTGCACACATAGCGTAGCGCGCGTGTATATGTTAAACTTCAACGTTGGATAGCTGAGATTTCAACATATATACATATAAATATATACAGATATTCAAACGCGCTCAACTTACCGAGTAGGAACCATTCACCATTCGTAATAAAATCGGAGATATCACCTCCATCCTCTGATTTTAATACCAAATCAAGCTGTGAGTATTGTATGAGATTCCAACCAGGCACAAAGCGATGTGAATGTGTTTTTAGTTCGAAAAATTCCGCCGAGAACACAAACATCAACGGAATAAGATGAAGAACGAAAAAACCCAGCAAAGATCGAAACGAAAGCGGAGCACAGAAGAAAAAAATGAAATAAGAGAAAAAATCAAAAAAGAAGGAAAAAAAGCGTAAAACGTTTTATTTCATAGTTAAGATCTACTTATCGAATTGAACCGTCAATTTAAACACATTCAACAATATGTATATACTAGTATGACGGCAAGACTTTGCTAAACTTTCTTTCTCTCTGTGACATTCCAATTCTTTCCGTTTATAAACTTATTTCTTGAGCAGCTTTTCTTTCGTTTATTTTTCCATTTTTTTTTTGTTTTTCGATAGCGTTTTATTATTTTCTTTTCAGATGACAAATATTCCATCCAAATATTCTGAAGGGAGCAATATACCGAATTTCACAAGTCAAATATCAGACACATAAAACTAGTGACTGTCGAGCGTTGCGACAGGAGAGGCGGAACGGAACAAAAGACGATGGCGAAAAAAATTCGTTTGAAATATAAATGAGAGCAAATGCAGCATTGAAGAGCACGGATTACAGTTTACCAGTGATTCAGAACATGGGTTTTCGCAACAACGGCGCAAACTGAACAGGTGCAAAATATTTTTTGTTGTTGCTCTTCATTGAAAAGTCTACAATATTGAATTGTCGTAAATGTTTCGATGTATGAACGTGTGGAGCGAAGGTTGTAAAAAGGCCTTTGTACATTGCAATATATTGTCTCCGGAATAGATGTAGTAAACTACTGAAAACGAATACTTTATTCAACAACAACAACGGCAACAACGACGACGGTGATGGCGGCGGCGATGGTGTCAAAATCGAATCGGATTGAATACGAAATATGCCAAAATCTGTAACGTATATTTAGTGTGTCATGTTGCCGCAGTGTTTGTTGCACGTGATCGTTTTGGATTGTGTCGCGCGACCGTTTACGCCATTCAAAACAATAAACTAAGCATCCAACATTTTTCCTGTTGTTGCCTGTTCATTTGTTTGACAGCTCGTTTGCCATTCACCATTTGCATTCAATATTGTATGGTAGTCGGTCGGTGAGCTGTTGTGGCTGCTGAGCTACGCTAAACGGCTAGAAGCCCCGTGTACAGGCATATAGGCACGGCACGGCACAGCACATTGTGCAAAAAACGGATAAAACACGAGTAATATGCACGATTAGATAATGAAAAACCCTATGAATCTGTCGTCTGGATGCTGGTTTTGGGTTATACTTATTTGTTCGTATTCGGCAAGCACGAGAGAGAGAGAGAGAGAAAAGGATGGAGAGCGAATATTTCGCTATTCATTGTCATAAATTTTTTGTTTGTTTTCAGATTTCATGTGTTTGTTAATTTTATGTTTTGTTTGCGTGTGTTCACGGCATAGATGCTAGCTCTGCACCGTGGAATACCGTCCGACATTTTCATCATACGTACCATATTGCCATCTGGAAAAAAAGTTGTAGAAAAATGATTTTTATTTATTATACATATATATACTGAAGCATGTGTATACGTTTTTTTTTTAAATTTTCTACTCTGTAGACAAAAAAAAAAACAATGAAAAAACATACCGTATGTCCAGCTACCGAACTTCATTTCGCAATGTTGATCATCGAATGGAAACCATGTTATATCGATTTTACACGTTGATTTGAATATGCCTGTTTGTAATTACGGAAAAAGCAAATAGAAAACATGAATTTCAATTCAGTTGAGGCCAATCTGTCGGCCGTCATCGCCGTTCCAAAATTCAAATATGGAGAAGAAAAAAGCTTGAGTGATTTTCCAAATACAGGAATTAAAGAAATTTCAAGTTGAAATTTAATCGATCAAATCACGCTTAACATTTAGTCCGTTTCACAACGAGAGAAAATTTAGTGCTCTGAATGCGTGTAGATTGATTTGTTTTTAATTGAAATTTGATTGAAGCATTTCTAACTCTCATCGATCATTGCATTGAACCAGATTGAGGCACAAGTGAACGAACGAGAAAGGGTGCAAATGGAAGTAAGCACAGCGGAAGAGGAGGGTGGGGGGGAGCAGAGCATGTTTGTTTTGTGTGAATTTAGGACCGTATAAAGTTCACTCATCAGAGAATCTCGTTGAACATAATTCGCTTACCTGGAGGGACATACAGGCAACTTCCGTTACTTTTAACTACTATATTCGTGTGATACGTTCCATCAAATCCTTCGTCGGCGCTGTAAAGAGTAAATAGAATGCGGACATTTTTTCATTGAAAGTATGTCTTAATTTCTTGGGAGAAGTGGAAAATGGTTTCATGTACGAGGAATTTGGTGCTCTAAAAGCACATTGCTTCTTTAATATGGTTTCCACTTGAATTCATGCCAAGAACAAAGTGTTTTCCAAGCAATAACCATATTCCTTCCATCATCGTCATCGTCGTTCCACCACTTTGGGCGTGTACTGCAAACACACACACATAAAACGCTGGCAATTTTTTACTAACCATTTTCCTATGAATTGATATAAAACCCGAGGCAAATCGAGGACGAAAATTAAATTTTAAAACGAGATGCTTCTAAACATGTAAATGCACTCAAATATGTAATTAAGTGATACAATCAAATAATCGGGCTCAATGCCGTTTTCATGTTGGCCAACATTGGAATTGAGAAATAAATTTTAGCTAAATATTTGTTGACCCAAAATTATTTATTTTTCATTAAATCATAGTGAGAGAGGTTATCAGGAATCTGCATGAAGCTGATACGTTGTTTTTGAGTGTGTGTGTTTGTATAAATAGTTTATAAACGAGTGAATGAGCCACACGTAATGTTAGCAACGGTAGTGGGCAAGCAAGTGTGTGTATTTTTGTGAATGTGTATTAGTTACATTAGAAGAATACAACAATTACCTGTTATACATTAAAATGTCTGGTTTCCAGAGCTTTTGTGGGGTTATCCGTAAATCCCGAACGCCGCCATATTCGGACTCGTTCCATTTTAAATTATAATCAAACCATTCCTGTTAGTTGTCCATCGATGTGTGCATGAGTGTGTTTGTGTGCGTGTGTGTGTTCATTGGTCAATGACCGCGAAAGCGATATAATAAAATTCATAATCAATTTACGGGACTCATCGTGTTTAAAAGTGTCATTTCATTGTGCGCCCAATATGTAATTGCATACACAGACAATTGGAACAAAAACAACAACAGCATCATCAATAGCAGTAGTAAAAAAAAACAAGCGTCATTTGTCCTCCAGTGTAATAAATCAAAAGAAAGCGAAAATATGCCCATTGCACAATTCACATTGAACAAAGAAAATGAATTGATGATGAAACAGGGAAAATGTCAATATCATCACCGTTGTATTCCAATCAAGCGGTCGAGTTATACAATACGTTAATTTGGAATTCGAGGTTAGCACAAACAGTCAAACGAGAATAAATTTTTTGACATTAAAATTGATTTTCAATTTCGATGTCACAGAAACTTTTTTTCACTTGATTTTTTTCCCTTCACAATGGTGCACTTTTTTCGTTCTGTTTTTTTTTGTATCGTCTCCAGATCGAAATGTGCGCCATGGCCATTGATTTTTTTCCCATTCTCTGTGCCATTTTATTGTTGTTGTTGGTGGTGGAATGATTCGGAAGGCGACCAACAATAATTTCATTCATGTGCAAATTGGTTTTTCGCGTCGTCGTTCCCAATGTTTGGCGTGCGAGATCGGCACGAATTACAGGAAATCGAGGAGGAGGATACATCCACAAGTTGTTAAATGACAACGTTTATGCAAATGAATTGTAGTAATCAAATTTAAAAATTTCCCAATCGATGCACGTCTCTCTCGATTTCTCTGTCGGACAAATCGAACACAACATAACACAACAGCTGGGGGAAAAAAGAACGAATATCGCGTATGCCGAAACTCAATTTAAATGACCGAATGGAGCGTGCGCGCTCGCACAAAAAAACTCAAATATAATTAATTTTCATTGTGAATAGCGTTTTTATGTGGTGATGCACGGCGCGAAACGCATACGAGTAGAATGAATGGTATCTATATGGTAGAATGGCGGTATTGAGTGCATTTAAATTACACTATTTGATTGGAAATTCGAAGAGCTCACTCATTCGCGTTCCTACGCGAAAAATGTGCCATCGAGTGGAACGCGGGAAAAAACGCGAGCGCGTGTTGTAAACAAAAAAAGTTTGGAAGAAGACTGAGAAAAAATCGTGTACGCTCATGATAATGACAAAATTGATAAAAATGGGCGATTTAGCCTACGATGGACACACAGAGTAAAAACCCATCACAATGATAATAACAATTTCCAGTGGGAAGCGCTTCATTGAAATTGTGTTCGGTGCAGATTTTGTTGTTATTGTTGTTGTTACTGTTGTTGCTGTGTATTTTTCGTTAACATACCAAGTTCAGCCATGCATTCGTCGTGAGAATTTGATTTTTTTCATCCTAAAACGGGAGAAGATAGAAAAAAAGCAGAGAAAGAGAAAAAAACGGAATGTAATGAAAAGTCTGAAAGTGAAAGGATGTTGTTATTGTTTTTATTCGTATGGTCAAAAAGCATGGAAACGATTTGGCATCGTTTGAAACGGAAATCAAACCTTCATAGCTTCCCATACACCATACATGTGAATGTGAATGGTTGTTCAAAAGAACGTGTGTTTAGGTTGAGTTCGAAACTCAACAAATCATGTTGTAAGTGCTATTTTTCTATCCGTTTCAAGTTCGTTTTCCATCCACGCAAAGAGTGATTTTTTTTTCGTCTCGAACAACAACAAAAAATGTGGTAATCCATTCCAGTACGTATATATTGTTTTGTTTTTTTCTACACAAATACACTTACCACATCGATAATCTGTTGGAGTGTTAGTCCGAATCGAACCGTCAACGCATCTGATTCGTTGGATACAGGTCGTTCAAGTGTGTTGTAATTACCAAGCAAATTGTTGAGCAGACGTTTTTCATGGGGTCCTTGATGACTTCCTGTTCACGTTATATAAATACAGGCAAAGCGTTAAACACTCAAAATTGAATAAACATAAACAATGATAAAATTTTAAGCAAACAAACGACGGCACAGAGATAGATGGATGGTTTATTTGTGCATTAGCTAATGTTATAGCAACAGCAGCAGCAATAGCGGTAGCGAATCACGCCTAACGAACCATCTCGTTGTCGACTAGTTATAATAATAATAATAATAATCATAAATGTAAATAGCTGCCGCATTTCGTAGAATTCGGGGACGGAGGCAGGGGGTGTCCGAATCGGAATTTGAATCTTAATCTCAATCGCAATCGATATAAATCATTTAATCGTCCACGGGCATACGCATATCCGTGAGTTAGGTGTAGTGGGATTGGGCCCACTCTATGAGTGAGAGATATAAAGGTAGCTCACGCAGCAATAAGATACATTCAACATAAAATACAGGTAAATTCCATTTTGATGAATTTTAATCAGACCAAGACGAATGGGATTTATAAGCATCCCATTTGATATGATATGAATGAGCGAGCGAACGAATGTGAGTGAGCTTGTGTTTCCGCTGTTGAGCGGGCCAGCGAGTGAGTGCGCGAGCGCCTGCGAATGGCATTGCTGTAGCTAAGCGATTCGTCAACAAATCTGTTTTCCTCCGAATTTTTGTGTGCATGGAAAGGTGTAGAACCCCACTGAATGAGCAGCCAATTGGTAATGAATTGATGATGAATGGCATTATTCTCAGCATTGAATCATATCAACTTTTTCGCTCGTTATATTTTTTCATCGTTCAGTTACTGTGCACAGTCGATTTTCTCTATTTCAATCTCTCTCTCTCTCTTGACTTCTTCTTCGCTCTTCGCAAAAGTTCTGTTCAACGCTTCATTTTCATGGCATTCAATTTCTTTTTGATGTGTCCTAAATGTGTGAATTGCACATGATTTATGATAAAATCTGTATGATAGAAGCTTTATTCAATTTAAAAGCCATTCAAGTTATACGTTTATGTAGGTAAACCAGCCATTTTGAGCCATTCTCGAATGTTCTCAGGGACGTTGTTTTTGTGTTTGTGGCAGGGTTGGAGACGAGTGAATTAAGGACTGGATTGAAATCGGTCTTTCTGGGACACAAATTCCATATAATCGTCAAATGTATGCGACACATTCTCGGAACGAAGCGACATTACAAACGAATAAATTATCCCGAAAGAACCACACAATGCCAATAAACGTTCATTTGCTACTCAAACTTATTAAACAATGCGTGTGTGTGTGTGTGTGTGTGTGTAGATGTGGACAGTTGAGCAATTTGCATTGAGATTGAACAAACAAAACTAGTCGACTGATTCATATTCAGTTTGTATTGAATCTCAGACATTTTGCTATTTAAACTTGACAATGTTTATGTGTGTATTAGCAAAATACACAATTTTCACAATGATTTGGTATTCGGGCGAATGTAATTGAGCTTTTGTCTCACCATAGCCCTTTCTTCGTGTCCTCGCTTGCTTGCTGCTATTGTGTTTTTTCTTCACGAAATTGGACTTTAAGCAATCCATTTCACACACTGCCCCTCAATCGAAACTCGGAATAAATTTCAATTGTTATGTGGCATTCGGTATGTCTATATGTGTATTGTTTTGCGCCTGTGTACACACAATTTTCATGTGCGCGCTCCCTTTTGTCTTTGTCGATCGACTCATGAAAATGTATTATTCCACGAGACGAAATTAGAAGTTGAAGACGAGAAAGTACGCAGCTGGAAACGAGGCGTGGTAGATTCGGTTGAAAACTTTCAATCAACATACAAAAACCCAAAACGGTTTTACTCTCGTTCTGTCTCACTCTTCTCTTCTCGTCTCTTCGATAGCATTTTCTTCAGCACACAACAAAGATTCATGAGCATTTGCCGCTTTGCAACAGCTCAGTCGGCCACAGTATCGATTTCGCACAGTCAAAATGCTCGGTCGCTCTCTTTCTTTCTCCCCCTCTCTTACCCTCTCTCTTCCTGTCACTTACAATCATTAACCCCATCTCTCTCTTTCGTTCTCGAAAGTTCTTCACCATATTTTCAGCCTTCTTTGCACCTAATTCGACTTGTGCTTTTGTTTGTTCCATTCGGTTACAGTTGTTTAAATTTCAGCAACTGTCATGGCAAATAAGTGCAAATACATTCAACCTATTAATAAATGAGGTTTCACTCTCTCTCTCTCTCTGCCACACACACACATACACACCCAAAAATTCGTCTCTCATTTCACGATTCATTTGTGTTGTGTGTCGACTCGTTGCAAAGTTTGGATGCTCCCTTTTTTCTGGCATTGTGGCTGTGAATTAAGTTTCGAATTATTAGTTTTAAGACTTGAATTCGAAATCGACCGAGAATTGAAAGCACATAATAGTTAGTGGAGTCATCGCAGCAAAATGACTTGAAATGATAAAAAATGCAGAGGCAACCCAGGCCAACTAGCTACACCACCGATTCCGAGTTAGCACACAATATTCCAACAACGAATGGTGGTTGATGTACTTTTTGTGGAACGATCGAAACGAGAGTGTGGTTTAGGAACGGAAATAGGATTAATTTACATAAATTTAGAGTGGAAAACACTGACGCACACACAACACTGGCATTGTTGCGAGGAATCATTTTTGAATGGATTCAATTGGAACAAAACCAGGTGAAACACAAATTTTATACTAAGGCAGTACACAATAAATCCTTTTTTCGCCGTATTTTCCCACACTCATACCCCAGACCCATTTTGGAATTGCGTTCTCTTGTTTTTGTGGTATATCGTTTTGAATTTGCCACTGCAGCAGCAGCAGCAGCAGCATAAGCAAGGAACTCTCTAACGAGCAAAATCATCATCATCAAGGCTTTTCTCTCTTCAAAATGAAGTTTAGAAGAATAAATACAATCACGAAAGATTTAAATTGATGGTGACACGGGCTTTGTTCATTTTTCTGACACTTTTCGTCGCATTCACCACGACGAAGGTAGTGAATGAGTATGTTCGGTTGGTGTTTTTTTCCTCATCCCATTCGAAATTCGGTTGTCGTCAGTATGTCAATCATTTCTAGTTGAGTTTTAAGCACACAAAACATTTGCTCGCTGCTTTGACTGGGTTGGTTTTTTTCTGCACTCTCGTATTCTATCTCATCTCTCTCTCTCTCTCTCTCTCTCTCTCTCTCTCTCTCTCTCTCTCT
>NW_022595245.1:4128000-4146762 GCF_009176505.1 Sitodiplosis mosellana
CTCTCTCTCTCTCTCTCTCTCTCTCTCTCTCTCTCTCTCTCTCTCTCGCAATCAAACGCATACGTGCAGCTTTTCATTATTGCGGATCGGTGAATATTTCATGGCTGCTCATTTTGCCTTGCGAATCCAATGGATTTACACACGGAGTGTATTCAATTTGCTGTGCCCGTCAAAAAGTGCAATAAATTTTTGAACCAAATGACCCGAATTTCATTTTACGAGCCGATCGCAATGGCAACACCATTCAATTTTTAATGAAACGTTGAATTTGGTCATTCCAATAATCGCACAATAAATAGTTGTGTAAAATAAATTCGACCGATATTTGGATGCTGTCATCCGTGTGCTTCGTTTGAATATGGTGTGCAATGACATAAAGCACGAGCGAATGGGCGTTTGGTACACAAACCGTATCAATAAAAAACAATTACCAAATTTATGAAATTTTAACCGTTTTCCAGGGTGCCGTGTGATATAAGGCATAACCGTATAAAGTTGGACAGCGAGAAAATAAATTGCTTGCATGCATGCGCATTTCGTTAGTTTTTCGTGTGCTGCTGCTGCTGCTGCTCTGTGTTTTTTTCTGTGTTTTTTTTCTGTGTTTATTAAGCATTTATTGAAAACAAAATTTATGGCATCGAGAAAATAGGAAGATTGCCATCCTGCATGTGGTGGCTAAACAAATATCCGTCGAACCCGAATCGACAACGAAATAAAGCACAAACAGCCAGCAGCATTAGCAGCAGAGAATTTGTTCCGAATACACACACAAAAAAACTTGAATGCATTTGTTTGTGTATGCATTTGCGATCGGGAAAAAGTCCAATGAGAAAGAGAGATTGGGTATGTACAAAGTAACAAATCTTTTTTCGCCTCCCATTCTTCGTTCGCAATTTCTCAACTTCCGTCTGTACGACGGAAGAGCTTTGCAATGAAAATGTTGGAAAAAGCGTTCAAAACCGGAAAGAAAACAACATAACTTCGACAACGACAAACGCTCGCCAGCAGCCCGCACTAAAAAGAAAATCGAATGAATGCGTAATAATAATGCAAGGAACGTGAACGTGCATATAAATACGATTTGAATAGTTTTTGGGAGCAAAACAACAACACCATTCCAGCCGTTGTTTGCCGCCAACGCCGTCAACTGCGAATAAGCTGTTTGGATCGGCTATATAATGTTTGTGACCAATAAATGATCTTTTATGCGAACACCCGAACTGAAGCCAGAGCTGCACGTTTTCGTTCAATAAGAGCGGGCGCGTGTTCGTTTTCATCCTTTGGCGATGGTCATAATAATCATCGTCAATAGATCGTACATCGCGCATACATTATTATAAGAGGAATGGTAAAATTTTCTATTCTCGCTCTAGTTTGGCAATTCGCCCAAGGGATTAATCTCTCAGGCAGAAAAATTGTGTTTGACTACACACCAATTTCATCGGACGTATTGAAATATCCAATCGGATCTGAATCGTATTCAAACACATGACATCGGCCAACAGCAAAATAGTAATGGCCATGGCAAAATGAAGGCAAACGAGCACCATCTTTGTTCGATATCGCACGCATTCCAAATTTGGATAGAAAAAAAAAGACAGCAGCATACACCATGTCATAATCATTTCCTAAGTTTTTAAGTGAATTATCGCTGGGTATTGGGTGAGGGCTATACAGATCCACTCTTCCAATTTTCTATCTCTGTATACTAGTCTCGCTTTTATGGTGGTTTGATGCTACTGCACAGCGTACAATGTCATGCTGTTATGGCTTGGCGACGTGTTGCCCAAAAACTCTTGCCGCTTCCATTGCTTGCCCACTTTCTTTTGCCTCGTGCCACTAAATGCTTGTGCAAAAGAGAGTCGAATGTGTACGCGCCGCGTTGTCAATGACAAAAAAACAGCATTTTTTGTGTATGACAGTGGTTCGCAGTATCATTATACACTCAATGGAACCACTGAAGAGTGTTCTATTTTATTGTTGACGTTGTTATTGTCGTAATGAATGTATTTTACATAAAATTGCTTTGTTCTTGTTTTCGTTTGCACGACGCACACACACATACAGTGGAAATAGGTACATAATGGATGGTTGGATCGTTTATTTAGCATCGGGCAGAGTGAAAAGTTTTGGCCGATGTCATCTACATAAAATTAATGATGAAAATGGTAATCCGGTGGTTTTCTACATAATGTTTGCACAGTTCTAGGGGTTAACCGCTCAATGGATGAGAAAAAAACGGCGCTCATTGTGCATGTATTCGCATATCGGTAAAAAAAGACAACAGAAAAAAAGCTCCTTTTGTACTTGCAACAACACGCGGTTCGAGACAATTTGCGAAACTTCAATTTCATAGAAACCGATTAGCATTCTTTGGCAAGCGTCGCTTTTTCATGTAGTGAATAGAGAATTACGCATGGTTTTTTCACGCATTCGAATCGAGTGAGAGTGAAAATATTTCTTTCTATATTACCAACGGCATGTACACGTGTGATATTTTGATTGTGTAATGAAAATCCCCTCGACTTAAGCGCTATAAAGCATAATGTTGTGGCTGTTTGCGTCTTTGTTGAAGTTTCGTACTGAATTTTCACTTGATTTTCTGCGTTTTGGGGAGGGAGTGCGGACGGCTCCGGGAATATTTCGTTTGCTATATGGAAATTTAGTGCTAAAATAGTACGAAATTTATAATGGATAGCGAGTGATTGCCATATTCGAAATCAATTAAACAGCAAATTCGCCAAACCACTGTTCTCGTCATGCCGAAAATTTAATTGATATAGTGGGCCGTTTTAGTGTCGAATGTTCAGTGGCAATAGTGTAGTACACCGCCACATTGTCTGCTATCAAAATGTGTGTGTATGTGTTATGTCGGGTTTTTGGCGGATCGTTTTCGCGGTCAAGTGGTGTACCGTTTCGGCTTTGGCAAACATCGAAATGGAACGCATGTTCGAGCACACAAACAAAAGAATAAAAGCGCAATTTGTGAAATGACTCGATCCTTTTGTGCTCCGATGCACATTCGTACACATACATACACTCGTTGAGTGAGACTCGGAGAGCAAGCAATTGGGTGAGTGGGCACCATTAAACGCAAAGTAGCAAAGACTGTTCTATCTCATTGTATTGCGGTTGATTGTCGAGATTGCAATTCAACCCAGCCCGTGCGAAAAAGAGCATTTTAAACGAGAGAGAGTGCCCCATAAGGGCCGCACTGCCACTATTGTTATACACAGTTTACTAATTGCAAAAACTACTCAACTCGACCATCGGTGGGTCGCAGTTCAGATTCCCATTTCATACTATGATATCAGCACCAAAAACCTCCGGTCTCCGGTGTTTAAGCGTATCTTCATTTCGGGACCAACCGAAAAGTTATGCGAGAATAATAAACATAACAACTACTCTTCGTTACCTTTCGAACGCACTCATTCTTCGTCGTCGTGGTCGTTGGTTAAAGAAAAGTAAAACTATTTTCATCATTGGGTAAAAGTTACGACTCACTTACCTTTTAAAATGATGAAGATATAAAGTAGAATATGATAAAAGCAGTTGGAATCCATTACTCTCTCGCAGTGATTCGGCCGAGATAGATGTTGTGTGTGTGTATGTTGTAGTGGTTTTTTTTGTTATTGAAGTGTAGTATTTTCCTGATAATGACGATGATGATGGTGGTGGTGATGATTTAAATTGATGGACGATGTTTTGACGTCCCCGTGTGCCCACACTGCAAATGGTTTGAAATAATGGTCTTGTATATGTTTGGCGCTGAAGCGAGAGAGAAAGAGTCGTTGCTTAGGTACCGTTGAATAGGAAATTTGCTGCAATTTTTCTCAGTTTTTTTTTTTTGATTATCGTCTTTTTGTTTTCTTCTTCGTCGTCGTAGTCGTCGTCTTCGTCGAAGTGCAAGCCGTTCCCGTGTTTAATTTCGTTTGATTCAATTCCTCAATTCGAAGCCGCCGTTCAACGTAATTAATATATTTTTTTTTTTCTACAGTTTTCTCTGTTTCTCTCGTTTGTGATAAGATATCAATAAGAATTGTTGCTCGTTGCTCCGGTTGTTGTTGTTGTTTTTTCTTCGTCTTATTCTCCACCACTGCTTATTATATGTATTTTTTTCCTTCTGCAAAACTTTATCGCAATGAGTTGCGGTATTTCATCCAAAGCACGGCAGTAACTCTTCTCTCGAGAACAGTCGTTCGAATGATTGAAATATAAATGGTTTCGACTGTAGGTAATGGTTGTCGATGCCTTGTGGGCTCTTTCTTGCCTGCTAGTGTGGTGCGCGTGTTTTTTTATGATTTGAGGCAATCAGATGGTGTTTGAGATGATGAATGCGATGTGACTGAATGTGTGAAAGCTGATTTTTCTTTCGGTTAAATATATATTGATATCGCTTCACTACTGTCTCGTTGTTGTTGTCGGTTGCTGTTTCTCTTTTGCTCCCTTTTTTCTCGTTTTTTCTGCACTCACTCTAAAATCAATGGTTGTGACGCCTGAATTGGATGTGTTGAGCATGCATATGTCGGGCTGGCTTCAATTCCAATTTCATGTCTAGGTATATTTTTTGTTGTTGTGGTTTTCGCCGTGTTTTGTATGTTAAATGGGCCGTCGGCTCAATGGCTTGTGTGTGTATATAGGTTTAGAGAGGCCGTAGTGGCGTTTCAACGTTTTTCAAGTGAAATGCAAAATTGTGTTGAGCGTTTTGAATGTTTTTAAGTGTTTTTAAGTGCCGAAAAATCACTAGCAGATCGAAAGTGTGAAGGAATGATGATGATGATTATTCATAAAAGCGTCTGATAGTGCTGTTGAATATGCGACGGATGGCAGTGGGGGAGGCGATTACGTTATATTCCAGGTATTGAGAGATAGACAGTTTAAGGATGAGAGACAGTGTGTGTATGTGCGATATTGTGGCCTTTTCCAGTAAAATTGTCACTGCTTATAGAGTTTTTGTCGTCGACGTCGTCGTCGTCGTCGTCGTCGCTCGTTTAGCTGCTCTTTAAAAATCTATTAAAAATGAAACGTTTCACTCCTTCTCTCTCTTTTGATGATGTTTTCGTTGAAAAGAGATGTTCGTGCTGTGTAAAAATTTTCGGTACCCCTTTTTATCCGGTCGTTATTCAATTGGGCTCAATGTTGCTGATGAATGGCCTTGTTATATTTTCTAATGTGTTGTATCTATCCTATGACACTGGTCGTTTCGATGACGGTAACGGTGACGATGGTGGTGATGGTGGTGGCGGTTGCTTGTCAGATGATGATGAGCTATTCCACTTGTTTGCTACGTTTTTCTTCTTCTGACTTGTTCGCTCTTGTGTCTTTGTTTCGAATATCGCATTGAATTTGCCTTTCATAATACGATATAATCGGCAGTAAAGTCACGACAAAAGCTGTATACACACACATACACACACGCGTAGCACACAACTAAACCGTTGTCGACGTCGTCGTCGTCTTCGTCGTTGATGTTATTATTGTTGCCGTTGTCGTTGAAGAAAGTGAAAATAATAATATGAACAAGAGACACACAAAAAAAGGAAGAGAAAAAGAGATAAAGAATAGTGTGTAGCGTTGTTCCCTATATGGCTAAGAGATAAAGCGAATCTCTCTGTTGTGCTTTTTTTCCCGTAATATCCGTTGCTTTTTGTCTGTATGATTGCTTTGCTTAGCGGTATATTATCTGCTTATAATGTATTTGTAATGATGACATCGTTATATTTTTGTGTCACTTATGTCGGGGCGTTTCGTTCATTCGTTCCTTTCCTTTTCAATGCTTAAATTCGCTTCGCCTGTTCCGAAGATTGTTTAAAGCTGAATACCGTCGCCGCTTCCAATTCTCTTTAGTTCGGGTCGATTGCTAGAAATTGTTGTCGTTCGTCGCCGTCGTTGTTGCCGTCGTCGATACTTGGTACTTTTTTTAATTCTCCTATATTCACGCTTCTCATCCGATTAACTGAATCGCATTCATTTATTTTCATTGAAAGCATCGCGCGCATATACACACATCTTTTCTCACATTTGAGAGATGCTCTGCTTTTGTTGGATGCTCGCGTATTTCCGTGCTCCGGCTGCTGCTCTGTCTATCTTATTCTCTCTCTATCTGTCTTGTGTCCGTGCTGCTTTCACTTCTCGTTAACGGATACAATTCACGGCGAAAAATGCTTTTGTCTGTGCAATATGCAATTCATCCACTTTGCTTTATGTTTGTTCAAACCGACGAAGAAGATGAACAGAGCAGAGAAAAAAAACAACAACCATAAACGTGCTGCTACGTTTCACTTCGTCGTCGTCTCTCTCTCTCTGTGTGTGTGTGTGTATGTGTGGAAAAATTCGTCGTCAGTTTCGTAACCACTGGCTCAGGGTATTAACAAAAAATCCGGGTTGTTCTTTTTCTGTTTATTGCACACCGTGCCACGTGTGTGTGTATATATTCGTCAAATCCGAGCTGCTTGCTGAATACAAACCTCTGTCATTCATTCATTCATTCACAGCAGATATCCGGAACGGTGCTGACATTTTAAATTGCGCCAATTTTACATTCGAGAAAGATAGAAAAAAAACGCAACACACACACAACCCGCGTGAAACAATATCCATTATTAGTGTAATTACGAAATCACCGTATACACGCACACCGCAGCAGCAATATTGCGAAATGAAAATCCATTATACACACCGCAAACAAATGCGAACGAAACACACCATAGAAGATGAACGAAAGAAAAATTTACGGACGAGAAAAAAAAATGGTCGGAATTTTACTGGATTTGAAAGCTAGAAAGAAAGATAGAACACGGCCGCGCATTGAAGAGATGAGAAAATAAAAACACAAACTCGTCGTACGATACACACATACACTGTATAAGCTTATGGTAATGGCTTTCGCAGATGACAGCAGTCGAGTATGTAGTTTTGTTTTTGTTCGGGTTTCAACCGGTGTGTTCAATTCAATTTTAGTGCACAATTTCCGATTAACTCTGCCACTACTCAGCTACACTAAATCCTTTCTTCTCGGAATGCGATTACTTTTTTGTCCACGCACACTAGATTTTCGAGTGCTGTATTTGTCGTGTTTTTCGCTGCTTGATTTCCATCAAAACTGTCATTTCGCATTGCCATAGTTTGATTTGAGGTTTAATTCACTATTTCCATTAGGCGAATTTCATTTTTTTTGCTGATTGTTATTTGCTGCTCACTGCGTTTTTTGGCTTTATTTCAATTGCAAATTACCGTGCAAATTATCGATGATTAATTGAAAAATTTGTTGGGATATTTTATATGCCATCTTTTTGTTTTTCATTTCTGTTTTTTTTTTGGTGTCTAGTTTTTTTTTAGTTATTCAATCTGTTTTTTTGTTCACTTTTGTCTATTTTTCACTGTGATTGGTTCAGTTTTATTCACCAACAATAGTTCGCCGAACACCCAGACAAATAAATATTGTCCACAGCACATGAATTAAAATATTTGATCATAATTTCCTGTGTTTGGCGTTGGAGTCACCGCTCACCGAATGACTGCATATACGTGTTGTGATAATTTCGAAACACGGCCAAATTTCTCTCTTTCTCTCTGTCATACACATAAGTCATACCTAAAATCAGAAAATGGAACAAACAACAAAAAAATGTTAAAACATGATAGAATGGTGTGTAATTGATTTTTATTGATGTTTTTTTTTACTGTCAGTTCATGTATGAGGTAAAATTAGCGCGGTACTGTTTAATTAACAATTTTAAGCTGGCCGAATACAAAATGAACAGTTAACAAATGAAATTCGTATTTCAATTTTTCCCGTTCTTCATTTAATTTTCCGATTTGATACGCGGGCTCTAAAAAGCCAACCCCTTGCGTCGCCCCGTCCGTTATGAAAACAAACACGAATCGACTATTTGTAGTTAGTTTGAAATTGAATGAATGGAATGGTGGTGGATAGCGTGAATGCGAACGCTTCGTTTGGATTAAAACATTGGTAAATAATGTCACCGTCGTTGTAATGAAATCATTTTTGTTGATGCTCGCTTGTTTTGGCAGCAGTTAAATGTATTCAATGTGTTTGAGCACAATTTTGTGCGTCGTCGTTTGCGTGGTAGATACTTGTAAATAGAGCAAAGCGTTAACACATCAAAATTCAAAATGGAAATTTGCAGCGAAATCTCCATTTTAATGAATATGATTTATCCGATCGCTGTGTAATTGCACTGGAAAAACAATTAACTCGTTTAAATTGTGCTGCTGATTACAAAACGAAGGGAAAATACATAGAACAAAATTTAATATTGCAATGGCACGTGATTTCACTGTGTGTTCGTATTTGGTTGGTGCAGTGTTTTGCATTCGTTCTCTTCATTTTTAATGGCATATTATTGTTGTTCATTCAGCGAAATGATGTAACCAGTTATTCAGGTAAATCGATGCCAATCGTAGACTCCCTCTCTATCCCACTCACTCTCTCTGCTGCATTTCGGTTTTTGTTCGGTGAATTTGACGAATTGATGACAGAAAAACATCAGCGGTTCTATCTACGTGCAGTTTTTTTGTTATACCAATTTAATTGCATTTTATAACAATTGATGATTGGAATACAAAATGATACAGCAGATATGTTACACAATCGAAATGGAGCTTTTCATACATGTGAGTTTATGTGTGGTTTTGGTTCGTTGACTTCAGTCACATTCACTCACTACATCATCATACTTGTATATTTGATAAACTGTTGCATTTTCATACAATGTGATTTTTGGCAAAATGTATTTGCTCTCACGTGCACTCTGTCTTTCGCTTGACAAATGAATCAGAGCACAACACACAATCATCCAGAACAAATGCACTTATAAAATGAGCAGAAACCAATTTAAAATCCGTGTACCTTCCACATGGTCGATATATTTATTAATGTATAAATGTAACTGACGAGAGACAGAACAACAAGTGATAAATTGAATTTCTACAACTACACCATGAAATGTGTATGCATTTCGAGTGAGCGAACGACCCAACGAACGCACGAATGAACGAACGAACGTTGTGAGCACGCGAATAGAACATCATATTATTTATGCATCTGTCGGTGATGCAGAAAAACGACAGACAATTCTGGAATTGCGAGAAAGAGTGAGGGTGAGATAGAAAATTGGGCGAACGTGATAGAGCATATCTGGATATATTGTAGTTCAGTGTGTGTTCGCACGCGGGCGAAACAAACAAAGTGCAACGTTATCGCAATGTTTTCTGCTCCGCGGGCACATGAATTTCATGAAAATTTGCAACGAGAAATAAATTAAAACGCAAATCCATAAAAAATGCAATAATATCACCAAGCACAACCGAACTCCAGCGAGCAACGTGAATGAATAGAGCGAGCGAGCAAGTAAGATAGAGAGAAATTCAAGATTATTTGAAAATAGATTGAACGTGTCACTTTTTCTCTCCACTCTCTCTGTTCGTTGTTTGTTTTCCCATTTCGCTTTTTATATTTTGTGTTACTTTTGATTCTTTTTTCTCTTGTTTTCGCTGCTGCTTTTTTGCTACCCTTATTATTATTATTGTTGTTGTTGTCGCCTTCGTCGATTGGTGATGCTGTTGCTAGATGTTTGATTTGCCGTGATTTTTTATTCGCTTTTTTGCCGCGAAAGGTATCATCATAGTTTTCATTCTCGCAATCTTGTTGCCATTCCAAACTCACACGAATTCTCTCCCTCTCTATCCTACACACACATATAAAACAACTGTACTTTTTCTGTTTTAGTTTTGTTTTTTCCATTTCCCTCTGTCTCTATGCAAGAGAGAACATTTGTTGCTGCTGGTGATATGCCTGGCGTTTTGGTTTTGTATTTCGGGTTTGCTTGTTTGTCGTGTTTTCAGTTCAACGAATTCATTTGTACCGAAGCGATATCTCTACAATCGCTATCTCCGCGTGTCTCTGTCTATTTGTCTGTTTCGTTTACTCACTAGCTCGCTCTTGAAGATAGAAAAAAAAATCTTCTCTCTCCCGGTCTCTTGAAAAACGATTCCAATGCAAACGTTTACAAAACAGCACAGCAAATAGATCGAACACACACAATAAGACCGATGGCACACAATCCGCACTCAACACCGTACTTATTGCGAATGAAAGTGGATCGTTGAAACATGACAAACTGAACACAACCCAGGGAGGTAAGCGTACTCGTTGGCTCGGCTTCGCTTACAAACTGCTACTGTTGCTTCTACTGCTCGATCCCACGTACTCGGTCTGTACACTGCACACAAATAGCGATGGCGATACACACAAATCGCGTGTTACTCCATGCAATCAGACACAGGCAATGACTGCACACGGTTTCGTATTCGGTTGCTGTGCCTTATGCTATATGAATATATATACGTGTCATAGTGTAGTATTTTGCTGTGGGCACACAGCAATCGCAGCCTTTTACTTGCACAATTTCAAACCATTTTAAACGGATGCGCTTGCTTTCATTTTCACGGTTGTGCCTCTCCGTCCTCCGACACACAAAACAAAACACATTCCATCGTATTTCATCCGACTACGACTATGGTTCTTTTCCTCGTTTTCCGTCACCGAGTGTATGTTTCTCTTTGTGCGCGACAAGCAGCAAAAGCGTGCACTAGCTCCTCGAGCCTGAAGAATGCAAAAAAAATCCAACGACTTGATTTCTTTTCGCTGGTTTGTTTTCTGTTTTGCTTTCTGGTGGCGGTTGTGTCGTTCTTGTCTTGTTATCGCTTGAGTTGTTGCACAAAACACTTTTCGATTCCTTCTCTCTTCCTTTTTTTTCTGAATGAACGACTACGACGACAACTACAGCAACAACTACGACGACGATAACGATGAAAACAGTTATAAAAATTTATATGCCTATTTGGTCATGAGCACTTTGGTGATGTTATATGCCAGCGTGTTCTATTCACCAATTCTCGGTATGTGCTTACGAATGCTTGGGAAGCGCGCGCTGTTAAGCCAAGACGCCATTTCCATCCCGAAATGGTTGTGTGCGTATTTTTTCTGTTAGCGGCTGGAAAATATCTCCATAATATGCATTTTGCTTGCAAGCAATTTCAGTTTGAGGGCTACATGAATACTTCGTAAATGGAGTAAATGAATTGGGCATACTAAGTAAGAGTGCATCTGTACTATGTGGCAAACAAAAAGGAATGTAGGGAGAGAAAAAAAAGACGGCAGCATCCTTCTTTCCATCTTTGTTGGAAGGGAATGTGTGTGTGTGTGTATGTGTCTCACAGATAAATATGCTCTCGACAAGCTCATTGCTCGGAATCAGAAAAAAAACATTTCATGAACACAGAGAGATAGATAGATAGAAAGATAGAGAGAAAGCGCCGAATGAAAAGGAACAAGAAGAATATATAAATTCATTTAGAGAATAAAACGAGCTTATTACATTATAATTTAAACATGTTTTTTTTTCGTTTTATAGCAGCGGGTATGCAATTCAATGGTGAACTGATTTTGTGTGTTGTCAACAGGCACACAGTTTGTGCTTATGTTTGCTTCGAATTCAATTCACTTAACTTAAATTTTATTTTGCCATTCAACCATGTCATTTTTACAGCATGCATTCACATGTTGACATTGTCTTTTGTTTGGTGCCGTTCGTTGTCTTTGTGCTTATATGAGTGCGTGTGCCAATGTATGATCGCATTTGTTGCATGTGATTGGCTTTTGTGCCATCCGAATGAGCGAAGTTGAGTTATGATGGTTTTGTACCATCAACAACAACAAAAAAACTTTCATCCAATGTGTCTTTTGTCATTATATGACGAAAAAAAAATAAAAAAAAAATCAGCGATTTCCGAAACGACTTTTTCTTTCTCGCCCAAAGAAAGCGCAGCGCCGAAACGATGATGGAACACGGATGTTGTTGCGTTGACGACACGACACAAGAATGAAGCGAAAAAAGAACCCATCAAAATATATTGTCGACAGGAAAATTGATTGTATGTTTATTTGAAGTATGACGGATACAGGAAAATGAAAAAAGCAGATCAAAAGAATTAACGTAACAATTTCTCATCGTTCAGATTCTATGTGCATTTTATATTGCGCTCTTTACCGGATTCTGCTGTTGCCGATCTCTTCTCTCTCTTTATCCAATCTTTTTTTCACTCTGTTCACCTATCAAACAACGTGGAACTTTATTTGTTCATCTTGTTTTTTTTTGTTCGTTCACATTTCGGTTGTATGTGCACAATTGCCAAAAACTTTGCCCGTATCCGTCCGCTCTGAACCCATCAATTTTGTTTCACATTCTTTTTATGTGACCACGTTTTTTCCTACCATTCTGCTGTGATGCACGGATTATTTTTTTCGCTCGAGCATGTGCGACCGAATTTTTATGATTTTATTATTTATTTTGCTTTTAATACAATTGGCAAGATGTATGCTGCTTGGTGTGGTACCCATGTGGCTTAGAATAAACCCGGTTATGTTATACACGAAATTTAAAACAATGTACTCGATGTCAAATAAATTTAATAAAATGCAACAATACAGTGCAGTTTTCCGGTGCCGTGTGTGGCTTAGCCAAGAGACTTAAGACTTTGATAAATGGCTCAGGCATCTCGAGCATTTGAGCACCTTGCCAACCATCGTCTAGCTTACACTGTGTGCCATGCAATATACACTCGGTGCAATGCTGACAATACTGAGAAAGTGTTTGGCCGGAAATTGAAACAACAAACAAATGATACACCATCGAGGTGGCTGCTGCACGGATAGCGATCACACACAAGGATGAACGCCTCAATGATCGAAGGCTTAAAGTGCATATGGTCATGACGAAGAAGGAGCAGCAGATGGAATTTGGTGTAAACGAAGAAAAAAAGAATATTCCCACGATTACACGAATCGAGTTTGGAGAGATAAAAGATGGATGATTGGGAGCGAATGAAAGTAAGCGAGAGACCAAGAGATAGAAAGAGAGAAATAACGAGAGAAAGTGTAAGAGAGAATGAGCGCGAGGATAGCGAAAGAGATCCGAGAATCCTTGAAAATACATTTAGAATGTAGTTGATGCAATCGCTTTGTTAAAAACACACCGACGCAAATCTATTTAGAAAGTATCATACAAGTTATAACAATACCGCAAAAGACAGGGACGACGCACACACAAAAGAGAAACGGCAATGGCACACAATACACGAACAAGCCAGAGAACAAGGGCTTATCGCACATCGACCAAAGTTAAAATCTCACGTGGCTCCAAACAAACTAGCAGATAAAATTAGCTAAGTGATTGTGTGTAAGAGTGGAGTAGCGTGAGACAAAAGACAAAATCTTTGGCACGAAGCAATGGCAAGAAAAACAACACCATTCACCACAAAAACAATCGCTTGAATGATAGAGATCGAGAAAGAAATGGCAAGAGAAGGAGAAGAAGAAGAAGAAGGAAAAGAAGTAGAAGGAAAAAACCGACGACACAACACCAACCGAACCGAGGGAGACACAGAGAGAAAGCGAGATTGAATAAAACAACACATCGGTCGGATGGTAAGAGTAATAATAGTATTTGCGTGTAACTTTATAGCACCCTCAAAGCTTTCGTAGTTCATTTCAATCTAAAAAGTTCATATAAGCCACATAATTACGTTAAATGTTATTAGTTTTGAGAATGAATAAGTGTTTTTTACCCAAGCGCGCCAGGTTTCAGTTTGGCTTAGCTTTAGTTTTTCCCCTTTTATAGCTCGTTCGCTTTTCTCTCTCGTTTTTTTTTCCTATACCATACTATTCATTTTATATTTTACGGCACCGCACACGTTCACTCTTTCTCTCTCCTTGCCTAGCTCTGTTTTTTGTTGATGGTGTGTCTCTATGCATAAAATCCACATAAAAACTCTCATACACACATTTCAATTCGTGAACGATTTTCATTACGGAGAGGATGGCACGAACGTCTGTTTGAAATTTAAACTAAATCCAAAGTACACTCGCAGATTTGCCGTAGCCTATTTTTTGTTTTTTATGAATATTGCTCGATGGTTCGGTTCACTTGAGTGTACGTATATATGCGAACTCTCACCGAATGGGTTGTGGATATCTGGGTGCGTTTTTCGCTCTTTATCTCTCCATCATGGTACCGCTGTTGTTTGTTTCATGGAATTTTTTCTCGGTTCGCTTGAAACTATGTAAGTGAGTGCGCGTATGTGCACAATCTAACTATTCAGCTAGCCATCTCATTTAATAAAATCGTTGGAAATGCATGGAATTTTTTTTGTGTGCGAGATTTTTTTGTCTGATTTCTGGATTTCTTTTTTTTGCTTTCTGCTTCAAGTGCATCTAATAAACGATTCGACAAGCGAACGATTCGTATAAAGAGCATGAGCATTTCTTGTGTTCGCACTCAAAATCATAGAGGTGAGTGTAGGTAGAAAAAAAAGTACGCAGGAAATGAGAAAATAACGAATGAAGCCAGCGATCGAGCGAGAGAACAACGATAAAAGGAGCAACAACAACAAAAGCAGTGAAAAAAACGACAATCTGTTTCTGTGAATGGAGGAAAAGTCAGAAAATTAGCGGGCAAGAGGTAATTTAAAACCGTTCGTATGAAAAACTTTGCAATTTAGAACTTTTTATGGGCGGAGTATTCTTGAGAGCAATTTTTGCATAATAATAAAACACTAACAGCGAAAAAATTGCCACTCACATACTCTCTCTCACACTCTCACTCACTCACTCACTCACACACGGAGAGCCTTCGCCGTGCACGAATTTCATCCAAAATCCATTCAATAAATATTGCTTCGGCATAGCTAAGCAATTTCTTTCTCGTCTCAGTGTTTCAACGTGATGGTACTTGGGGATCTGTTTCGATGCCATTGTTGCTATCGCTCTTTTGTTTGCTTTATCCATTTCTTGTGCCGAGAATGAACATTTCGTTCGTTCGTTTGTTTGGTGGCCATCAAAGTTACTCTGTTCTGGATTAAGAGCATCCTCTCAAGATAATGGTAATAACGAATTTTCGCTAGCAAAGCCAATAGGTAAACGAGAAAATGAACGATAGCACACGATTCATGGGAGAAAATTTACTCTGCAACATGAAGAAATGATAAAGAAAACGTTGTGAAGGAGATCAAAATGTGGAAGAGTGATGGAGAAAGGTGAAAAAATACACACACAAACACACACAACCAGTTCAAACGAAAAATGTACGTTGATTATATTTATATTAAGGGGGGATGGAAAAAAACAACTCGCTATATCCACATTTTACGTTGTACAAGAAGGCTCATGGCTTTGGTGTGTGTCGATTGTCAAACGAATTGAACCAATTCGTTGAGCAAACGTTAAGTTGAACGGAATATAGTTAGAGAGTTTGTGGAAATGGGTGAGAGAATGGTTGCGAAAGTGAGACAGCATGAGTTTCAAGAGGAATGAGAAGATAGTGCTCGACATTGATATCCACTAACGACTATTACACAAGACATCAATATTTTATGTAGCATTTCGTACTTATAGATAAATTCCGTAGGTTGAGGCGAAAGTCGGTGTGTGTGTGTGTGTGTGTGTGTGTGTGTGTGTGTGTGTGTGTGTGGATGAGGCTCATTATGCATATTATGGCAAATACACGGACCTTTTCTGCGAAGTTACAAGATGATAGAGGTTTTGCATCTATGATGATGATGCCGCATTTGTGGCGGTATAATACAAAATTTATAACATCTAACGCGTATGCACATCAACACTTTTTCGTAGTGGAGCAAAAAATTTGTATATATATCCAGTGAGAGCGGTTAAAAGAGATAAAAAACCGTTCAGAGAATATTGTGAAAATATGCAGGATACGACGGTAGATTTATAATATACGAGTATCGGAAATCCGTGTTTCTTTTTTTAAATCTCAGCTCCATTCTTCTTTTTGCTCGACAACGGAAGAGATGAAGAAGAAAAATACCCCAAAGAACACACAATCAATATAACGTTAGCTGGGTGGTTGTTATTTTTTGCTAGTATTTTTCTCATACACACACATTCTCTCTCTCTCTCTCTCTCTCTCTCTCTCTCTCTTTCTCGGTTCGCTTTTGTTGCCTTCAATCAGTGCGAATAAGTGTGCGACAGTCAAGGTGTCAACAACATGTGTCTAAATTCTCGAGTGCTTTCTCTCCTATGGGATAAGCGATAAAAGTTGAAAAACGAGTGCAGTACACAGAATGATCCAGAAATGTATAATGAATGAAATTAGATTGTGTGTATGTGTAGGTGTGGGTGTGGATGTATTGTAACTTTTTACACCTGATTCTCATGTAAGCCTATTGCTGGTTCACTCGTTCGTTCGTTCGTCTCCAATTGCTTTTATTCTAGTTGCGCCATATATATATATATATATATATATATATATATATATATATTAATCTATGTGAGAGAATGTTCCGCTTCATCATTCCGTTGCAAATGTGTGTTGTGCGTAGTCGTTTGGAATGCCAAAATTGGCACAAGGTTTTCCTCTGCAGAAAGCACTTATGTTAATAAAAAAATCATTCAAAGGGGCACATATGTAAACTCAATAGTTGTAGTATTTCATTTTGGTTCCGTTGTGCAATGTCGCCCCGTTCTTCTTATCAACGGAATCGACTTCTTTTATGTGACTATATATATATATACCAAGTGAGAGTGTAGTTTCCATAGTTGATGCAATTTTAATTTAAAATTCATTTTGGCTCCATGTGCTTTTTGCGCACGCACATAACCGTTACATCGTCGTTTGTGCCATAGAACAGCACTTACTTATACTCAAACATTGTGGGTACTGCGATGCGTTTGACTTATCATCCACCCAAATACATTTACTCTCTGTGTGTATGTTGTATGTGCTTCCATGCTCAAATGTGATTTTAATTCAATAAATGTAAATAAATTTCTAAATGTATGGTTTGAGGATCTAGCTATGTGAAATTCGCAATGTGAACGCGGGAGTGCACATAAATTTTCTTCTGATGGGTAAAGTAAAAGCGACACAGCGCAATCAATTTCAACTTTTCTCTCTTCGATACACACAATTTTTCTCTCTGTCGATTCCGTTTTTTTATTCTTGGCGCTTCGGTTCTGGTCGTAATACTCGTGTGATACATCGAAAGCAACATAGTCGAGATAGCGATAAATGTGTGCATTTCACGTTTTGCTGGCGAAAAGAAGACGCTGAAGATGAGGAGGAAGACAAAACGGAGATGAAGAAATGGAGCACATTGATTTTATTATACATCACGTTAAAAGATTCGCATTTAATCCGGAGCCAGAAGCGGAGTGTAAAGCAAGTGCCAAACACCAGGTACCAAGTATCATCATTGTGATTATACCATTCCCTGTTAGAACGATATGTAGATATCACACAAATACATATGCATGCGCTATCGCACACATAATATCACATTCACAATCAATGAATGAGAGATAGAGCCAGCCCAGATGCAGTCAATATTCCATCAATTTCACCATTTGCTGTCTATCGATCGCTATAAGCTTTTGCCATTTCCACCGTTCAATTACAATATTATTAATGGATTTATGGTGTATAATGTGTATGCATTACTCATTTGCTCGAAACGAGCAAAAGCGCACACTCTTTGAAAATATTGCACGAGCATTCGGAAGAGGATAGATCGAAGTGATGAGGATAAACGACGAGGAAAAAAACAAAGTTACGGCAAACGACGAAGAGTTGTTTGGCTTACACCGAAATCGGCATGCGAAGTGGATTAAGTCAAAATAATCCAAATAGATTTGTGGTTTGTCTTTATCTATATCGTTTGAAATAAAAAGAAACTGCTACGCAACCAACTCTTTTCTTTATCCAAGGGCGTTATTAATGTCGGGTCGTCTTACCACAATCATTTACATATTTATGATAAAGATAAATTCCTGCTTTGAACATTTCTAATCAATTATATGGTTGAAGACGGCAAGTGAGTGAGTGAGAGACTGTTGAATTCATGCTCAGCTGAAGAGTGGTTGGCCACCGTCATTCATTCAGGCGCAACGTGATGATGACAACAGCGTTGACGACATTGATATATACGTGTAAACGAATAATAATTCCGGATCTTCTGATAGGTGTGTCATCTGCTTTCACTAAATCCATCTCGGAATATGTATGCCGTGCGAATGAAAACGTACCGAGAGAGATAGGAAGTATGGAATATTCATCGGGGCGAATGCTGGATAATAATTGTGTTTTGAACCATTTTCTATTCTTTTTCTGTGTTCATGAAAATTGTGTCTAATGCTCGTCCCCTATATTCGTCCAATTGACAGAGAGAGTCAAGTTTTTTGGTGAGTTGGTGCTGGTACTGTGGTGTGCTGTGTTACTGTTCGCTGTGTTCGCAAATCGAGTGTCACAATCGTACACACGCAAATGGCTCTTCCCGAACAAATGAAATCCATCTAAGCATTTACACTTCCGACTGACACATACACACATATAATTTCGCCTGAACCATAAATAATAACGACATCATGGATAAGTCACAATATCACAATATCACAATATCACAATATCAGCAAAGAGTGTTAAGAGGCGCTGGGCCCAATGTTGACAGCACACAATCTTAAATACAAATTAATTATGATTATTATTATTTTACGTTCACACCAACACCACACACAATGCGAATTAACACGTCGAACAACACACAATAATAATTGAGAGCATCGACGAGGCATTACGAAGAGGAAACACACACACACACACAGAGAGAGAGAGAAAGAGAGAGAGAGAGAGAGAGAGAGAGAGAGAGAGAGAGAGAGAGAGA
>NW_022595245.1:4146772-4201440 GCF_009176505.1 Sitodiplosis mosellana
AGAGAGAGAGAGAGAGAGAGAGAGAGAGAGAGAGAGAGAGAGAGAGAAGACTAAACCAAATTGCACTTGCGAGGGATGAATCAGCCCATAAATGTATCGATGGTTGTGTTTGAACATCACTTCGAAATGGGATTTGTGGTTCGAAGTAACTGGTTTCAAATATAGTATTGTCGTAAATGTCGATTTGCCTCAAAATTCAGATGTTACTCGCTGAAAATGCCTTATAGGTCGGCCCATTGAGACGATGAAGATTTACCATTCAACTTTCATGTTATGAATTTGGCATTTGTTTCGAACGGCAATCGACATATCTTCCCGAAGCTCCGAAAAATTGATATATCGATTTTATCAAAATGGGAATTTTCAGCTCTATTGAATTTCGAAACTAATATCCATTAGCTTGGTTCTGCTGCCAATGGTACAATAAAATATAAATCGTATCATCACTCTCTTCCTGTGTGTGTGTGTGTGTGTACGTTGGGGCGGCAAGCGGTAGTAGAATCAGGCGAGCGTGGGAGCCCAGAGCTGCCGGAGCAAGCAAACAACCCTCTTAATAATAACCATGAATATTTGAATTGATTAGAGTGTTTATCCACATTTAACTAGCGAACAGAGAGCATTCGGTTGCTCTCTGCCGATTCCGGAACATTATCGTTTCACTTACTCGACAACAATCACCGACAATAACAACAATATAATAATACCCACATTCCCGCCACCGATACAGCACAAATGCTCCAACATTTATACATTCAATTTAATTATTTTTATTCAAAGTTTTCGCAATGCAAAACATGTCGTCCAATTGGTTTCAAATGCTCGTTGAAACTGGCTGGCGTGCGTTGCACACCAAACGACCAAATTCGCAAGCAAATCAAAAAATTAATCTAAACAGTAGTATTTGATTATGGCGTTGAAAATGTACCCAACAATTTTATTTGTTTCATTTCGATTTTGGCGTGTGTTTTTCGGGCGGCACGGCATCGATTAACGCCCGCACATACATATATATACATTCCATTAAAACCTACAATTGAGGCACAGCAAATCGTACCCATCACTACCACTACCGCCGCGCTATCATCATCACCGAGAGCAGTATGGCAGCATCGAGCACATTTGTAATACATTATTCAGGAAATTAGAGACGGGAGAGAAATGTAATATTGAACATACACATACACACACACACACAAACAGTTTTTACGGAATAATACAACACAAAATACCTAATAGTTATTGCACATATCAAAAACATAAAATAAATTGATTAAATTGCCTATTCTATTGGTAAAATGATATGGATATGTACCCATATTTTTCGGCAATAATAGAATTTGAGAGAGGAAGAGCGAACTTTACGGAATGACGGGAAGGGAAAGGGAAATGGTAAATGATTGTGAATGTGCGTTAGCAGATGATTACGCTTGGGATGATGCGATGAGAAAAGAACGCAGGAGGAAATGGTGTGCGAGAATATTTGTGCGCGCATCACTCTTAGATAAAAAGTACACGCTCACACAAACAAAAATACACACACAGAGAGAGAGTGGAGCGAAGGTTCAGAGGACAATGCGGAGGACAAAAACAGAACGACGCGAAACGAAACGTTGGGGAAAAATATTAATCGCTTTCGCTATTGCGCTCACACACAAACAACGAATTGTTTTGCTTGCTCGAACACAGTGACATTTATTTGAGTTAAAATTTTAAGTTCCAACCGCCTTTGACGATTGATCTGACGTGTATGAAGCGTACAATTCATACACACAGAGCGAAGGAGAGAGAGAGAGAGAGAGAGAGAGAGAGAGAGAGAGAGAGAGAGAGATAGAGATAGATAGAAAGAGCAGATGAGAATGTTCGTTGTGAACTTTATTTTGAATTTTGTGTGTATGGCATTGTTGTCCATGGTATCTTCGTATTTTTATCTATTGTCTCTTGCCAATTTATATCAATGTGTGTTTGCGCTTTTTTCCTCTGTTGTTGTTTTTACGTTTTACGGCAAGCCAGTCAGTGAGTGAATTTTTTGTCTTTAGCCTTGCTTTGTTTCTTATTCCACGCTTGTACAGCCCCAAGTTGATAAATGTTGTATCCGTGCACAAGCAGCACAAAATTTACTCACACCCCATGCATACAACGCTCTCATTCTTTCGCTCCATTGCATTCCGAGGCTTTGGTAATTCATCTGGTTCGCCCATGTTATGATAATCTCGATGGGGCACATGGGTGCTTTCGATCGAAAAACTTTATTCGCTAATCGGAAACACACAACGATTGAAATGACAACGACAAAAATGATTATACTGCGGGAAATGAAAACAAACATCGAAGAAGACAGAATGAGGAGGCATATACACACAGAGAGCACGGCGTGCGAATATACTGTGTGCTGCCTGCCACTGTCGAAAACGAAAGATGTGAACGAGATACAAAGATGAGAAGCGAAACGATGAGCTACAACGACAGTGACAGCTGCAATACAGGAAGGCATTTCATGACACTCGCGAAACAATCTTCAACAAAAAAATTTCGAACCGTACACACACACACACACATACGAAGAACATAACAAGAATTGAAATATCTAGGCAAAACGGAACGTGAACCGAACACAAGATCCGCGCGTTCCACAAAACGAACAAACATAAAAAGAAATAAAATAAAGTTATCTTTAATAAAAATTAAAGACAACTTCTCTCCGTTCGTAGGCCATAAAAGCACAAGTGTGCAACAAGGGAGACATAGAGTGAACACTGAACATACAGAAATAACAACAACAACCGTCGTCGCCGATGATGGCGGCACAAGATTTGCAAGGCATATATACTTTCGTAACGCAAACATGGGCACAAAAACAAACGTGTAATCAAATCATTTGATTTAATTCTTTTTAAATGTTTGCGTGATGAGCAGAAGATGCAAATATGCTACAATCAAACTGAACCGAACCGTTCCCAAGCTCGGTGGTTCGTTCAAACTCACGGATTTAGACGAATGTGTTCGGTTTGCTCGATTCGTTCGCCAGTTGCCCGAATCCGATGTGAGAATGTGATACACATGACGGGCACGCGTATATGTGTGTGTCTTTAGAAGAACGGGCGCGTATGTTTTATTGGTTGTTGACTTTGACAACGATCCAAATAGCGACGTGCTACGTATATGAATGTATATCATTCGTTTGCAATGTGTGTGAACGAAAATAAAATTCGTAAACAAATGGGCCATTTTCTCGTGTATTTTTCGCGAATACAACACCAGAATATAGCTCTGGTCTCACATACACTCATTCCCAACGCACAGACACATGCACATCCGTTGGCCCCGCACCTCAACACCGTTTCAGGCTGAAATTCCGTTGTAAGTGAATATATGCGGAGTGCATATGGATGAGGGATAAATATGATATAGAATATACCCGGGATATATTGAGGATTGCGGAAAAGAGCCATTATAATGCGCCGTTGCTTTTTGCATATAAATTAGTTCATAAATTTTATATGAACACATGAATTTAATATTTAGATTAATTAAAATTGTTTATGTCATAACAGATTTATTTAATGTTTCTTCAAACACATTTTGCCGATACTGTCGTATTAAATAAACAAATCTCACTATCACGATGGATCAGTGGAGCGTTCTTTCACAAATGTTGTGTCTTTGTGTAATCCTGTTTTGTGGTGCTGTGCAACGTGTACACTGTGCTATGTGGCCTATACAGCCAATTCTAGCCCAGTTCTAGCACCACAACACATGTCTCCCGTTTATTCGCTTCAATCTCTGGATTCTCGTTGCTTGATGATAAGCAGTAGAAACAGTCAGCGACTCACAATAAATATTCTGTTGTGGGAAAATGATTCGAGTACAAACATCTCATTTGGCCGACACACAGGCAAAGCGAAAAAAGCTTCGTCATTCCTGCTGATGTAGCCGCTATTGCTACTGCCTTCACATATCGGACACACATGTACATTGTACACTCTATTCACTCTATCTCTAGTTGCCGTCTCTCTTCTCTATTTCCGTGTATTTGGCATGCAGTTGGGTGTTCGTTTTGAACACAAATATTACCAGCAATGATCACAGCGTATAAACAAGCAAAATGGCATGACGATTACAAGATGATATAGACTAAAAGCAAAACAGGCCAAGCATTTTGTGCAAAAAAATGACACAAATAGAGACGAGAGAGAGAGAGAGACAGAGCGAATCAACAGAATCAGCAGCAGCCGTAGGAGCAGCAACAGCGTGTAATATATATAAAATGTCTGAATCACATATAGTATTGTACCATTGACACGGTTGGATTCATTGCCATGCATATTGTACATTTGGCTCTTTGTCTACTGTGTATGTGTGTTTGTGTGTGTGTTTATGCTTTTAGCCTCTCACTTTAACCAGAGGAAATATTAAGTACGGATGAGAGATCTTGTGATGTGCTTTGTTTTCGTAATGGCAAATAATTAAAAATCACGTTTTATATGGAACATATTATTCCAGTTATTTTCTTCATTTCCTCTCTCAACGGACCGATCCACACACACGCACATACCATCGCCACTACTACTACTACCAACACCCGCCCACCAGCTCATCATATTCGTCGTCGTTACTGTTATTTTGCTACTACCATTTTTCATATGCACAGTGCGGCACTTCCCACGATAAGCTTTTGTCTCACTTGCATGACTCTATAAAGTGCTCATCGAAAGACACATTAGAGCCAGAAACTTTCACGTACAACGCTAGTTCCAATTACGCATTAAATACACACCATCAGCATAGTAACAATGGCAATCATGGAGCGAAAAAGTATCTCATTGCGAATTTCTTTGTTTTTAGCCTTCATTTTTGCATATAGCTGACGAAAATCCGCGGGAGACAACTTTCAACGTGGCCACCTCGATTTCATTCTTATTTTTGCTTGCAATCACAAAATATGAAAAGTGTAAAGAAGCAGACAAAAAATGGGGACAAACGATCGAATGCTGTAGAGAAATAGTGAAAGAAGAAAAAGAAGGCAAAAAAAGATTCAACAAATAGCAAAATCGTGCTCAAGAAATTGTATGTACAGCCACAATTTTTTCGCATTCACTCGTAGTAGCGCTTTGTAAAATGTCTTGTTCTTGTTCCACTCTCCAGGGGAAAAGCCCACAGTTTAGTGAATACGAGTGTCCTTGTGCAATTACTATAAGTTATATACGTGGGTGAGACTAGAAAGAACCGAACGCGAGAGAGAGAGAAAGAGAAAAAAAAAATCGAAAACACAACACTGTAAAATGAAATGACTTTTCTTTTTGTTTGTTTGTGATGCCTTGTCGGAGGAGTTGACTTTTTTCACTCTACTATCCCTGTGTGTGTGTGTGTGTGTGTGTGTGCAAAATTCATTTGCCTCGCACAGATTCTTAGCATTCAATTTAACAGTGTCTAAAATGAGAATAGTTTGTGACGACTGCAACAAAAACCTTTCCCCAACCTGATTTAATATCACACGCAATGCCATGAAAAACCATCATCCAATCTGTTCGTTCAAACTTATAAGTGTAAGCAAATAGACGGCCAAAGTTTATGCATTCTCATTACAATTTCGCAATTTCGAGAGTATTTTTCGGATGGATGAAATATTGACAAAGTAACTTCAATGGAGAGAGAAATGAAGAGAAGTTTCTAGTTTCATCTTCACACAATAGCACCTCAGACATTGTAACGAGGCATTTCGTTACGTATTCCAACTGTCCAAAGCAGGAAATTTGACATACAAATATTTACGTAGTTCCGAAGTGGAGACTCTTAAATGAAATTGTTCCAGTGAATATACTCAAGATCCCCAAATGGATACATATACACAGAGGAAGAAAGATAAATGACTTCAAAGCATTTCTCGCAGAACTATGAATTATACCCGTGAATGACCGCCCCAAGTGGTAAGTAAGTGAATTCTAATTGCACATATTTGAAAGTGAAAAGGAAGCCCTGATCCGAAAAGTACGCATGGAATGCATTTTCATCAAGTCAATTTGAGTTTGGTATTCAGGCGCTGAAATATTATCACTCTCATCCGTAATTCACATTTTTCCAGTGGCTTAGCGAATGAAAAGCTGACACAAAGAGAAGGAGAAGGAGAAGAAAAAAAAATACAATACCAACAGTTCGTTTAATTTTGTGAAATGAATGAATCCGAAGACGATTATGCTTCGACATCGCCACAAAAGCTACATGTTGAGCATGGACTCAACTTCGATTTGACATCGGTGCACACAGCACGATGAGGATGAAGAAGAAGTTTGAGCAATAAAAAAATGAGAGAAATATATATAAAAATAAACTGTAAACAGTAAAAATGGAAATGAAAAGCGCGAAAATGGAAATGGAATAGCAGAAAAAGAAGAACAACTATACGCTGGGCGACGATAAGAAGTTTTCGCGACTTCGTTTGGCACTGGCTGTGATCTATTTTACGATGTATTTATTATTCAACCATTTAATTTATTTTCATCGTTTATTTGTGTTTAAGAAGTTCTCGCAGTGTATTTCGTTCACTCTATCTCTTTCACTCGCTTTCTCTCAGTCTCTCTGCATTCCTCTCTGTTTCGCACTGCTTCGGTGTCTCGCTAACGGAGACCAACTTTTTCACTAAATTATCGATTCGCCTGCTACTTAATTCACGTAAATTTTATTGTGCCATTCACATTTTTTATTCCACCTTCTCTTCTCGTCGTCCTCGTTTTTTTTTTTTTTGAATGTGTTATGCGTGTGCACATTTCACCGTTGGTTGAATCGGTGTTTGTGTCTCGTTTCGCTCTTGTTGTTCTCCATCTTTCTCCCAGCACTGGATTGGGATATGGCCAAGCGCAGCACATCAGATAATATTTGTCGCTACATTGACTAGCCCTGGAAAAGCGTTACGTTTTATGCAAAATAGGGCACTATTAAAATGCAAATCGCGATTTTGACTGTTCACCGAACTTTTGTCCATTTGCAAATGGAACCAATGCGATACGGTGAACGAGAACTGGTTGTGAAATTGTGAACGAGCATGTGCTCACAGGTAGATGCCGAAACGTAATTCGTGGCCATTGAATGCAAAATGTGGCTAATTAAATGATAAGAGCGAGTAGAATAGAGCCAAAGACTCTCACCATGAACTATTTCCAATCAACGGGAAATTGTTGCTATATTTCTAGTTGCGCATTGCGCGTTTGCCCCTTTGAGATTTAGCAAGCGAGCGAGCGAGTGTTCGTTTAACTTTGGCAAAAGTTTGAGATTAGGAACAAAGTAAAACTTCTTGTGTCCTTCTTCTTATTCGTCGTCGTCTTGACAGGTTTCAAAAAGCTTAGATTCCACCATTGACGAATATATATACAATTTTTTTCTTTCGTCATGTCGAGCATTTTTTTCCGCTTGAGCAGTTGTTTTTCAAGTGAAAAAGAGAGAGAGAGAAGAGTCCGAGAATATGTTTCAACTTTTTTGTTGTTGTTGGTGATTTCCCTTTTTCCGTTTCGATGTGTTTTATTTCTTTCGTCTTCTTCTCTCCATTGAGTTTGAGTGTGTGCTTTTGTATGCTTTGTTTTCCCTCATTTTCGTAAATTCGAACGCAATCACCATTTTACTTTTTTCGTTCGACAACAGCGAAATACACGATGAGATGATTTCAGGGCACGGTTCAAAATACCAATTCGCTCGCTTTTGCTGTGTCTCTCGTTTTGCTCTCCGCTTCAAATGTTGTGTGCTTGTTGTTTTTTTCTTCTTTTTTTTCTCTCTCGTTGCTTACTCGAGAGATGTTCGTTCACATCAACGTTAACGTCAATATGATGGTGGTGGCACTGACTGGTTGGCTATATGTATGTGCACGTAGTATATATGTATGATATTCGGCTCG
The DNA here is from genome assembly GCF_009176505.1 of Sitodiplosis mosellana. Lineage (NCBI taxonomy): Eukaryota > Metazoa > Arthropoda > Insecta > Diptera > Cecidomyiidae > Sitodiplosis > Sitodiplosis mosellana. The sequence continues at coordinate 4,154,652 of NW_022595245.1, forward strand.
TTCGTCTCCGTTTTCGTTTTCGTTTCGATGCCACAAACAAATTACATGTTCTGCCGGAGCCAGAAATGTGTATACGATGTGTATTAATTTTGATTATACCTCAAGCGAAGTTCATTAAACATAAAATATATTTTCTATCTCTCTGCGTGTGTTTGTCTGTATGTATGCACATCTTCGGTTGTTTGGTGTACGAAATTCGATCGTGGAGAGTTTTTCATTGAAAATGTGTCTCGTGTCGAGAGAGTTTTGCGTGTGATATGTGTGTATGCCCTTCATTTTTGCTGTTAGTTGTGATTTCGTATGAGCGCGGATTCAATCCTCAACTCTCTCACTCTCTCTCACTCGCTTCGTCTCACTTCTGTGGCACGAAACGGGAGCGAAACCGTGCCAAAGCAACAGAAAATTTATATACATATATACATGTATGTAATGTGTCTGTGCGTGCACAATGGCAGCAGCCACCACGATGATGACGAGGCAGACGGCGACAATAACTCTAACCATCGAACCAACTCGCTCTTACTCTAGCATCTCAAACATTCGTACAACGACGGTATCGCAATCGCACAAGCAACAGAATAATAATATTCTAGCCAGGGCAGAAAGATGTGCGTATTGACTTTATGGGGATATAATCCGAATGTGGCGAACAGCAAGGAGAGAAACAAGAGGACGACGACAACGACGACGAAGAAGAAAATAAAGAAGTAGAATAAACCGAAAAGAGAAAAAAGCAAAAAGCAAATCGAGAAAGCACAGTCAAAAGAAAGATTTTGTTACAATATCGCAATGTCGCGCCCGTTCTCGCCATCAAAGCACACGACACACACAGTGTTAGAGAAAGAGCGATGTGAGAATATGAGAATGCGAGAGCATTTGTGTGAGGTTTTCGTTTCAGTTCCGTTGATTTTCTTGGGTTAGGATAAGCCTAACAACAAATCATATACAAAGCATTACACATAGAGCTGCTGCTCACACATACACATCCACATTCTAGCACGCATTATGAAGGGAAAACGTGAAAACGAACGCCTGAAACTCTCTTTTTCTCGGTTTCTTTTTCTTTTTTTCTACTTCTTTTTCATTCTTTTTTTTCTGGTTCTGCCGTTGAGACGAAATCGAGGCCTTATCTCACACACACACACACGCAAATACATTTAGAGAATGGAAGGCGAAAGCAACAAAAACCTTCGAAAATAATGAATTGTATATTCAAAGAAAAGTTATCATCCAGAAAAATAAAAAGGAAAATGGGATGTAGTAGAGCCAGCAGCAAATATCGTTATTACATCTTGGAGTTAAGAAGAAAAAAACACACAGAACGAACCAACAACAACATCAACGGCAACAACATGAAGAAGTCTTCAAGTAACAACACTGAAAATGGAATGTAGAAAACATGTAGCAAAACATGTCGTTGTTGTTTTTTTCTCTCGCTCTTTCTTTCGTTTCCTTCTAATTTTTCCCCATTCTTTCGTTTTCCGTTCCACAGTATGTTGTGTTGTGTACGTATGTTGTAGTTTTTTTTTGCATACGCTATTCTGACTCTCTGTTTTTCGTTTTCGGTTGGGTAATTTGTGTGTGCATTACACGAGCAACCGAAACCGTAATGAGGAATAGATTCAAGCAGCAAAAACATAATCACCCGCCACTAAACAACAGCCAGCAACAATGCCATAAAAGACGAAATGATATTAAACGTAAGTAGATTTCTCTTCATTGCGGCGGCAACAACAGCACCAGCAGCAAAAGTAACAGTAACGAAACTGTCGCTACTTTCCATTTATTTGGATTGTCAGCTAAAAGTATTTTCTTCTCTATTCCTTTTGCAATATTTTTTTTCCTTTTTCGCCTCCTTCTGGTTGCGCGATTATTCTCGCTCTCGATCTTGTTGTTGTTGCCTTTTTTACTGTTGGCACTTTTGAAGAAATAATACAGTTATTCTCGCTTTGGTTTTACGCTTGCTCTGTCCTTCTCTTTCTACGAGTTTACCAATGTTCGGCGTTGCTTCAAAATTTCGTGTTTGTGAATGATATTCTCGGTCAAGATGCTTTTCAAATAAAATCCATAAATGTGTTTGTTTGTGTGTGTGTGTGTGTGTGTCCCATCAACACATAAACCAGATTCTTCACTTTTATTGAGTGAAAGCGCAATTGGTCAAAACCAAATCAGGACATGACTGATTCAGTGAAGCCTTATCATTTTTTGAATGGTGTGATGTGAGTGTTTTTTTTTTCTTCTATTTTTCAATGCTGTGTGAGTTATTTCTCTCACGGTTTCTATGTCAAACACTAGTTGGACGACGAAATTGAGAGCAATGCTTTCATTTTGTTGCTGTTGCTGTTGTTGATGGAGTTTGTGTATGCGTTGACTGACATCCAATGGAATACGAAAAAGACAGCACGAGCGCGAAGAAACAACCCGAATGAGTGTGTATGTACCCGTTGTCAATGGTGTGTTGTTGTAGTTAATTTGATTAGTATCGAACGATGCCAGGCATAAAAAGCTTGTTTGTCACACTCACAGACACATACAGAAAGAGTACGAGAATTGGGAACCCTTCATGGAAGAACAAAAAAAAAACACACAGAGAGAGAACGTGTTATATGCATATGTGCGCGCCTTTCTGGCCCAAAATTGCGTTGAAAAGAATTTTTTTAATCAAAACCAACACACAGCACATTCAATTTACAAATGCGAAAATCAAATGAGCCACCGAGTCGAACCATCACCAGACAGAGAAATATGGCAAAAAAAGAGAGAGAAAATGAATAGAGAAAAAACAATACGCACACACACATACACACGGTACACAGTAGGCAGAGTCACACGCACGGCACAGCCACAATCTGAAACAAACGCGCATTTGAATGGACCATCGAGTACGGTTTCGCATCAGTTGGGTACGGTTTTGTATCAAGAATCGATTTCAAGTAAATAAACACATTTGGCTAACACAGAAAAAAAGAGAGAAATCATTCAACCAACCAACCAACCTCTCTGCATGAACAGAGGCAATAAATTTATAAATAAATGAAAGAGATAGAGTGAAACTGTATGGAAATGGAAAAGTAGCTAATTTTTTTTTTACCAGATCCCGAAAATGCTCTGTGTGAGAGAATCTTCGTTCAGAAAATCACTTTCCACCGTTCTATGTGCGTGTGTATGTTTTATTTTTGACCCCAAAGCAGCCAGACTATTATCTAGCACGCGCAAACCATACTACACCGATATAATTCGTTCATTTTGGCCCTATAATGTGATAAGTGATTTACAAACGACGGATTTTTCAAGTTTTTTCCGAAGGTTTCGAGAGAAAAGCTCTGCTTTCTCTGTGCGCTCATCGGTTTTTCGTTTCGTTCGTCGTAATCGTGGTCGGCTCAAATATTTTTTTTTTCCATTTAAAAAACCATTTCGTAGTCTGGAAATGTCGAAAAATATGGATACGTGTTGGCTTTATGTAGGATGTTTGGAATAAGAAAAAAAAAGTGGTCCGTTTCGTTTTTTCCCCTTTTACCACGTCCTTTATACTGATTTTATTTTTCTATTCTATTTGCCTGATGGGTTTTGGAAATGCCAAACGTTTATCACGCAGCTCTTTCAGCATTCACTCGAAAAACAATTTTTGTCGCTTTCAGTCCAATTCCATTATTCAATTTCAATTTGGATACTTTGTTTTAATTTGATTTTAGTTCGTTTTTTTTTTAATAATGAGAAATCATTTTTTAAAACACAAAATTTCACGTGATCGAATCTCATTAAAAAAAAAATCCCATTTCGTATACTCAAAAATCCGCGTATTTTCCCAATTTTTAATTAAATGTTTCAACAAATTAACAAAAAACAGAATTTCAACAAAGAATCACTATCGAATTTCACTCACGTCAATTTAATTTTGGTTCGTATCGTTTTTGTTTTTCTTTTCTGCTGTTGCTCTTCTGTCTGTTGCGTTTTAATACCGAAACTTTTTCATCTATTTTATGTACACTCGATTGGATTATATGCTGAATGTTACCGTTTTGTTTTAATACGTATGACTTGCTTAAATCGCTTTCGTCTGATTCGAAACTTGCTCCCGCTCTCTCGTTCACTCTCTGCCTGTGATTTACAGAGAGTATTTTTCTACTGATAAGCGAAGAACTTTCGTTTATTTTCCGATCTTTTTTTCTGTTCTGGTTTATTCGCGCAACAAATTCTTGTTGGTATTCGGTTGAATTTTGTTTATCTCTTTTATTTTAGAACTTGTCTGATTTTTTTTAGTTATAACGAATTTCAAGCAACGAAAAAAAAGTAACGTATAAACTATTTATAAAGAAACTAGAGACAGAAGTGTATGAGAAAAAAACGAATTTAATTCGAGAAAAAAGAAATTCTGTCTTTTTAGTTTGAAAAGAGACACGCACACTACCAATGATGACTGACTTTCAACCACCTCCAATTTTTGCTGTTCAGTCTCTCGGGAAGCAGCAGCAGCATCACAGTGAACCAACAATCCGTACGCTTTAGACATCGAACACACAACGGTTCGGTGTTTGCTTCACTGTTTCACACTGGTATCGGTTTTGGAGTCTTTATGTGTTGTTTATGTACGAATACACGGGCGAGAGCAAGAGAGAGAAAGTATGGAATATATTTGAGGACCAGGCGAAGCGAAACTTTTTATCAGTTGTCCGCGTGCGCGCACTCCGTGTGTTTGATATGAGATATCGTTTCATGTGCTGTGTGTATATGTTTCAGCATCCATCTGAAATACATGCACATGCGTTTGATTTGGCTGCTTTTGCACCCTCGCTCAACGAGCTAGCTAGCTTACTCTCGCTCTTACTCTCGTTCATATTTATGTACATCGATGTATATGTATAGAAAATGGTTATCCAACACACACTGAATGCGAAGCTATATAGAGTGTTGTCATTATACAGCCACATCCATCAAGGAACAACGCACAAATACCTACGCACTTTGGCCACCAACAACTCTCTCCCTCAAGAAAATCTAGTACGTTTTTCCGCTGCTTTTTTTTATTCTCTCAGCACCGATGCTGCTGCTGCTGCTGCTGCTGCTGCTGCTGCTGCTGTTGGTGCTGCTTCCATCCAACTCATTCAATTTTCGATAGTGTGCTTGTTGTTGCTGCTCTTCTTCTTCAACTTCTTGTTGGTGGTGTGCTTTTTTTTAAAATGCTCGTGTTCTTATCTATTTACATTATTTACTAGCTGCGCTGTTGTTGCGTACGTATTTATATGCGGGGCATCGAAGGCGAAATGAAATGTTTATATGTGTTATGATAGCAATGAGATGCGTTGTGTGTGCTTTTATTGCCGTCGTCGTTGTTTTCGTTGTTGTTGTTATTGGTCCATCCATGAGAAAACATTCTCGTTTATTGTCGCGCACGTTTGCCATCCATACACGTAGCGTGCGCGCCTCGATTGTGTGTAGCTTGCACGAATTTCTTTTTTAATGTAATTGAGATGAGATTTGAAACATTCAAATGAATTTTTATATTCTCTCTCTCTCTCTCGTTCTCTCTATCGCGCTCTCTCACTCTCTTTTTCGCAATTACCCGCGTACAGTACTTTCCGTGAACTTTTTCATTCGTTCGTTACTTGCAATTTTATTTAGTGGTTGAATCATTAGCATGCAAATGTTTTTCATGTCATGTGCTGTGTTGTTACTTGATGTTGCTGTTTTTGCTTTTTTCTCTCTCTCTCTCTCTCTCTCTCTCTCCCTCTCTCATTTTTGTTCTTATCAACTGATATCAAAAGACGATAGAAAATGTTTCCTTCAACTTTGCTACTGTTGGGAAGGAATCATACGTTAAGTGCACATAAAACTTCTTGCATATGTACGCGAAGCACAGGAAAAACTCTGGCATTTTGATAAGGCATTTCATGCTCGCAGACTTGTTCGTTCGTTCGCTCGCTCATCGAAATATCCATCGTAATGCTACGCATACATTGGCAAACTCGGCGGCGTCAAAACTTCGATAGCTTCGAAAATATACTAATAAAACGACGACTTTTTTCTCTCTCTCTCTCTCTCTCTCTTTATCGTTGGCATTCAACAAATAAAACCGTAAGCTCTAATATCTATGTAAAATTGATCACAGAGAGACCAAGAGAGCGAACAGTGAGCTAGTCGTAGATATGAGAGATGAAATAGTGTACCCGAATCCACGACAACGAGATGGATGCTCCGGATTGCAAAATTTATACATATGTACAACCAACGATGCTTACGCACACCACTACATTGCATGTAGCGAGGATTCAACTTGTTGGTGTACATAGAAAATGAAAGAAAAAAAACATGGATGTTTCACCTACACATAACATTCGCCTTTCTCTCTTTCACACGCCAACCGTGCTCCGTGTATTTTGTTGCTTTCATCGTTCTAGTCTGCTTCGCATACACCACACCGTGTGCCTCGCACGCTCTGTTGCTAGCTTTTCCTAGTGTATGTGCTTGTGCACCAAGTATATACGAGTGAGCTGACAATGGTGTTTGTGTGTGACTATCGTAAGGCATTTTTTTGTAACTGTGCAAAAACACAACACACAATGTGCTCTGTTATCATGTCGACGCCGTTACTGTTGCTGCTGCTGCTTCTGCTGTTGTTGTTGGTGTGTTCCGTGCTGACGATGTTACTCCTTCAGCTCAATTTTTCTCTCTCAATTTCCCGCTCTCCCGTCCGTTTTTTTCTCTTTGCTTCGATACAATTTTAGATGCCATGCGTTGTTGTTGTCGCTGTTGTTTTATTCTCTCTCTAGCTACACGAGCAATCGATGATAAGGCAGTTTTTTTTTATTCACCCAAGTACAATATTTATCAAGGTGTGCGTGCCTACTCTGGACGGATTATCCTTTTCGGTGACTTGGAATACGGTGCCTGATGCATAAATTCCGTACACAAACATATACGCACACAGCCATCCGCTCATGACACCCATACGCATAATAGAGAAATTTATTTAGATCAAGGTAACAAACTCCATAGCACTCCAAACATTCGTTTTCGCTGAATGGCCATACGCACATTTTGCACAAGGAATGTCTCAAGTCATATCGCTCTCTTTCTCTCTCTTTGTCGCAAAAAAAAACTCATTCACTTGCAATGAACGACTCATTCGCTTGCTCGCCGAGCTCAATCGTTTTCTCTCTTTACCTCTGGCTTTCGCTTCTTCTTTGCTCTCTCTCTCTCTCTCTCTCTCTCTCGCTTTCTTCCACTTTTCCGTTCTTTTATGCCGTGCGCTCTTGCTCTAAGTTGACTCGAATACATGCGAACGGTGCGTTAAGGTTTTTTCGTGCTACTTGACTTTCTTTTTTTTATTAAATTTGTCTCGCAAAATTGACATTATCTAGGGCTAAGGGCCTTCAAGCGTTGAACAGATATATGCGAATTCGTTCACACAGTCATTCGACCAGTTATACTACCAAAATATACCAATTCAAACCGAAATGTGAATAAAAGTCACAAATGCCAAAAGCTTTTTAACAAATACTATAATAATTATTATCGTACATAAATATCATTTGGCCAATTGATAAATGGATGATGCCCGAAATTACCGTCAATAAAAGTAATCAAATATAATTGGCGTCATATTTGTGTGGGTGTACGATGGTTCTTACCGCATGGTAATAAAAACATTGAAAATGCTGCGCCAAAATGATGGTGAATTTCGGTGCCCGAATAAAATAAATGTTATATGATATTTTGAACATTCGTCACAATTTACCGCTCGTATTATGATGGTTTGATATGTTGTGAAATGGTCTCATGTCAATGATTTGTCAATATATGAACAATTGCCATCAGCATGGCATCGTTGTCATCATCGACGTGAAATAAATTATATGAAGCCACCATATGGTCGTTTGGGGAGCGTATGAAGCACATTTCTTTTATAAATACAAAGATGAGGATAAGGCTTTCCGCGTGCATTTTACACATTGAGAGAGCCATTTGACTTGCATAAGCAATCCAGATGGCTCGAAATGGGACAAAAGTATCATAAATATTGGTTATCCGAAATAAAACAAAAAACAAAAGAAAAAAGTTTGATTTGTTTTAGGTGAAATCGGCGATTGATTAGGGGATGACAGCAGCCCCTTGATTCAAATCTATTTTTCGCTCTATCTCTCGTTCCAGCCATTGCTTAGTTTTTTTCCGTCTTCTTTTCCGCTCAAGCAATAGAAATGTGGATAAATGTACACCTTCGAAGGAATCGTAATAAATTATATGGCCAGGCAACGGAAAGGCACTCATGCGTTTCGTTCGACAAGGCAATACATACCAGAAGAAGAAGCTGTAGTAGTACACGGGGAAAAAAAGGGAGGCTGATGTGTTTAAGCACTATTTAATGATTGCTTTGCATTTGATCACACCATTTTCAATGTGCCTACAGCTCAGCTATACTGAAAGCTTAACACCTCTGCCATTGATCTAGTGTACCACCTAGCTCATTACAATAAATGTTCTGTCATCACAACGACATACACAAACATAATACCACCCATACACATGCACGCACTCAAACATACACACACACACACACACACCTACACTCGCCCAAAGTCAAAACATCTCACAAATAACTTAGATGCGGAGTATTCGGTGTATGTTTTTTTCTTCTTCAAATCTTGCATCAGTTTGCGACGACTTTTCGGTGCATGTACTGTACAATAGAGTTCGTTCTATCGCTCTCGCGCTCCCAATTTCATCAATACATGATATAATCATCATCAGCAGCAGCAGAAGCAGCTAGAATAGCAACAACAACAACAAAAACATAAGCACACAGCACTAGCAGCAGCGGCACTCTCATCATTATATATAATGTGCGTGGTGTAACGATATGCTCATACATTTTCTTACCTACTAACTTCGAACATGAATGGCTTTCGGCTTGTGTGTTTATTTCAATTTACATAACGATGGTACGGTTGGTGCGTGATGTTTGGCTGGTGCTACTATTCTCATGCTCTCCTACATTCCATTCCCAATTTCAAATTCTAAATAAATGCCTTCGACTACTTTGGCCGATTTTTTCTCCGTTCTTTTCCTTTCCTTTCTTTGCCTCCTTATTTCTAACTGACGCTTGAGTCTTTATCGCACGCACACAGATCGATTTAGAAACACCCTATATGTAAATTTTCCGATGATTTTGATTCATGATTACGACGATGATGATGTTTGTATCCAAGGGAGAGTAGAGAAAAAAACAACCGAAGCCAAGATGCGTGTGTGTGTGTGTGTGTGTTTGTATTTTCGGGACCAATGTAAAAGTATCAAGCAGAACAGATGAAAATTCGGTTACATTCATAACAAAATCGAATGACTCTTGCTTTGTATTGTCAAAGTCGTCGTCATCGACGTCGTTTTCGCATTCATCGTCGTTCTGGAACATACAACAATTCAAGCAACAAAGTTATACGCTTTATTGAAGAGTCATATCATATGAAAAATTGATACATATAAAAAATGGTGTTTTGCAAAAAATAAAAGCAGCACGAAAAGTTTTCCACTTGCAAGAAACATTTGATAATGTTATACATTTTTTTCTCGAAAAAACAGATCCATAAATAAAATAACACAACAATATTTTTAGAATAAAATGGCTGTCAATGAGCAGCCGAAACATTGAGCGCAAAGATGAGACGAGGAGAAGAAGAGGAAAAACAACCGTCGATTGGATTAAATGATGAAAATTGCCGAAGAATATTGAGCACTTTTGGTAAAATCCTTCGGTGATTTTCAAACAAAAATTTCACAACGCTTGAACACTTTCAGTGTACATAAAACCTTTAAGCCAACTTAGGATTTCATTTCTTGCCAAACACTTTCTTCCTCTTCGAAAAAGACTAGGAAAGTTGGATAGAAAGATAGGAAGAGAAAAAAAAACGTCGAGAGCATGAACAAGCGAGATAGACGAATATATGGATTGTATGGAGCGACTGGAGAGACCGAACATGAGAAATAATGAGATATATGGAATATAACGGATTTGTGTGTTCACTGTTCACATTCGATTGCGATGTGAATCAAGTGCTGCGATAAAGAACAAACATAATGAATAAGTCAATGGGTGTGTTTTTCCATTCATATTGTTTTCATTTCGATTACTACCAGCTTCTTGCTCTCTCGTACCCACTTTCTCGTTCCCCCGATTCGTGAAAATCGAAATCTATACAAGTCTCTCGATTATGAAGCATACGCTTCAATTCAACCGACCAACAACGGAGAAGAAGAAGAAGAAGAAGAAAACCAACGAGAGTAGAAAATAACGAACACACGACAAAATAGCGAAACACAGTACAAAACAACCAAACCAAATCCGGTTATATCACGTAAAAGTTTTCGGAATATATACATATGCGAAAGATTGAAAACTCTAGAGTGATTGTGTGCGATTGATTCGCATCGAAGATGTTACACAAAAGCACATTGCACAGAATCGATTTTTTTTTTATTTAGTTCTGGATTTCTGAATAGAACGCGACGCGCGCGTTCTCGGTTTGTTTGTTTGCTTCGGTAGTGTTGGAGTTGTTGTTGCTCTTGTTGCTGAGTATATGTCGCTATTTCATCGCTTTTGTGCTCAGCGCATAGATTCATAATTTTCTTCATGCCTGAAAATCGGTTGCATAGAAAATACATTCGCTACTCGCTCATTCGCTATGAGTTTACAAGATAAACGTCTGTGGAACTGGCGAAATACATCCACTTTTATTGCTGAAACATAATGTTGGAATTTATTTTGGTTTTTAGTTAGTTCTGTTTCGCTCGAATATTTGTGTGTTTGTGATGTGCCTCCACCTCTATCGCCGATACTGATGTAGATGCTTCTATGATTACACTGCCAGAAAACTGTAGAAAACACATATTCATACTTCATTTTGTGGAGGGCTGAGTGAACAGCAACAGCAACAGCAACAGTAATAGCAATGCCAAAATGCTATTCCAGATACTTACCGAATCGAATAAATTTCTATGAGTTTCAGTCGATCTCCTCCCCTCTCCTACACAACCGATTCACTCGCTCATTGAAATACTGCTTTGTATTATTGAAGAAGAGGTGATGTGCCAATGCCAATATTATATGTTTCGTGTTATTCGGCTTCCAACCAGATTTTGCCAATTCCAAAGCAGCCAGAGCAAGTAAGTATCGGGCGAAAATCTATCGAACGTAAATGTCGAACCATAAAAAATACATATTATTCGAGAGATGGCAAATACACGCATCAAACAAGGTTTGAAACATTTTGAAAGCACACACACACACATATATATTCGAAAAGGTGAGGCAAAGAGAACGAGCGCAACAGTGAACGAACGCCTCGGTGTGTATTGAGCTGCTGTACAATGTACATACCAAACCGCATCCAGCCACACTACATATTTGGAGTCAATTTAGAAATTTCTTTTTATTTGCAACATCATTCGTACTTTTGACTGTAATAAAATTGAAATAATATTTATGTATCACTCTTTTCCATTTTGTGTGTGTGTGTGTGTGATCCATGAGCCGAACACACAACATTCACACGGCATGGGAGCGCTAAGCTTGCTTTTTCTCTTTATAACGTTCGTTCGCACCACGACGAGCAGCGCCAACAAAAGTATAAATATAAAAAGAAAAATCGAATAAAAAGAAACGCGTGAGAAGAGAGCGAAGATTTGGGAGGCTTCATGCATGTGTGTATGCTGTTTTACACATATTTGGCAAATTATTCGCTTGTATATGTGACGTACGTACCAAATCAAATAAAAACCGTTCAGAAGGTGCTGCTGGTGCCTCATTCCGCTCTTTCACTCAATCGCAATCCTGGGCATCTGAAGAAAACTGTTTTATTTCATTTCGCGTTTTTTTTGTATTTGCTCAAACGTGGGAATCAGCTTTTCCTCTTCTTCTTTCTCTCTCTCTCTCTCACTCACTCACTCTCTGCATTCCTGAATGTTAAACACAGAGTAGATGGCGAAACATGTCGAGAAATGAGTAAATAGAAAAATCACATGCGGAATACGGAATGAAGAGATGAACAGCGACCATCGCGTTCCGTTTAATTCAAAAGCGTCAACCAAACCAGTAGGAAACGCGCTATGAATGCAAGTTAAAAGAAGAAGCAATGACAACGATGGCTATAAAGACGGCAGCGGCAGCAGCAGCAGCAGCAGTTCACCGCAATACCGCCAAATCGTAAGTATGAATTCGATTTCGTCTAATTTATGACGATTTGTGACTTGTTTTTTTGCTTGCATATGTGCCACAGGGACTTTTGGGTGGTTCATCGTAAAATGCCAACACGTACACATTTGGACGCGCATCTCACCGAATTCGCATTCGAAGAACGCACAACAAAACCAAACCAAACCAAACCACTCGTTTGCTCTCACAGTCTTTCAGTACACTGAACCATTCACCACACACAAACACATTACCGTGTGGTGTACTCGATCAACAGCGAAATATTTATGATGATTATTATATTATGTACCAATGTGTTTGAAAATAATCGACAATTTTTGTGAATTTCAACCGCGATGGAGATGTGAATATTCGAGCGCCCACTCGCATCGCGTGCGCGCTCTCTCACACACACTCCTTTTTGATTCCATCATCTTCGTCGTCATCATCATCATCATCGTCGTCCTGTGGCATGTGTGTATCGTACCGTAATTTGCTTCATATGAGTGTAAACGGAAAAAACAAACGTGCAAAACCAAAGAAGATACATAAAACACAAGGAACAACCACAGAAAAAAAGGGAAAAAACATCCGAGCGCGCCACGTTGAAGAGGAATGGAATGTACTTGAATTATTATGGGCACTTGGATATGTATCCCATTCTACCTCCACCCCACCCTCATATCGCCACATATCTCATTCGCACATACACAAACACACATACACAAACTCCTCAGCGACACCCTTTTACCCAATCTCGCCTGTTGTTGTCTTTATTTGAAAAATTTTCGCTTCGAAATGTCATTTGATTTTATGTGCTATTTGTTTTGTGGTTTAGCGTTAGGCGATAAAAGATGACGGGATTTTATTTGCATTTGGCAGAATGTTGCTGTCTCTGTCCCATCTCCCTTTCACACTCTCAGCGTCTCTGTGCCAATGAAGATTTTGTTGTGGCACAGTGACGGCGGTGATGTGTGAACGAGAGTGTGGGAGAGTAAGAGGTCGAAAGCTTGAGGCGGTGTGCAAACATCTTTTAACGATCTCAAGAGTCACCATAACTCTCTTTCTTCCAACATCGATGGATGGGCGAGTGAATGAGAGAGAAAAAGAGAGAAAGCGTGCAAAATCCTTTATGTCACCCATTTTCCATGAGAGACAATCAACAGTCGAAAAAAATCAATTTTGATTATAGTTCTATACTGACTCTGGGCAAAACCACACATATCCATTGGCTGAACGAATGAACGAAAGCATCACATCTCGAGAGAGGGCGAGCGAGCAAGAGAGAAAGAACGAAACACACATTGGAAACCGAAAGACCAAATAGAAATGCCATTAAAAGTAACCAATAAACGGGCAAACAGATGACTTTCGGCATTTAATCTCTGCCTGTTTTTATGTGCATTTTGAAATTTACGCGCGTCGACTTTATAATGCATTACATCCGCATAAACATATTTTATGCTGTTTTATTTCCAATATTCTATTTCGGTTTGCTGTGCTGTGTGTGGGGCGCAACATTGAAACCGTTAGCTTCAGCGAAGCGTGTCATGAGTGAGAAAGGAAATGAGGCAGTAGCGCCCACACCAAAATTGAATGATAGGATCAACGTTCGATACAAATTGATTTAAAGGCGAAAAAATATTAGCCCAAATTAAATACAGGAGCAACGGCTGTGTATATCCAGGGTTGAAAGGAAGAAGCAGAAGAAGCTGAATCAAGCGCTTAGTGGCCATGATCTATGACAGATATCGGATGCCGAAAATTTATGGCTTCTTTAACATTATAATGCATGATATGTAGTAAGGCAAAAGCAGAAGCGCACAAGATTGAACTGTGCTCGAAAATACTTTACTTATACACTTTCTTCCGTTCGCTAGATAAACTGATTTGACCGCAGTGGAATTTTCTTTTGCAGATTACGTCGCAGCCAAGTGAACCGTACACAGACACACACACACACACACACACAATGATATGTGCGATGAATAGCGCAGATCGCGCCAAACCAAACGGGCAAAACTTTTTACCATCTTGCCGTTAAGTCACTTCAGATTAATGACATCGTATTTAAAATTGAATCCAGTCAACCGCTAATATTTAGTGCAAACGAATGTCATATCAATGCTGCGACAAAGACAACTACAATGATGTAATTGGTGAGCAAACACACATAGAGAGAAAACGATAGTAACACACAATGGGCTTCATTCTACTTGCAATTTCAAGACGAGCAACAACCAATTCGGTTCGGTAGCAATTTCGTTACGTTTAGCCAAAAGCTTAAAAAATTTACTATCCATTTAATGCGACAGAATGTAACGCGCTTTTTGTGTTAAACACGCCAATTTATTTAACTATCGCTTTCGCTCTTTCCGTTTCTCTGTCTCTTTCTCTCTCTCCCGCCCTCTCATCGTTGCTATTTATCTGTGTGTTTCTCTACGTTTTTTTTTCGTTGCTGCTTCGTGCGTTTAGCATCCGCGCCACAAGACCAGATCCGTACGGAATATGCAGTGAATAAAACCCTAATTAATGTGCGGCATAGCAACGACCGAGCCAGAATTAATGTGTGCTGAATGTAAATGACACACCGAAAAAGATTTCGGACCCACTCTATTAAGATATTTGCTACTCATTTCTATTATTGCTGTTATCAATTTTGCTTGGACGGCTGCTGCTGCTACTGCTGTGTCCACTGCTGCTACTTTTACGTAAATCAAGCACAAAATCCGCACACACACACACTTCTGTTTTGATCGTAATTTTTCTATCCATACACTTTTGTTACTGTTGCCCTGTTCGAACAATTAATCTGATACCCATCGGGCATTGGTATAGTACTTGAAATATACATATATTGATTCGGAATTGCACGTGCCAAAATCTATTTGATTTTAGCTCTTTAATCATCACCGTGCTACAATATTGTTTGCCCCACCATTCGGATTAGGCGAGAGCACGCATTTTATCTTTCCTTTGCTACGAGTTTATAAAACAAAATTTATAAGTGAGTCAAGTTGTTTGTTACTTGACGGATTATATTGACATATTGAGCGCAATTCAATTGGGCGTTACATCAAGGGAATTTGTAGGAAATCGGTTAATTTCCCTAACAAAACAACGATTCGATGAAAGTTTTCAAATAAAATGAGTGGATACTTTTTTTTTTTATAAAAGACCAATTCATTTTACTTTTGTTATAAAATCAGTTAAAGACCGAGTTTTTTTTCTAATGAAAACTGTGGATTCAGTTGCTAAACACGACTGAACACTCAACAGCGCCCTCCGTTGACCCATAGTCAAACTGTGCAAACAAAACTTCGTTTTTATCGCACGCACACACACGCTACCACTGTCGATGTAGTTCATTGTCACGCACGTGCTCTCTATCTCTGTCATTTGTGCATCGTTTGTACACAATGCCGAAAATCATTCGTCGGTGAACACTCAACGAGTTGTTTCTGTGTTTTTTACTTGGAAGTAAGAAGCATCGATTTGTTTTTAGTTGAAACTTAATTTATTCACTCGAAGTTAGTTAATTTATTGGGAGCAGTAAAACTGCCGAAGAAAAGGTAAGTCAATCTTTGCTTCCAATGAAGAAAAAAAATTGATTTTTACGACAAAAAATGCATTTTGATTGAAACTTTGTCATTTTCAACAGACTGAGCGGTAAATTTTTAAGGTTAGATAGAGTTAATGATGTCGAACATCGAAGTGATGTATGAAGATGATTTGTCGTTGGCCAGGAATATTTCCGTGTATAATCGAGACAAAGATGTATTTGGTGTGGCGGTCGAACGTTTTGATCAGAATGCGTTGCGCGCGTATATTGTGTTGATGTCGGATTTTAAGCAACAGCAGAATGAGATACCACCCGATTTGTTGGCGTTGATTGCACCGGATCGATTTTTTCGAAAGTTGAACGATTCCACAAAGCTGTTGGACGATGAAAAACACTTGAGTAAGTATTTGGTTGATGCATTTCAAGTGATGGCCACCGCTACCAAGTGCATAGAAACGGATCAATTCTACAAGAATTATCATGCGGCACTACAAACGGCATTGAAAGATGAACATGCCAATGTGATATCAGTTTATTTACAAATTTTACATCGATTTGATCGAGTTTTTCACACTGAAACACCGGTCGAAATTCTAAAAACCGTGGTAGATGCGGTACATGGCCCAATTACCGATATGAAACTGTTGAACGAAGCATTGTTACTCATCGAATCGAATGTGGTGAAACGACATAACCTCGATGTCAAATCTCTGGCTAATGAACAACTGTTGAATTTTATGTGGCACAATCTGTGCTCATCGAAAGTGGCCAAGCATCAATGTAACATTTGCTACACCATCATTTCGCAATTGATTAAAGTGTATCTCAACGAGTGTCAATCAAATGAAACATTTCGTGAACAGTTTTTAACCGGCGATTTATGGCATTTCATTCGGGCTGCCATCGAATCCAAAGAGATGATTCGACGCAAACAGGCCATTTATATATTGCAAAATATTTTGGAATCCAATGAAAATGAAGTGATGAGCACCGATGAATGCAACAATGAAACGCCCGTCGATTTGCAAACCGTTTGGAAGAATTATTTTGCCGTGCTGGAGAGTTTGCTGGAAATTCAATGTCATTTGATTTTATCATGTTTGGATCAATATCTTGATGTGATTGTCAAACATTTACCACCATTTTGGTATTCGATTGTTTTTGCACTGGTACTGAAGCATCACAACAACGTTGTTATTCATTATGGCATTGAATTCATTCTGCGAAATGGCATCTCATTGCAACATGACAGCCATTTAATGAATGGATTCTATCAGGCGCTGAACAACACCTATTTGCATTCGGAGGCGAAAATTTCGGAACAAAATTTGGCCAAATATTTCCAAGATTCGGATATGAATCATACACTTGATATTATGATGTTGATTTGTTGGCAACCTGTGCCACTGTGGACGGTAATTAAATCGATTGACGTTTATGTTGAACAGAACAAAGGGAATGGCTTCCAAATTGGTTTATTGCTGGAATTTCTAAAGCGATCGGTGCGTGTTATCAAGAGCATGCCCGAAGTAGATGACATAACGGTACGAATTTTGCAAAATATTGGCATCAATAAATTCACATTGGAACAAGTGCTTGCGGTATACGATGTTATTCCACGCGTTGAAATACTGGATGCATTCAAACAACCGTTGGATTTGCAGCAATTTGAAATGAACTTCATTCAATTGAATCACATTTCCATCGAAACGAAAATTAATTACTTCCAACGTGCCGTACCCAACAACAAGGATCAATCGAAGCTGCTGGATGAATTTTATGAGAAAAACCGCACAATGTTCCACTATTTTCCGCATTATGAATATCTACTGTTTAATAATCTATGCGTTGAAAAATCATTGAAAGACGCTTTGTTTGTCATCAAACCACGCATTTACAATTTGATGAAACCACATGGCAATATTACATTGGATGCACTCAATTTTACGGCGTCGTTGCTCAAATTCATTGTCGATAAGTTTGCCAGCGACCGTAATGATCCAACTACATTTGAATTCATCAATAGAACATTGATCAATTTCTATGAAGTCCTTCGAAAGAAAGCGTACGTTGACAACAATTTGAGCACACTGCAGGAATTCAAAGCACGACTTACCACGATCAGCATGAAGATGACCAAATGCGGAGAACTTTATCCAAATAAATTCGCCGTGTTGGGCGTTTTGGCCGACGCCATCATGCTAGAGGATGTGGATATCGATTTGGTAAAGACAATTTTTAAAAGACACTTTTGAAGACAAAATATTCCTTTTTGTCGAATCAAAGATGATTTCTTTTAATTTGTTTTTCTTCAATTTCTTACAAATTCTATTCTTTCAAATAGAGCCGCTTCGATCCGGACGATGAAAACGATGTGCAAAACATTCAAGGACTCTATGATTGTTTCATCGATAAGAGCTATGAGTTCAAATTGTCGCACCAAGCCAATGTGATACACAAGTTAGTATTGAGAAATATTTGCATTACAATTTTTACCGCCAGTGGGTTTCTATACTCATATCGAATAGTTCTTTATCTATACCATTTTCAATTTATTTCTCCATTATTTTTCAATCTTTGCAAAACATCTAGCTAGTATCTATTCAATTTAATTGTTTCAATTTTTATTTTATTTTTTCTCCATTTTTTCAATTTCACTGTTGCAGAATTTTGAAAAATTTCCAAAATTTGGAGCTAGACATGTGGAAGGCATACCGGATTTTATTGGCTGGAAAAGCTGATGTTAGTTGCATTTTTGAGCAAACACATCCATATTGCGTGAAGAAAATCGATGAAATCCTTGGTGATGCTCTTATTTATGGAAATGAGCTCAAGGGCGAAGAAAAGTAGGTGTTTCGCATCTTATTTCAGTTTTTCGTTTCGTTGATTAAGTTTATTCAAAATATTATTTTCAGGCAAGCATATGAGTTTGTGTCGTCAAAATCGAGGTAATACTCAATCTGAAAACTAAATCCCCTTGCAAATAGCTAAAAAAAGGTGTTCCATTTTCAATTTAGCTCCAACACATACACTCAGAAGGTTCGTTTGACTGCAATGCGCGCAATTGCCAGCAAAAATGATGTGGAGCAAATTCGAAATCTGAAAAATTTGCTGTTTACTAAAAATGGTGAAATCTATCGAGTTCGATATTATACAAATTCTCATCATCATTCGATGAAGCTGCGAATCACACAGGCATTAGCATTTTTATTCCGTTTGGATCCAGAATGGGACGCTCGTATGCTGAAAATCGTTTTGGAAGAGGCAAATCAAACAAATGTAACCCATATCAACGAGCTCATCATTGCCCATACCATTGAGCCATCGCAAATGCTGCAGATTATTGAAAAAGTAGGTGCAAACCATTTGAATTCTTTATCCATAGGAGGTTGAGTTGATGTAAGTTCTAATTTATAACATCTTTTTCATTGATTTCACTGTAGATTGATGGCAACAAAGGAATGCAGTCAATGTTCATGATAATTTACTACGTTTGCTCAAAACAACCCAACAACATACAATTTGCAAGAGAATGTATCGAATTCCTCATCAAATATATCTTCGTGAAGCAAATCATTGTACGAACATCCGCACAAATCGTGTTGATTAACCTGTGTGAGAAATTCGATTTGACGACCGACTTCAAAATTCTGTACGACAGCACAAAAATTGCACATGAAGTAAAAGTGAGTCGGGCTCTTAAGTTTTCGTACGCCTATCGATATCGATTTGAACAAATCGATGCATCGCGAATGCTTCACACCATGTATACGTTGCGTGAAATTCCACGAATCACCAACATGTTCTCCGATGAATATTACAAGCATGAGATTTATGATCCAGATGATTCCAAATTGATCATTCATATCGATGAAGATGAAACTATCGCGGCGCAGGAGGGTGTTGATGTCGAATTGGCTTTCATCGATAATGTTGAGGATACAATTGGTGATCCATGCCATGGGGGCAACGTTCAACGCAAATTGGTTACATACCGTGAAACTTTCGTCGATCGACAGGTTTTGAACAGTTTATCCGATGAGTTCGCGAGACGAGACACGGTAAGAGTGGATAAATATAATGATTCAATTTGGAAAATGAAAGAAATGTAAAAAAGTTCGATTTCTGGAAAAGTTTTTTTTTTCGCAGAAATTTTGTGCACAAAATTTAAAGTTTTGCTAAAGTTTTTATGTTTTTTTTTCCTTTTTCTCAGAAAACCAACAGTAATTTGATCATTTTGGGAAGTTTGCTGACCAAAGCTGCCAATCTTGGTGGCATCTCTCGCACCGGTGAAGTGTTTGGTGTCAAAGCAGTCGCTTTGGATAATTTGAAACATCTGAAGCACAATGACTTCACCTCAATCAGGTAATTTTTTCAAGAAAATTCAACCAATTTGAGAATGAATAAATGTTGATTTTATGACAGAAATTAGAAAAAACAAATACCATATTAGAATAGAAGCGAGTCTTTGGTTGCAAATAGCAATGTTTCAAATAAAATTCCATTTCATTTTCAGCATGGCATCGGAGAAATGGTTGAAATTCTTTGAGGTGAAGCATTACAATGTGGTCAGCTACTTGATGGCAATGAAATCGAATGGATATGCTATTGTCGGTGCTGAGCAAACGGCATTCGGTGGCGAATTAAACAAAGTGCCGTTGCCAAAGAAGATGGTGCTTGTTCTTGGGTAAGCTTCAAGTATTTATGGAAAATTGAATTGTTTCTTGTATTTTTTATGTCACCCATTTTCCTTTTTTTAAATATTTTTCTGTTTGTTTAAATTGAAGTTGTTTTTTTCTAAATTTCAATAAAAACTTCCTTTTTTATTCGAAAGTAATTAATCTTTCTATTTATCAAACATATTCCACGATTTTAATTGTCTGAATTGTTCTTACGTTCCCATTTCAGTCACGAAAAAGACGGAATTCCGGCAAATATTTTGAACTTGTTGGATATGGCCATTGAAGTACCGCAATTCGGTGTTGTGCGATCGTTAAATGTTCAC
Organism: Sitodiplosis mosellana; assembly: GCF_009176505.1. Classification (NCBI taxonomy): domain Eukaryota; kingdom Metazoa; phylum Arthropoda; class Insecta; order Diptera; family Cecidomyiidae; genus Sitodiplosis; species Sitodiplosis mosellana. Next base: position 4,175,400 of record NW_022595245.1, read on the forward strand.
GTTACTGCGTCAATTTTTATGTGGGAGTATGCGAAGCAGCACCTTATCGTCGATCGTTAGTTTACAATCAAAATGCAATCAAAATATAGAAAAGCAGCTCATTTTAAATTGCATGTTTAGAGAAAAGTTCAAAATCAAAATTGAGCAAAAATCAAAAATACAAATTGCTCTTCAAAACAGTATTGGGAATATGCAAAGATTTACGAAATTTTCAAATCCATTGAGGGAATTTCAAACGTTTTAAAAAGTTAAAATGCACATTTTTAATTACGAAATAGTAAATTTTTTTTTATTGCGATATAATTTTTTTAAATATTATTTGGAATCATCGGCGGTATTGTGTGTGATTGGTTAATTCTTCTTTTTTTCTCGTTTCAAATAAAAATCCTCATTTCTTATTTAAATCACAAAAATAAATTGTTTTTGTTTAAGCTGCGTTTGGAAAGATCGTCTTTTCATAAACAAAGTCATTTTCTTGTTTATTCTCTTCTCTCCGCCAGTAAATGGCTTATTAAATATTAAGTTCAATACAAAAATTAAAGTTAAATTTCTAGAAGCATGATGATTTACGTATGGAATAATTTGGTGAAGAGGTGAGAGTGTCTTTGGATTAAAAGTGATTTTTCTTCGGTTGTTGATGTAGCATCTCCATAACTTGTGTAGAAAATAGTTGGTATTCTGTTTTTTTTTTCAAAAAACATTTCAAAACTATTTCTTAGGTTTCAAGTTGTGTTTATTGTGTGAGTGAGTGTGTTTGTTGTTGTGTGAGTGGGGTTGATTTTTGTCGTTGTTTTTGGTTGGTTGTTTAAATGCGTTCAATCGATATGTTTTTTCTTCTTCAATTTCTCATTTGAACAACGACACGTTTGCTAAATGTTCGAAGCATCTGACATGATTGAGTTTCGGGGACAAAAACAGAAACATTTCAGTCGTCTAAAGTTTGCTAGCAGCGCTAGCCTAGCATTAAGCTGGTTTAGAATTTTAAAAGCCCTACAATTGACCCGCGATCTGGGTGATCAATTTAAGCAGTCTAAAGATATCCATTTTTTTTCTCTCATATCGATCGCTATGGCTGAAATCAATCATTCGTTGTGATTTCCAGATGTTTTTTTCTTCTCCTTTTGTTCAGAAAGAAGAATAACAACCCAAAAACAGTTTTTGTTTGCGCTACTAGGCCTATTATTCATTTATTTAGTCTAATAGTTAGTCGTAACACTTCCAGTTGAAGCTGTGATCACATCGGTTAGTCGTTAGTTTAGAGTTAAAGTGGCTCGATCTCGCAATGGCAGTAGTGGTAATGCTTGCGGTATTGGTCACTAAGTGACTGGCTTTGCACGGACACTGTTTGTAATACTCTTGGTTATTTCCCCAATGAGCTGCCCATTGAAGCTAGGCATTTTCTTTGGCGTGGTTGGCGGTGGCGCTGTTGGTAAATCGGCCAAATTACACGGAATTTTGAGCTGATTGTATATTTCCTCGACACGTCGCACTAGACGATCCGAATACTTATGAGCAGTTCTATCCACCACTGATGGCGCTTTGATACAATCATCACCACCAAACTCGCACACCTTTTGAAATGAGGCAAAAATTGATTAGTCTTGTATTTAAGGGAATAAGAAGATAAACAAAATCAAGAACACTCACTCGATAGTGATGTAGAATGCCAGCATCAGCCGGAACGTTAAGAGAGCCTCTCCCGGTGATGAACTCCCACACCTTTGGGAATAAAGCAAAAATTGATTAGTTTTGTGTTTAAGGGACTAAAAAAAAGGTAGAAAAAATGAAACATACGAAATGGTTGCCTGCTTCAACGACAGCATCAGGTTTGCAAATGTATTTCGATCTCTGTTTTTGTGGATGCAGCTTTGCGCGTCTACGAAAGAATAAACACAAAATTCAATTTCAAACAAAACAAAAAAGCCAAGACAAATTCAATTCACCCACCTTCTTGTTTTCCTTTGTGTGATCAAAGCAGCTCTCAAAGCAAGATTGACTGAGTTGTCGTGTGAATAGACGATGGGATCATCGGGAAATTGTAGATAGAAAAATGAATTTTGAAATGAGTATGCTCCAGTGTTTCGGCCGTTTATTCGGTATTTCATCCATCTGGAATTTAAATGCCTTCATTAAAGTTAATTTCAATCTGTATCGTTTTAAAATCCATCTCTACCGTTGCAACTTACTTCAATAATTCGCTTAGCGTGTTATTATATCGTGGAATGAGAAATTCATCCAGATCAATTAGCGCTAGATGTTGATACCTGCAATGAATAATAGATGAATAAAGCGCAATGAAATCGGCGTGTGTTTGTTTGATTCGAAAAACGGAAAATGTAAACAAAATCGTTGTTTACCTGTACATGTTTCGATAGACACAATCGTTCAAGGCTGCAAAGAGTCCTTCAGTTCGTATGTCCTTTTGTGAGCGCATTCGAAGATCCCATGGTAACACATTGACGGTGGCTCGTTGATTGGCAATCGGACGACGATATTCACTTTTCGAACCATTCGATGTGTCATCGGCTAGAAAATCCCCATTCATATAGTGTTTCAGCACACACGATGCTCTCGATCCGAGTGTATGATTGTAGAATGTAAAATGCGACGCACCGAGAATGGTGTTCAATTCCAAGAATTCGAGCAAATGCAACGCCTGATGGGAGGAATAATAAACAAGAGTCGAAAATTGAGTTTGATTCGATGTGTTCGAGAGGTAAGCAAGAATGCATGCATATACGTGACATTATTTGTGTTGGCTGAAATGGAAAGCAAACAAGATTTTCTTCCTTACCGAATCGTAATCAAAATGGAAAGGTTTCACACAAACGCCAATTTTATCGGGTATATTTGTGATATGTGTCGTATTAACTAAGTCGACATCGTCATCTGTATTGCGAACGAGCAGCACATTACCAGCCGGATTCCGAAGTCTGCTTACAACGCTCACTGCATATGGTACGGTGATATCAGGCGCTGTTACTGGGCATAGCACAAAGCACGCACTATATTTCAAATTCCAATTTTCACGTATCACCTGGATTCAATGGAAAATCGTGGGGGAGAGAGAGGAAGGGAGAAAAGCGAACGGAAAATGAATTGCGAAATGATTTGATTCGAATGGTACGGAATAAAATATTGAATAAATCACAAGTAAAAATTGAAAGGAAATAACGTGAATCACGTCATGGCACAAGCGATATATGCGCTATGATATTGAAGTACATACCTTAACGCGTGCCATTATCGACACCGAACGATAGGTGGGTGCAGTTGCATTGCCAGTATTGTAGAGAAAACGACACCAGACCTTTTCTGGTACTCGAGTTTTTGTCGCACCAATAATGCGTATCAATTTTCCACCACGACGATCATAAAAGGCAGAAAAAACGAAGAATTTAAACCGTGTTCCGTTGACAATTTGCCATGAACCATCGGTTGGTTTCGTTTCACTTGTATACGTTGGTAATGTGCGTTCAATATTCACGGGTAACAACGATCCCCATGCAACATTTGGAATTCCGTTTGGATTTTGTCGCTCGTTCGTGTCACCTATTTCAAAAGTGGCAGAAGAAAAAGGGAATGCTTTTAGTGAATAGGTTTTCATGCTTTTTCTCAATATTTTTTTCGCTTTTGATAATTCTTTGGGGAGAAATTGAGAAAAACTATTTTCCGTAAGAAATCTATATCGCTTTTTCCTGCGACGGGATATGTCTATTTAAAAACGTCTTTGTTGCTTTTTTTAAAGGATTTTTTTTAACCTTTTCCACTGAAAACCTGTCATTCATGTTTAAAACTCACCACGATGTTTATCCCGAAATCGATTACGTAGAAAAACGGCATCTTCAATGCTATATTCATCTTTAACATCTTCATAGTCCGGTATTGATTCGCCAAAGCGATTGAATCCGGTGTGCCTGAGTGTACCGCTACTGCCGAACGTTTGTGACTTATTTTTCTCATCAATCATCAGCACTTCGGTGAGGATGATGAGTGCAAAAACCGTGAAGAATGCGATGACAATTAGAAAACTCATGCCAGCCCGTTTTTTCTCGTTCCATTGTCGCTTGTATGATCGTTTGCCTCGGCCACCGCTCGTTCCACCCAGCAAACTTAATTTACTGCCATCCGAACCGTGTGAATACATTTTTCTTCCCTCTTCGTCGCGTTATTATTTGATTGGCATGAGACTACTAAATGCCACACATTGTTCACCTAGGTGATGTGTTGCACCATAATGGCTGCAATCGGAAAATTGACGATTCCAAATGATGATTTTCCGTGTTCTGCAATGAAATACTACAATTTTCTTTAAAAAACCCTGAACTTTTGAACCCACTTAAACAGAAATAATAACATGAAAATCAATTTGTGATGTACAATTTTCCACTGCACTGGTTTTGACGAAAAGAAACAACACGAATATTTTCTAGCGCAATATATAATGAGTTTGGTCATGCAAGCGAGAATATTTCAGCGGAAAATAACACACATTCATAAATGAAAATAAGTTCGAGTTGAAATGTGAATAAATTCATCGAAATGAAACGAAACAACGAATACGAAATGGTAGAGAGAAAAAAAACGAAGGATATTTGGTTTATTGTGTCAATAAATTGAATAAATACCAAGTGAATTGCTGCTACGATACAGTTTTGATTAATTAAAAAATGAACATCGTTCCAACTTGGAACTTCCAAGTATGTGTACATAAGTTTCCAATTATGAAAATAACAAACAGAGGGAAAAAAATCAACCAACAATCTGAAGTGGATGATAAATGCGAAACTCTAATGATATCGTTATTTCATTATCGCCCGTTTGCCAGCTCTGCGAAGGAAATTAACAACTTCCGAACACACTGCAATGTTAATTGTAGTGTTTGAAGAAAGGTTTGTAGTGTTGATGAGTAGAGATGAGCGAGTGAAATGTGTTCACTCTTATCATCGACAGCAATCGACGAGAAATAGTGAGAGAAAACATTTCTCAACTGTGTGACACTGCCCTACATAAGGACAACATACACAAAATTATTGTGTGATGTAATCGCTTAGCGTGTTAACACACTCCGTTCAGCTTAACGTACGTATCTAGTTTTCTTGTCTCTTGCAGTCATCAACTTCATTCTCGTTGTCGTCTTGTGCTGTGTCATTAGAGTCGGATGATAAACACGGAAAACGTTTTATGTTTGCACATTGATTTTTCAGCAAAAATTCTTGCACACTCACTCACACAAACACACATACAAATCAAAGTGCTGTCTATTTCGCAAAAATTAGATGGAATTAAAATATACGTAGGTGTCTTTTTCTTAAAATCGTCAAAAAAACATCATCAAAATCATGAGAAATAGCAAGAATTGCGCGCGTTCTATCCAAGCACAAACAGACACATTTTTCGAGAATTGCAAAACAATACGCGTATATATGTAATAGCCAAACAAAAAAAAAACAGGATATTTTCCTCACTCTTTCGTCTGTGTTTTCTCTCAAACCAATTTACCTTGTTTAGTCGGCCATTTCTGCACACGGTTCTAGCTCGTTGTTTGACGGCTGCTATATATGTTTTTCTCGTGTTGTTTCGATTTAGCTATTTGCACACAAACAACAGACAAGCTGCTGCTTCTGCTTCTGCTTCAAATGGAGGATGAGAAGAAAAAAAAATAAACAAGGCTGAGATAATAATTTCGCTTCGCGCTGACTCTCTCTCTTTCTCTGTCGTGTTCGCTGGCTGTGTGTTTTGCTTTTTCACTGCGGAAAAAATCGATACACCATTGTTTTTCTGCACGAAATTTGATTTTTCCTCTTCTACGATTCGGACGTCGCCGTATTTTATTGTGCAAATATTATTGAAAATCAACAATTTAACGTTTAATTAATGTTCATTGTGTCAACATTTAATTTTGTTTGATTTGTGAACACAGAGACAGTGAAGAAAAAATGGCATAATTATGTGTGGATAGCGACGACAACGACACGATTTTCACATTTAATTGCCACCGAACGTTATACACACAGTACCGATTGGCGGTTTGTGCACAAATGAAACAGAAAAGTGACACATTCAACAACTTTGCCAATCGACCATTTTCAGGAGAATATATCGCATATATTGGCGATCCTTGTCCGTCACTATGTAAATTCATAGCATACGCGACATACATTCGTTTCGACTGAATGCTTCAACCGAAATATGCGCATGCCTCGAATTCAAACAACGGATATGTTTCCCCTGTATGTAAAGTATATGAGACAATGTTGTTTGGCAATAAAAGAGGGTGAAAAAGTCCTTTCTATTTGCTTACCTCTTGAGTATTGAAACATCAGTTAGTATATGGTCGTGTATTCAAACCAGGTGAGCGGTTTTCAATTGATATCACATTGGGAAATTATTTACCCACACCTTGTCTATTGGCCCATAGAGGTCTCTTCAGTGTATAGCATTGATTGACATTTCAGCGACAGCTCAACAGTTCGGAACATGTGTTCATTTGACGTTTCATAAAGTTTGCCCATTGCATTCATGCTAAACATTTATCACAAATTGTGTTGTAAACAATATATCGTTTAAAGTGCAATTGGATCTGATTTTCCAACACAAACCATACACATTTTCCCGTCAATCTTTGGTAAGTTGTAAGATTTTGTACATTTATCCAGATCGTGCCCACAAATTGCAAGAATTTCAATGCAGCCAAATGGCAGCTTCGTAATGTTTTTGTTCAGACCAACAAGTCTTTGGCTGGGGTTAAGTCGATTCAGAGGTTTTGCAACCAATTTGCAATCAACAATCAAAACTTATGTGTGCAATTAATGATACGGTTGCATCACCTTTTCATTGGATAAACGTGTAATTAATCGGATTAATACAACTTTCTGATCATACTAGTGCTTAGAAATGACTTGAAATTCGGAATGGAACTAAAAATAGTGCAAATAGATATTGATTCGTCATTGTTGAATAAGCGATGGAAATAGTGAAATTCCATCAAATATGAAACCATTTCAGTGAAACATGAAACGACTAAAAATAAAATGAAAACCATTTTAACACATTGAATTGGTTACTACATACATTTACCTAAAACAGAACCACAGTCTTATAGTGAATTTTAAGTTCTTTACTTGAAGTCAATAAAAACGAACGACTCCGGCAAAAGAATGTCAAAATAGAGTGCTGATTAGCAATTCCAATTGGTATGAGGTGATTCGTACCTATTTATGTAAGTCAATAAAGCATGAATGAAACAGTGCGATATTTTGACGTCAACATTTGCTTAGCTCAAAACCATCGACTGCATACGTACGTATTCTTCTGACGATGTGGCTTGCATGTTTTGGTCAAATCAACAAATGCTGTTTATTTTCAATTTCAGGCTTTATTCTTGTTTCATATAACCAAAGCAAACGATTCCAAAAATGGTTGTAATGCCAACTCAAGCATAAATCAAATTCCAGTGTTTATTCAATTGTTTCTCTTCTCATTGCATTGAACAATTCACAAGTTGTCGATTATATGCATCACATTGTGTATTTCTTTCAATCTAGTTTTGCTGAGATTGTTCAACATTTGGTAAGCATGTGCACATGTGTGTACGTATGTGTACACTGGCATCGTTTTGAGCAATCAAATGCTCTTGTTTGCTCTATCTCAATGTGTCGTCATTGTAATACAAATCGAATTACATACATGATTTGATTGTTGTTCTTTGGCCGAAACGAATACCATAAGAAATTACCAGAATTCCATTCAGATCGTCGGTCTATGCTCACTCTCTCTCTCTCCCCGTCTCAAGCGCATACAACTCAATAAAACCACATGAAAGTGACTGTATACTGTGTGAAATGTGTGTCGACCAAAGAAGTGAAAAAAAACCCTTCGAAACGATTTTCGTTGGTGTCGTGTGCCGCGCAGGCTGATACACACAAACACACATATACAATTGCACATCTCTCTCGTTGGGTACATGGAGAAAATTCAAGCAGCGCGTCGACAATTCGATCTAAAATCAGTCAAGCACAAATGTTTTGGCGTTGTTTTTCTTCTGTTATTTTCCGCGATACGTTTTGCTTCCACACGAAAATGGCGGTATGAGATTTTGTATCTACGTGTGTGTGTGTGTATGTGTGCGAATGGAAAACACAAACGAGTCGGTATGCATGGAAGCGGCAATGCCACACACATAGACAAAATGAACGACAACTATTCATAAACAGGGAAAAACATACACGTTCGTTTTGCCGTTTGTTGGCCATTTCATATCGTAACCAAACAGCAGCATTTAGTAGTTGATTTACTTCTGTGCTGTTTAGTTGAAAACACTACTTTTTTCCCTTCTTTAGTTTACATTTTTTCTCTTCAATTCTCTCTTGTAGTCGCAATCCAATTTACTTCGACGAACTCCCTCGAGAGAGAGAGAGAAAGAGAGAGAGAGAATGAGAACGTTGAACAACAAACAAAGTGCAATTGTAAATATTTGAAGCGACAAAAATAAAAACTTTTAACAACGACAACGACAACGACAACGACGACGGTGAATACACATTTTGGCCGAAGTACGCGACGTGAATACCGTCCACAAAAGTTCTGGACTTTTGAACAATCGCGAATAGAACGAAACAAACGGGCAAATGTGAAAACAGTGATAACAATTATACCCTAGTCCGGTTGTAGCCTATTGTTTAGATTAAAAGAGACACACAATCATCGTGTAATAACTGATTCAATTTTGTACGACCGTCAATTGGCATTGTCACTCTCATTGTATGAGGCGTGTTGTGATGATTTTCATGTTTTCTTCTGAACAATTTCTTTTTCTCGCAATTTTCTGTTGAAAACGGACAATTTTTTCAAGTGATTTTACACAAAACCAGTTTTTGTGCGACGATTTTCGTTTGTCTACAATCGTTTGTTTTTCTATTTGTTTTTCTACTGCGACAACATCCAATTATAGCAAGAAATTCCAGTGGCTTCAATTCCGCCGCCGTAGTTAGCGCGTGTTCATTGTGCATCGAATTATATAATAAAAGAAAAATATTATACAATACATCGAAAAAAGTGTAGCGAGACACACGTAGCAAACAGAGAAGAAAAAACCCTTGAACTGAAAGAACCAGTTTTAGTTTTTTTTTTTCTCATTAAAAATCAAAGTTATTTATCGTAGTGAATGTTAATGGTGCAAAAAAATATTATTCACGTGCTTAGAAAATTAGTTCCAGGGTCCATGTGCGAAAACTATTTAACCGAATAGAAAAGAAAGAGAAGGAAAAAAAGCTTCAATTGTATGTGCGTTTAGCCTGAATTTGATTCTGTTGATAGAGCCGAAATATTTTCTGCGTACATAACACGCTTTGCTTACATCATTATGGACAATCCAAGCTTAGTGTGAATTTTCGCGAGCCACGGCACATATTCAAACATAGGAGTTGCTGCGTGAAAGCGTGCAAAATGAAATGTCACGTTTCAACACCTTGGCTTGAATCCTCGTCTGAGTGTGAATGGGCGAAAAAAACAGCCTCATTAAATATGTGTCGAATGATGATGTGCATTTAAGAGATTTTCGTATGCATTAAATCGAAGTGTATTCAGCGGTCTACTTGAAATGCAAGCAAAATTCTGAGTTTAGACAAATAGTAAATTTTCCGAACATTGTGCGAATCAAGAGAGCGATTGGGAGAGAGTGAGGTGTTTTTCAATACAGAATAGACAGTGTAGAATCATTGTGTTTGAGTTGTAATTCGAACGACATGTACAGAATCTGTACTACAGATGTACGTACACATGTATTTAGAACACCAACAATACGAGAGACAAGGCAGCTAGTGAGCGCGCGCGTACGTCAATGATATATCACACTCTGGCATACTTATCACATTATCATCTGTTATTTTAAGCACACATGAAAATCCTTTCTCAACGATATACATCACGAACGATGAGCACCGAATAAGCCAGACAACCAATCAGCCAGCCATTGAGTCAACAGCAAGCGATACACTGTGCAAATTGAATGAGTTATACCACTTGCTTTGTATGTGTCGACCGAAAACAAAACAAAACCAAACACACTAAGGAAAAAAAGCGAACGGTTCGTGTAGAATAAAGCAAAGGAGTTCAAGTGACTTTAATAACTTTTAGCGCAAGCACACGACAAGAACGTATTTGTGAACCATTTTTTGTGGCTTTTTTGCGTGTTTTCCCGCTCGACTGACACTTCAACCAATATGAGCTGGCGCGAGCGCTATTTGTGAATTATGATAAATGTCAATGGTGCTTAATATGAATTGACTTCCAAAAGACCATAAATTATAGACTGTGAGAGCTTTTTTTCTAGTTGTTTTTGTTCTTGTTATACGAAATAAATAGCAAAACGTGTGGAAATTGTATTGACTGATTTATTACGAATTGAAGATATTGATACTGCAAATAATGAATATTTCTCAAGCACATGAATGTTATTAGTGCAAATGAAAATCCCATCGCACGTTGAATGAGAAAAAAAAGTGACTTAACAAAGAGAGACACTTTTCCAATGAATCTCTTCGATGATATGTCGTTGCAATCGTTAGTTGAATGTAAATGTGTAGATCATGCTCGCAGAGCAAAATCATACGACGACCATAACAATACAAACGATCGAAAATGGCACCAATGTTCCAATCGAATCGCCAATCAAAAAATCCGAACGTCGTTATCCGAATCGCGCTAGTTACACGACCAACAGTAACAGCAGTAACCACAACACTAGCGGTTCCGAGTACACATCATCAACGCCAACCACAACCGTAGTTTCAACTAGCGGCAGTGACTCGGATAGCAAATCTCGTCAGAAATTTGCCCAAACATCTTGGGTATCATTTCAGGATAATTTAAATGACAATTACTTGGAACGTGGTCGACGAATTAATGGACTCCAACTACCACTCCACCCGCTTCAAATAAGCGGTTGGGTGGCATTGTTCGGTTTTGGTGTGTCGACATTTTGCGTCCTAATTCCAGCTTTGCATCCCGATTTGCAAGCACCACTTTTTATCATTGTAAGCAGTTTGTATATAATACATGGATGCTCGCATGTCGCAGCACTGCTAATCGATCCATCCGATTCGGAGCTAAGGAAACATAGCTCAAAACGTATCGTACCTGAATTCGATCGCACAAAACATGCACACGTCATTGAAAACGGGCGATGCCATTTGTGCAACATAAAAACAACCAATTCACGTACCAAACACTGCAGCGTTTGTAATAAATGCGTCGCACAATTCGACCATCATTGTAAATGGTAATTTTTCTTCCTTTTAATAGAAAAAAAGCTCTCTTTGTTCTTTGTGACTAAATTTGTTATTTGAACCTTTGTGAGCTTTTATTTGAACTTCTTGAATTTTATTTTCCACGCATTTTTTTCAATACTTGACTTGTCCTTTTGCTTTTGTTTTACTTTCTTCTTTTGGTTTATTTTTTTTATCCTTTTGTCATTTTTTTCTGCGTTACCCTCTTATTGATGTCATTCAATCAAAACCGACATTAATTCATTCAATTTTGCGCGTCATTTCATTTTGCACTGAACAGGTTAAACCATTGCGTAGGTGGAAGAAACTATGTTGCATTCCTTATGTGCGTGGTGAGTGCCGTTATTGCGGCCATGGTCATATTGGCCGCTGTTGTCGCTGAACTCGTACTCTACTACATGAAATCAGAATGGTTGAACATTTGGTCGGCGGCGGTCGTATCTACAGCAAATTTAACCACCAGCCCAAATGGCAATGATACGCTTATCAATAGTATTAGTGGTTCCATTCCATCGGCCATCTTTAATGAATCATTTATCACGGCCGTGATAAATGACACAACCATACCACCGGAGACGGTATTTAATGTCACCGAAACGATATTCGATGAGGCACAAGAAAGGACAACAAATGTAACGGCCGGTATTAGCTTACACGATACCATTTTCTTGACATTTATTTCGATTATTGGTATTTTGGCTGCGATTACCGTCGGTCTGTTACTTCATTTATGCTTTTTCCATGTGTACATCTCGTTTTTGGGATTAACCACATACGAATACATACGGAATCAACGGCATGTTGAAACCCAAAATCAATCGAAGAAAACACTGACGACCATCGCCGCCACAACCACTTCCAATAACAAAACAACATTGAATGCGCTGAAAAAGTCGTCAACGGCAAATCAAATCTATTTTTGTTCACACATCGATCCAAAGAATTTGGTCGAAAATCATAGCACCAAAGCAAAACATCGACCCAAATCAATATACTGTTGTGATGCATCGATGCAATACGATAGTTCAACGCATACAGCGTTTTATTTTTGTTCGGTGTTACACGATCGGCCGTCACCAATTTTGGTTCCATCATCAATGGCACATGAGCTCACGCTGAACAGTAGCCGCTCAAGTCGATCGAAAACCTTCCATTGTTGTTCAGAGTACAAACAAATTGTTAAAGTGTCCGGGACGTCTAGTCAAATTGGTTATAGTATTAACGGCGAAGAAACCGTCGCTCATAATGATGAAACAATGACCGAAACATCAATATCATCATCGGTCGCCGATGAATACGTGAAATTCATGGAACAATGCACATTTTGTAGTTTCAAACTAAAGTCGAAAATGAAAAAGTCCAAAGTGGCCACTATCGAATCGAATGCACCGCAACTGAACAATCACCATCAACGTTCGGAAATTGATTTGAAAGCGGTGCGAAAACCGAAATGGAATTGTTGTTCGAATGTACCCGAAAGTCCAGACTCAGAGATATCGGTGACTCCACAAATCGACACGATATCTGCTTCAATTGATCCAAAAGCCAATCGCAATCACATCCATCATCGCCTACGTGGCACGTATGATGAACACAAATTACATCCGAAAAACGGTGCCAAATCAATGAATTCAATCGCAAAGTTAACAACAACAACAGCAACAGCAAACGGATCGATTGTCAAGCCAATGAAAGAGCCAATCAATCGAAAGAATCGGTCGGCGTCGTCATCGTCACTATCAACGAGCTTGAAGAGTGGCAATCGATCTCGTGCAACGGCGGCAACGCAACGAACATGGCCAATCCGTATTCGACACATGCTTCGAATGTTTGGTCGATGTCAACAACCGCATTATCCAAACAACAATTCCCATGTAAATAGCGGCAATAATTCAAGGCACCATCATCGACCCCCATCACCGCGCCGTCATATTAAACAAAATCAGGTTCGGCCGATGGATATAATTGAACAACAATGCGAAGAGTTGCAACAGCAACGTCGACAACAATCGTCGTCGTCGTCGTCGTCATCGTCGTGGTCCTCATCGCATGACACAACACGGAATCATCATTTGCATAAAGCTGCATTAACCGACCGAGACGATATATTGGAAAATAACAATCTGCCAAACGAATTGGTTACAATGAAATCGATTACAACGCCAGCACCACCGCCGCCCGTACGACGTAAAATCAGCAGCGCAGCGGCTGATATGCAAGAATTGGCCGAATCGCTGTCGTTTGTCCAAAATCCGTCGCATCATCACCATCACTATCCGTCCAGAGGGAACAAACTGAAAGAGCAGTTCCAGCAAAAAGCACCGTCCCAACAACGACCCATCCTTGCGATCAGTCGAAAACGGCGTAAAAACATTTTCCGTAGCCCGAATTTGTCACCCATTCACGAGTCTGGCTACTCCAATCCAACGTCACCGAAACCATGTCGCCACGGTGGTACACAACATGATAGTGAATCGAGTGCATCGACACCGAAAATTTCCCACCAATACCAATGAAAACGATGAAGCAGAAAATAGCAAAACACACATACCGAATCCGAATTCTATGCAAATTGATTTTCTTTTTGCAATGGTCGATTCAAATGCCAAAAACACTTAAAATACACAACAAGAGACACAACATTCACATACCGAAATAGTAATACATTTAGAAACGAATTCCATTCAAAACATATTTCAGGCAGCTAAAAATGTTTCAACATAGATAGACTCAATTTTTGCGATGTATTTTCTTGCTTTTGTTACGCTGAACAATTGATATTTTCGATTTAGAAACCAATTTACCAACTACCGAATAAAAAACTTAAAAATAATCATACCAAAAAAACTGCAAAAATGTCAACGTTTTGTGTTGTATTCTAGAGCCAAATTTCAAATATCGAGTTTATAGTGTGTATCTAAATGAAATCATAAAAATAACCCAAACTACTGAACTGCAAATGTTGTAGGTGTAAGCAATTAGTATAATTAAATCGGGAAGGCAGAAAATTGAACAAGGCAACAACGGAAACCAAAAACAACATCACAATTTAGCATGTAAAATTCAAGTGTAATGATTTAATTGGAACGAACAAGCACAAAAGTCATTGTGGTAGCAAAGCGTAAATAGAATTAAAGACATTGATTTACAGAATAAAAGAAAAATCTCAAGTCTATTTTCATTTAATTTCATTGTGAAGAACTCTTTTTTTCTGCTGTCCGTGTTATTGTTGTTGTTGGTGTGAGTCGAGTGCAATCGTTTTTGATCGCGAATGAAATGAATTCTCGATTGGTATGCGGTAGCGTTGGCCGTAATTGCGTTTTTTTGAATTACCCATCGTTTGCGTAAATAATTTACCATGAATCCTCTTGCGAGCGAGTGTCTATTTCGGGCGATGCATCGCCGGTCTCTTTGAAACGCAATATCGAGTCTTTTCAAAATGAGCGACCGCACAGCACACATAAATGGTGACTCGTGAGCTTTGCCCCATCAACAAATGATGTCATAAACTGAGTCGACGACAATTTTAAAAAGCCATCATGGATAGAAAATACAAGAGCAACAGAGTGCAAAATTTAAAAAGCATTCCACCCAATATCATGTTGCGCATACTTTTCAGCCTTTTTCCCTATTTTCCTAAATGTGAGAGGTGGCACGTGTGCTTGCAGATTGCATGATGTGTATGTGCGAATCGCATATACGGTTCTTTTATCGAACAGACTATATCTGGGAAAAATAGACTCGCTTCGTGCGAATACAGTTATTATGTGCACAAGCTGAACTACAGATTCATTAACATTAACCTTTGTGCCTGCGTTTTCATTATTAAAAGGGGCATAATATCGATTCCGTGATAAGTTTTTTCCTTTCCTTCTCTCTCTATTCGTCTCTCCCTCGTTCTCTCTATGTTCATTCTTGCATGTGCTTTCATTTTGGCTTATTTTGTTTGCACATGCAACCGTTGCTCATGCTTTTTCATTTCACCCCGTCAAATATATACACGACAATGAACGTTGTTTGGACAGCTACCAAGGCAGCCTGGTGTTTTTAGCTGCCATGGATTTTCCTTCCATTTCACATTATGCGCGCGCGCGCTCACTCTTTATATCTCTTTCGCTCGCACTCTCGCCGCTTTTGCTGTCATTCTTCTCTAATTACCATAATTAAATCCTATTTAGAATATCAAATATTCATCAGCATGAAATGGAACGCGCCAACCAAGTGAGCAAACCAACACTCACGTGTGCTTTCTCTGCGAATTTGCTCTGGGCCTCACGGAGACACAGATTAAACATGCAACTAATATTCTACCCCGAAATAAAGATATTTCGAGACATTTTGGCAGACGGCACACAGCCATGCAGAATAATGTTGCCTTTTATCTCTCTCAATATATCACAACTGATTTATGAACAATGGCAAATCACGTTGAACGCAAAACCATTTTTGGCAGTTTCCATTTTTTTTTTCATTTGAAACTTGGACACAAAAACACCCGATTAGCATTCAAAATGTGCGTTACACGAAAGAGAGCGAGAGAGAGTGAAAGGTGGCGAGAAAATTCATTTTCATATTTTGTTGCTGTTTTTCGCGGTTGAAATTAATTTGCGGTACTCAACGCAATGAATCTCGCATGAGTTTTCCATGGAAAATTTACGCTTTTTATCGTCATTTTTTTTACCTTCATATTCACTACATCCACGGTGTGTATACGTACGTTCGTTAGCCAAAAATTAATTGGGATCGGGCCGTTGATTAATTGCAAAAATGTCCATTGGCCAGCAATTTTAATTGGATGAAATGAGGCAAACGTCGGTTTAGTTCTTAAAACCGAGTGTGTGTGTGCTTGTTTTAAGCAGCGTCTGTTTGCTCAAATGAATTTCGAGTGCAAAACCAACGCGCTTTTATAATGGCCTTACACGAGAAATAATTACTTCATTTTATGGTGGTTTTTCTTGACTACTTATAAGTTCCGCCAGTTTTTCTTGCTCTCGCACATTGAATAAAGACTTCATAATCTATTTAATAATTTCCATACTTGATGATTAGCTCGGTTCCGTGCTGTTGGCTACACAGTTCTTTTTTCATTCATTCACCACCGCCATCATCATCTTCTTTCACCGATTCTTTCATTCATCTCCGAAAAAAGAAGTGGAATGAAGAAAATAAAATGGAAAACAATTATAATTTCGCTGTGCTAAACGCCACACTCCACACATCAATTACTTTCGGTTATATATATATATGCATGAATGTTTTCGTTGCGCACTGCCTGCCTTTGCGACTGAACATCGAGTACTCTTGCATTCGCCGTGCAACGCGTCTCATATATATATATATATATATAGTTTCTCTTATTCAAATTCGCGCAAGAACCTAATTTCATACATATCATTCATGGATCTGGTGATGTATTCACAAGCAACATAGTTCGTATGTGCGCATTCGTCGCAGTTGAGAGAAATTTTTTCATTCATCGTTTCATGGACCAACATGTGTAATAAATCATTCGACGCCATTGAGTAAAGAGATACAAAAAAACCACACACACCGAAAACGTATCGAATTCACACAGTCGAACGAACCAGAAATTGCCCCATAACGCCTAATTGAAATGCATTTTAGTCGATTAAACAACTTCATGATTTCGCATCGATGCTTCAAACATCATACTGGCGCTGAATTTAACACTCGATATGTCGAGAAATAACACACACACACAAACTAGTAACTAGATTGCATTGATTTCGAAAACCAAAGTCACGACGAGCTAGTTCGTGCTCTACAATTACACAAAACAGCATCACACAATGCGTGTGCATTGAAATTCAATATATGCAAAAACTGTGGGTACGTGAAATGTAACGATGGCAATTTGTGCATTTGCTAGCATTTGTTTTCGCAATTTCAATTCAGGTAGAGAACAGCATTTCAAGTATGGGTACGAGTGGTGACGATGACGACAACACTGTCAGCCGCACAACGAGCGATGACGGGCCAACGTCCATTTTTCCTATTCCAGCGGCTCAACGCGTCAAACGGTATGGATTGGATTTCTACGAGAAAACACTTGGCGCACCGAAATATGTCGTAAGTCAAAGGGGAAAAAAGAATATACAATCAAATTAAACTTTTCATTTTCATCAATTTCTCGATTCAGAGAATGAATACAAAAATACTTGAAATTTTTTGCTCACCCTTGTTGACAACATAAAAAAAATGCGTTTCATGATAAGGTTGCTCCAATGGTGGATCAAAGTGAATTGGCATGGAGATTACTTAGTCGGCGTCATGGTGCACAATTGTGCTATTCGCCCATGTATCATAGCAACGTGTTCATCCATGACATAAAATACCGAGAACAAGCACTTCAAAGTTGCGCTGAAGATAGACCATTAATCATTCAGGTAGGTTATTGTGTACTGAGTGAGACTATTTGCACATTTCGATTACTTTAGGTGTGACGCATGAAAAACAGACAAAAAAATAAAGGCAGACGGATAGGAAGAGAGAGAGAGAGAGAGAGAAGAAGGAAAAATGCGAAGAGAAAAAGAACAAAAAATGGAAAAATAATGCGAAAGTATCATCATATTTTCCCCTGCTGATGATGGAAAACACACAATGTGACAAAAAGAGCCAAACAAAGCAAACACATACACAAAATTCGATTGCAATCAATTTTCATTGCCACAATGAATTGATATCTGCTTTCCATATTTATATGGATAGGCTCATTGTGTTCGATTCGATTGACCTACTTTTGATTTCTCATGCGCTTATTTCGTTGTCTCTCTCTCTCTCTCTCTCTCTCTCTCTCTCTCTGAGTGTTCATTTTCTCTGTCTCTCAATTTTCCATTTATTTTTATGTATGGCATTTTGATCGGCAATCAAGACCCATGACGATGGATATGTATATTTTCAATATATTCAACATTCAAATCTATTTTTGTTGTCTGCTTTTCCGTGTTTTATGATATATCGCCAATATTTTGTTCGAATCAAATTATCTCCCGCTGATAAATATTCATTGAATTGAAACTAACAAACAAACTCTCTCTCCCTATTTTTCTATGTTTTTTTTTTATCTGCTGCTGCAATTTCGATTTTTGAATTATAGTTTTGTGGAAATGATCCGAAAATTCTATTGGAAGCGTCATTGCTGGCTCAGGATCATTGTGATGCAATCGACATTAACTTGGGCTGCCCGCAGGCCATAGCAAAGCGTGGTCATTATGGTTCATTCTTGCAAGATGAATGGCAATTACTTCATGAAATCGGTAATTTTCATTCAAAAAATAATTATATCTCATTTATTTCATTTTCTTTTTCATTTTCACTTCGGTTTTTTATTAGTCACCAAATGAACTCTTGTAACACGTTTCAAATGCAAACACGCAATTCCATGACAAATATTCATTTCACCGTTAATTTCATTCTCTTCTCTCCCATTTATTCTGCAGTTAGTACGTTACACAAAAACTTGGCCATTCCAGTAACATGCAAAATTCGACGCTTCAATGATTTGAATAAGACCATAAAATATGCGCAAATGCTCGTTAACGCTGGATGTCAAATGCTTACTGTGCATGGCAGAACGAGAGAGCAAAAGGGTCCTTTAACCGGTGTAGCGGATTGGAATTACATTAAAGCCGTTCGGTACGATGATTATTAACTAATAACCATTTGAATAGAATGAAAAAAAAAACGAAGAAAAAAACTACACGTCGGCCGTAATGAATGAAAGCTTTAATAAATAATCCCTTTCGACCTTGTTCTATGTACATGTGTTTAGGGAGAGTGTCGATGTACCTGTGCTTGCCAATGGAAACGTGCTATCGGTGGAAGATATCGATGATTGTATAGAAGAAACAAAAGTGGTTGGTGTCATGACAGCTGAAGGTAATCTACACAATCCGGCGATATTTAAACGGAATTTTGTGCCAGTGACATGGGAACTGGCCAATGAATACTTGGATATTGTCGAACAATACGAATGCCCGAGAGGATACGTTCGCGGTCATATATTCAAAATGTTACATCATTTGTAAGTGGAATTTTGCAACAAAAAATTTAAGTGTACCAAATAATCTATAAATCATTTGTTATTATCGTGTATGGGTTTTCTTTAGGCTGGCACTCAAACAAAACTCAGCAATCAGAGACGAACTGGCGACAGCGCAAAGCCTACAACAATTCCGATCATGTGTCAATCGGTTGAAGGCAACATTCGAGCCATATCATACGGGCCAAGCGGTATGGATGGAAAACGATGAACCACCAAAAGATTACAATCTATCACTGCCACCATGGATCTGTCAACAATACATTCGTCGGCCGCCCGAAGAACACATCGAATTTCTGGCACAAAAGCAGAAAGAAGCAGCCGAACGAGAGAAAAGTGATTATTTTGACGATGATGGACGGAAAATCTCGAAAAAAGTCTTGAAACGACTCAAACGTGCCGCACAGAAACAAAACGCCGATGGATTACGACAAAAGCAGACAGCACGCGGCTTCAAACTGTGCATCGCAATAAAATGTGCCAATCCAACGGTAACGATTTGTCTATATATATATTTTTGGAGTAATGTGATGTAACACAATGAAATTTGCTTATCGAACCGTCGTTTATTTACACTTTTTTTATCTAGGGTCTTAAATGTGATCATAAAATGTGCCGACAATGCTGTCGAGATAAGTGTTACACAGAGAGTCTGGTGTGCATCGGTCATAAATGGCGCGTCGAACCAGTGAAACGGAAAACAAAATCCCAACAGCTCACCAACACAGAAAACATTCAACCAGACTAACAATAAAATCGACAACGATGATACAAATGAACGATTGTAATTTGTTGTATGGATAATGTGAATTAAAGGAAAAAAATCTATATTTGAAACGAAATTTTTGAAGAATAAGTTTTTTTTCTGTTCATTTGCTGAAAATAAAAGTTTATTCACAGAGAAATATTTATATCAATGAATTTTCATGATGGTACGTAGCGCTACCTGCATTCCGAGAGTTGAATCAGTTTCTTCTGACAGTCGGACAGCCTGACAGCTAGCAATAAACAACATATGAAGGTGAACAGAAGAACATAACCTCGAAAAATTCACCTAGCCGCTGAAACTTCTCAATTAAAAACAAATAAACGATGGAAATCACAAAAGGTTTTTATGATTTAAATGTGCCGTATCAAACGAACGAGAATGAGTTGATTGCAATTTTGAATGAACTGTATGATGGTATGTTATTTCTCCTTCTTTTTTGGTTTATTTACTATGTTTTCACTCACCGTGTCATTCTTTGGTGTTAAATTTCCAGTTGGATATCGAACAATTGCAATTGATGAAACATTTGATCACACAAAATGCAATCGCAAGGCATCTGACATATTCCCTGCTCCATCCGATTTGACCAGCCTGCGAGAGAAATTCCAGAACAAACTGAAAATACTGAGCCGGCTCTCAATTGTCTTTTCACAAAATGTGATACTGCACGACATGAACACATCATCCAACATAAAGAAGTACAATTTGATCTGTGGAATTCCAGTGACAGAAGCGGCGATGCAGTATGCATGTTCAACATTACCGGGAGACATCATCGGGATGGTGCATAATGATGCAACCAAAGTGTTTTTAATCAGTCACAAGCATTATTTGATGGCGGCACGACGTGGGATTTACTTTGAAATTCAGTATGCACCCGCCATTCGCAATTCAAACCAACGAAAAGATCTTATTGTTGTGGCACAGAACATTGTCTCACATCGCAAAGCCAAAACAATTGTGATTACCGGCGGTGCATTGAATCCATTCCAAGTACGGAGCCCATACGATGTGGCCAATTTGTGAGTATAGCGAATTTATTTGTACTTTTGGCAATTGTGAAGCATAAGAGATTGATGGGATTGACAGATCGTTCGTGTTTATTTCCATTTCAGGGGTCTTATATTTGGATTGAGTGAGGAGCAGTCGAAAAGTGCAATTTCAAATGTCTGCCGAACAATCGTATTGAAAGCCGGTGAGTTTTGGTTCATCAAACTAAGTACTCATTTTCATTAGAACAAACTACGTACATATTCAATGAATGAAATGAAGAGGTTCAACAAAAATGTAACAAATGTGAATTCATCTTATATTTTCAGAGGGTCGACGATATGGAAAGACGGTGATTTTTGCCAAAAACACACAAGAGTCCAGCGGTGATGAAGAGGAAAATGACAGTGAATCAGGAGAAGAAGAAGAAGAAGAGTCGAATTCAGATGATAGCATGGACGAAGGACATCCACCGAAAAAGCAAAAATTTAGTTAATTTGAAATTGTATGTTTATGAACATGAAAAAAATATATCGTTGTTAACAAGAAAACCGTTAAAAGAAAAATAAACACCTAATGTTTGATATTAAACTTCAAAAACTGAAAGGAAAAAAATTGTGCACGTTTTTTGGGACATTTTCAGATGTGTTGTTAATAGATTTTCTGTGTATGCGTTATATCCCAATGTACATCGTGCCACTTACCACCAGAACAGAGGATCAAAAGTTTTGATTCAGTACAAGATTTATTTAAAAACTGTAATTTCTCCATCAAGAGCAAAAATCATTTATTTAAGTGTTTGTTGTGTCTTGCAGTGGTGAATATTACATAGTATGTTGTACTATTAGTGTTGCGCATTAGCGCATTGAGGTAGATTCTATTGAGGTAGATATAATTAAATGAACACTACCATAGTTTATTCTTGAAAAAGAATTTTAAATTTGACCTTATTAATAAAACATCATGGAAACAGCTCAAATCTACGTCTACTGGAATAAATCTCTCACGAATGCTGCGAATGCATTTACATTTCAAAATAAAAATTGGGTTGTTTGCGAATACGACCGAATGAGATTATGACAGCGAGCTTGTGATAACATCATTCATTCGTTCATTCCCTCATTCGTGTTTGTGCATGCATTCGCAATGCTGCCGTATGATTTCTATGTAAACATTGGTACTCGCATTCGTGAGAACATTCGAGAACAGTGAGTACGACTGCTATACAAATGCAAGTGCGAATGTTTACATCGAAATCATACGGCAGCGTTGCGAATGCATGACTCTGAGCACGAATTGATGAATAGAAATTCGAATATCAAACCGACATAACAGCCCCCAGATCTACGTTTAACCATTTTTTTAAAACTATATCAATGAAATGCAAATCCATATTGATGCTTATTATCTTGTTTTTGATATTTTTCACATTTTTGTTCTACTACATAAAGTAAAAATGAAGGAATATTAAGAATCACGTAGAGAATATTTGTGAGATTGTGCATTGTGCAGAATAAATGTCATATAACACAACTACAATGTGTTTACATTTAAAAGATAATTAGCCATTTGGGAGTTAACAAAAACTGAATATTTTCGTATATATGTTGAATGTTTTAAACATTCCATAAAGGGAACAAATTGTTCAATCATAAAATTGTTCTATAAAATATTAGATAGAATAGATTTTTGTTCTGGGTTGTTTTTATAGCTCAATTTCTATAAAGTTACGCCATTTCCTGTTGCGTGGAACTACTTTTAGTTTCCGTTGATTTTTGTTCAGGATTCGTCATAAGTTTTTCGGCAGTTTCAACATTTTCAGTCAATTCGATATCGTTTTGGTGTGGTGCAGTGTGTTTTTTGCCCAAGAATGCATCGGCAAACAGACCTCCGAATACTAATGTTGCGCCAAGCCATTGCAAGGGTGTCGATGGATTGCCAAAGTATATCGTTGAAAATAATATCGAAAAGAATTTTCGCACGGTTGTCGTGATGCTGCATGCCAACGCACCAAAACATGCCACCATGGTGTAGATGAACAATTGACCAACAACTCCACACACCGCAAACAAACAAATTTTCCAAATGATGTCGGGATGGCGGCCAATAAATCCATATACTTCTGCATATTCACCAGTTGCAATGAGTATAATTGAGAGATATATTGTTCCGAAGCCCATCATGCCAAGCAAAAATTTTCTGGGCGTTGGTGCATGTACGGCCCGAGCTCGATCTTGAATTGCTCCGAGTATTCCATCCATGACTAAGCTCAGAGCCAGCAACACAATACCAATAAAACGATAATCCGTTGTGTCATCTGTTGATGTAATTTTGCCGGCATTTTTTGGTTCGTAGAAAATGAACAGAACCACTCCAGTCACAATGAGTAACACGAAAAAGTATCGTTGAATGGGGTATTTTTTGCAAATAATCAAACCCAATATTATAACGGCAAGTGGTTTTGCCGATTTGAAAATGACTTGCATTGGATACGAGACCCACCTGAATGCTTTGTATGAGCAAGACGATGCAGTCGCATTGGCAGCTGCGGCTAGTACATAATACATGAAATGTGTTGTATCAATCTTCTCTTCAGGACTTACGGTGTCAAATACTGAAATAATTGTAAACAAATTGAATAAAATGCGAGAAAATCGATTTTTCAAAGAATTAAAGAAAAAGCGCAATTCCAACCTTTGGTGATAATATATGTAAATATATACTGCACCCCGATTAGTGTAAACTCGTAGTGGAATTTTTCTTTGTTGCCATCGCTGTCAATGTAAGGTACTTTTATCATCTTTTCCAGAAGAATTCCGATGATGAAAAACGATAAAAATATGCCCATGGCAACTATAATAAGTTTTATAATTCCATTCTCTGCCCACATGCGACGAATTGAATTTAAAACATTGATCGAATTAAAACGACTTTCATTTGAAGACGGCTTCTCAGATTGGTTATTCATTTCCATCGCTGCGTAGTTTGCTTCGGTTTGATTCTCATTCGAATTTAAATGTGACATTTTTTCTTCAGTATCGCGAGACCTTTATAATTGATAAATATAAATTGATAAATATAAACACATCAATTAAACAAGCATTCGAATATTTATCAACTGCGTTACGGTTCGTCGCTCTGTTGCCTACGTAGAAAAAAATCTATAGAGAGGTACGTACTCAAACAACGTGCTATATTAGTGACTGATATTACACATTTTGCACTGTTGTTTGCGTCAGTGTAATGTTGACAATATCGCATTCAAAATCTTCCCAGAATATGATGCGGCATGCGATGACCGAATCGTTTGTTTAGAAATTGATTTAACTAGTATTTTTCATCTCATTTTCAGGAATAAAAAAATCTTGGGAAGATTTTTGATGCAATTTTCTCGTCTCACATTTAACGCTTTCTTGAGAAAAAAATTTCAAATTCACAAAACGTTTTAGTTTTCTTTTTAAATTCACTTTTTGTTTCTTCATTCATATTCCACACCGCGACTCATTAAATCGTTCCTTCGAGTTTAGCATTAATTATACCATTTTTTCTATATTTTTGCGGCGTATTTAATCGAATCGAATATATATACGAAAGACCGAGAGATGAACAAAACTAAAACCAATGTTTCACACGTTTTCTACTCAATTTTACAAATACTGGTTAAATAAAAATTCTTACCCTCTCTATATATCGCACTAGATTTTGTAATAATGTACTCGAATTAAATTCTGCTTACACTGTTCACGATTGATTGATTGGAAGTTATATGTTCCAAGTTTCAATAGCTTTCTGCGTCGTTACGCGTCTTTCTTTTACCTCTTCATAAAACCAACTGAACATATTACGCACAACAACACACACACACACAATGGTTGCATTGTATAAAAGTGATTTGCGTCTACGACAATCCGCCGTGCCGTATATGTGATGATATTTTTTTGTTTACTCTATGCTTTCATCACTCGCGCCTGCTGTCGCCGGCTGTGATTCTGTACTTGTATTTTCGCATTTATTGCGGTGAATCTTTAACCTTGTGTGTGTCCTATCATTTGTCATTTTAATATTATATGTGTTTCTAGCTTACGAAATTCACCACCAGAGGTCCTCGATAGAATAGCAAATCTTCATCCGATTTTTTGAATATTTCTCAAGGAACGTGAGTTCATTTCATTGTACAGTTGATGCGCTGTTATACGCAAGTCAATGTGAATGTGTGGATTGTTCTCAAAAACTCACAAGTGGTTGGCATTTTCAATTTCGATCTTCTCGCAATCACATATATGCGATATTACTCCAAACAAAAGAATCCAACCAACAGCTAGAATCTTTTTTTTCGTTTAGACACACGTACACGATTTTATGCGTTAACTATTTTTTTCATACATCGACCATTCCACACGAAATCAATCAAAATTCACATCGAGGTTCTCAGAATCGGCTGAAATTTTGCACGGAAGTTGGGTTTGGGCAAAAACCCAGAAAGCCAAAATATTTCCCCCGGGTCTGCCTCTGGAGACCCTGTATGGATAGTGCAAAAATCGAAATTTCGCAAATTTTCGAATTTTTGGACCATTGATAAAAAAATTCAACGCGATCATATCTGAATGAAATTTTCACACAAGTTAGGGTTTGAAGAGCCCTTTCCAGCCCACCCTTTAGGTACCTCCCCAGATACCACCAGACCCAATTTTTGGGCTAACAAACATTCAGGGTGGGAAAAGAAAATTTATCCCCCCCTTAAGGGTCGATTTTTATTTATTTTTTTGATTTCTCACCAAAAATAGTCCAAATTTAGCGAAAGAAATTTTTGGGACAAAACATAAAAAATTTCAAATTTTTCGATTTTTCGACTGTCATGCACCCATTTGTTAGAAAAATGGCCGAAAATGGCTTCTTACGATGTTTTGATCTGAAGAAACTGCTATTTTTTCG
>NW_022595245.1:4201450-4213078 GCF_009176505.1 Sitodiplosis mosellana
ATTTTCGGCCATTTTTCTAACAAATGGGTGCATGACAGTCGAAAAATCGAAAAATTTGAAATTTTTTATGTTTTGTCCCAAAAATTTCTTTCGCTAAATTTGGACTATTTTTGGTGAGAAATCAAAAAAATAAATAAAAATCGACCCTTAAGGGGGGGGTAAATTTTCTTTTCCCACCCTGAATGTTTGTTAGCCCAAAAATTGGGTCTGGTGGTATCTGGGGAGGTACCTAAAGGGTGGGCTGGAAAGGGCTTTTCAAACCCTAACTTGTGTGAAAATTTCATTCAGATATGATCGCGTTGAATTTTTTTATCAATGGTCCAAAAATTCGAAAATTTGCGAAATTTCGATTTTTGCACTATCCATACAGGGTCTCCAGAGGCAGACCCGGGGGAAATATTTTGGCTTTCTGGGTTTTTGCCCAAACCCAACTTCCGTGCAAAATTTCAGCCGATTCTGAGAACCTCGATGTGAATTTTGATTGATTTCGTGTGGAATGGTCGACATGTTCTACCCTGTGCTCGAAACGCAAATTCCAATGACCAACTGAAAATGAACAAAATTTTCCAACTTCGCATACGATACGCACTGCCATACGTTCTCTTTTGAGCGTACATTTATTAAAGCAATTTTCATTTCCATATTTTGCTGAAAACCAAAATCAATAGCATTACATCTGACACATTTATTTTTCTCTCACATTAAAATGTCTGAATAAACAAGGTAGCGTTGTGGTTGATAAGAAGGCATTTTCGATCTTTGCACTTAATACTATTCTCATGATGAAACGTACAATATTAAATAATTGCAAATTGAACACCTGCGGTGAATTACAGAGAATTTTCACTGCCAACTGTCGATCTAATATATAATTGGGCAAATGAGTCTTCAATATTCTCTAGATTGACGTCGATTTCTTGGTCCAGTAGCATCGCTTCATCGTAAGTTGGAAGATCAAACTCTGCGGAAAAATATGAAAATATTTATATGACGAAGATGAAAGCAATCGATATGAATTGATATGAAATTTTACACTAACCGTCATCAGGAAATGGAGGTGGTGTGCTGGTGTAAGTCCGTATTGATACTGTGTCATCATCAGGGAACATCGATGTTGATGGCCCCATTAACGGAGCTGGTGACACGACTGTATTTTCTACATTTCCTGAAGTATTTCGAATAGCTCTCGTTCTAGCAAGTATGGGTGATGCGCCATCGCCAAAAGGTGTAGTTCCTATCGTAATCGCAAAATCACGATATAGCCACTTCTTTCCGGAGGAAGAAAGCTCTTATCTACAAAATGATTTAAATAAATGATGAATACATTGCAACCGTTTAGACCTGGAAAAACTATAAAACTTACCGATAGTGAGTATCCAATTTTGATGATTTTGTTCGTTTCAGTATCTGTTGGTGGAATCATTGTTGGTACTCGGATACTCCCATGAAAAACTTCTGTCGTCATATATTTGCACTTCCAATCAAACATATTTCGTGTTACAATTACATCCTCAGTTTTTTTATGTTTGCTGTGTGCAGACCTTAGATAAACGGTATGCTATAGAACAATGAATGATGAATGAATGCATGGTTTAATTGTACGATGAAACTAAAATAATTGAAGAATATGTCTTACTCGTAGCATATATACAATGACGCTATCTACATGAAATCTTGATCGATTATTAAGTCTAATTTCAAGGTTAATACTTTGGCCACAAGCATATCCACGGGCTGGCAGACGAGTTGAAATACTAATTTGGAACTCTTCGTGTGCTAGCAATTTTCGTGTATGGTGGTCCAATACTTCAGCCTGATGAACAGAATAAATGGTAAAATACGTAACAAATTTCAACTCTTTGATCTCTCTCTCGCTCTTCCACACTTTGATATGGTTGTGAAATAACAATTTAATGTGGACGTGAAAGAGGGACCATTGTATATTTGGTTTGATTTAGATCAATTCGAAATTTACCGGATCTGGAATATTATCAAAATGAATTACATAATGTCAATCTAACTATGCTGTGTTATGCGTTAACTCATTAAATCGCTGATTCTTGCAAATTGTTTATAGAACCTACCCCAAGTGCTTAATGTATCGTCACAAAACCTTGGGATTTTATTCTTCCACCGAAAAAAAGTCTCACAAACACCAAAGTAATGTTTCAAAAAAACCAATTATGTTAAGTTTGAGCCACTTCACATCAAAAAGCTCTTACTTACTTGTAATGATGGATAGTCATTCAAATTAACCGACTTGAAAACATGAAATTTCTCTTCAAAAGTTTCATCGGGCCGTAATGATATGCCCAACACAACATTTGCAGTGTATTTTATGTGACCATAAGCGCCTGAAAACGATGATGGTATGTTGCGCGGCAAATTGCACGTGCAACTATAATCATGAGTTCCCAATGGCAATACTTGAATTTTACCTATCAAAGAAAGTGTTTTTTATTGAAACATATTGGGGTTTTGATGTTTGATAAAAACGCAATCATCATCATTACCATTTCCACCAGATAAACACTTTCTTATATCTAAGACATTCTCATCTGCCGTGTAGTAACCGTTTCTCTTTTTATCATCTTGAAAAAATTCGACATGCGCTGTTCCATGTATGTGAAGGCTACGAACATTTATTTCTTCTGTCAACTTCAACCGAACTGTTATGTGTAATTTTTGGCCAGAGTAAACAATCTTCTGTGCATTGTTCTCAAAGTTAATTTGACAAGTGGTTGGCATTTTCAATATTGTTTTTCACTCAATCACGTGTGTGATATTATTCCGAACAAAAGAACCCAACCAAAGTTTAAGCTTTGGTAGTTTTGGTTTCTTTCTATTAATTCACATACAAAAACATATGCTTCTACGCGTTAACTATTGTTTTTTTATTACTCTGTTATGAACACAATTGTTTACTCTTTTTTCATACTATCAATGAATCTTGAGTCTAAACACATGACCAGTTCTCCAAAATGACTGCACAAATGAATCACGATTGATTTTTAATGCAAATTATATCAGAAAGTCACATCACGAAGAGATTCCACACCACATAATTCTAGAATTGTTTTGATTTGTCAACGAAATGAGGGGAAATGCGATGTGTTTCGATGTTTTGTGCGTGCACGCACAATTGAACGCGCAGTACAGAAATAGATTTTAGCTGCACAGTTTTAATTAGCAGTTTTCCTTCCGGTAGTTACTTTTTCTCACCAACGCCAAACAAGAGTCGATCAATTTGGTCTCGATTCAACTTCTTGTACTCCCGAATATCCATTTTGTGTCTATTCGTGGCAAAACGATGAATGTTTTTGAATTTCAAAACTAGAATATCATTTCGAATGAAAATTCATGAACGTGAATATTTAAATTATTTGTTATGAGGGAAACAAATTCGTTGTGTTTAATTGAAGAAAAAAAAAAAACAAATTCTGTTGGAGTTGGAATATCCTGTTATAAAAATAGGTTTTCGTGCGATAGAAAATAATAAATGCGTCCGAATAAAATTTTATCATCAACATCATGTTTGTATTTATTCAATAAAAACAACACTTCTTAAGCTCTGACCCCGATTTCACCGGGTTGGAAGATTTTAATATTTTTATCGCCAACTTTGTACAGAATCGTTTTAGAAATGTGTCGAAAATCGGATCGTTTTTTATAAATAATTTTACCATCAACCTCATGGAATTCTCCTGATTTCATTTTGGTGATGAGATAATCCGAATTCGCGTAATCCTCTAGGCTGCTAACAAAATCCTCGTACAAATTGCTTGTGTTGATTTTCAGGACGATTGAAATGCGATCATTGGCCAGATTGATGAGTCTGTGGCAAAATTGGAGCACCGATTCCTTTGAGCAGCCCAAATCGACGAGAGTGCTAATGCTATCGATGATTATGGTGACATTCCCTTTGTCATTCAACTGTTGCTCCGCATCTGCTTTGATACTTAACAAGAGAGATTCCAACAATTCCGCTTTTGGTTCCGATAAAAACGTTGATGTGAGGAAATTTTGGCCGATATCTGTCAACGGTTCGGCGATTACGCATCGTCCTTTGTCTCGCGCCACACTGATGTTGAAGCCCAATCGGGCCGCTGCACTTGTGTAATGTTGACTGATGTGATGTAAACAAACCAAAACGACTCCATTCTGTTGGTATTTCAAGCAATTTCCAATCAAACTGGCCACCAGAAATGACGCATCAGCTCCACTGTTCTCCTGGATCAATACAAATGGTGGCAACTTTTGCTCATTCAATTCACACGCTAGCAAAACACTTGTTGACATTTTTCGTCGGCTGAAATTAAAGCGAATCAAAAGTGTGAGTATTTCAAAATTTCAACATGATTCCAGCAATTTCTTCGGAAATTTAGATTCTTCGTTCAGATGAGAAAAACAGGAATGTGTTTCAACACTTAATGAGATTCAATTGGAAAACTCAGCAAATATTTACCTTTTATTGGATTCAAATGTGCGAACACAAAATAGACGATTTCAGCAAAACAATCTAACCTCGCGGTGTGATTGTGACAAATGTGTTTGTTTTGAATGCGATGAGCTGTCAAAGTGACTGCCAGAAAATTATACAATTGTCAATGTTGAGAGAAAATCAAAAAGTATTTAAATCAAAATTTGCAATTTTGAATTATGCGATTAAATGGTGTGAAAAATAGATAAATTGTTCAAAATCAACCAAAAATTCGCATTTCTCATCAAATAAATGTTTTGTTGACCGAAATCTGTAAAGCCGATCGTGTCCCAAAATGCTTTCACATATCGTTTAGCACACGATAAATGTCAGATGCGCACACAATCACAAATGGCGCATGAGTGTGTGAGTGAGTGAGTGAGTGGCGATATCATTGAGGACTTTTGGGATTGCCATATGATATATGCTCTGTGTATCTGGTTCTATAAAAAAATGCATTAGAATGATGATGATGTGATTGTCTCGTTCGCACCAATTCGCTTATCGAATTTCGATTGTTGAAAATGATGAATAAAACCGAGAATAAAATACATTGCAAAGCGATCGTTTGGAAATGCATCGATTTGGCTAGGCGCAAATCGAAATGAATTTCGTGGAAATGTTGAATTCATTGAACTCCCGTCGAAATTACCGGTGTGCTGTATTTGCTATGCTCGTCACACCCATTCAATCCAATGCGATGGTTTCAATTACTCAATACGCTTCGAGTTCAATGCATGAATTATATATATGGCACGCGTCTTTGCTTTGGGCCCGCACACATATAAGAGCATCAATACACCGGAGTAGAAGATAGCAGCAGAAGCAGCAACATACAACAGCAGCAGTAGCAGCAGCAACACCATCGCAAACATGCACTCACACACAAGTATGGCCAGTAAACCAGCTCAAGCTAACACCACTCCATTGCATTGCATTGCATTTGAGCATGAATGTGAGTGTGTGTATGTCGAAAATGTGAGACCGCGCGCACTATTTGGTGTTTGTGGCGCATGCAGCGCCATTCGTGCAAAAGAGACGGCCTACCAAATATCCACACGAACCACAGAGAAAAAGACCAAAAGAGAGAAGGTAGGGAACACAGCAATGAAATGAAAAGAAGCGAGAGATTTTTTGTCCCAAAACGGGATTCTAGCGACTAATTCATTAATAGTGCACACAGACATACAATAGTTGCCGATCTGAATTCAAAATGGAGGTATCTTGTGTGATGCGTACTACATTTTCAAATCGGGCTTAACAAAAACACACACAAAATAAGAACGAAAGAAAATAAAAATAAAAACAATTTAATTATTTATTATATTTAAAAAAAAAACAGAAGAAGTAAAGTAATAATACACAACAAACGCGGTGACCAACCACAAACGTTACGAATTTTTACTTTAATTTACGTTTTTCTCTCCAACTTTTTTTATTCACTTTGCAAAATACAACAAAAAAAGATAGAAACTGGTCCGTAGAAAAACGCATACAAAAAACATTACGTTTAAAATACAACAATCAAGCGAAAAGTAATAAAAATAAAGCAAAGATTTACGATTTATGTATACATACAGAAAAGTTACGTTATAGACAATAGAAATTTTCATAAGTAACAAGAGCCGAACGACAAAAAAAGTTTTTTTTGCACATTTTTTTGATATGAAAATGCAGTGTAGTGTAAATAAATAGAATAAATAAAACAAGAAAAAAATAATTGCACATACGACAACCGAATAAAAAAGAAGAAGAAAATTTCAGTTTTTCCAAAACTCTAGTCTTATTTATTTTTTTCCCATCTGATTTCCATATAAATCGGAACAAAAAAAAAGAAGTCGATCAATTTGTGTGAAAAAATAGTGGGTTTTGTACATGGTGGTGTGTTTTCTTAAAAAATTGAAGAGCTGCTCCCCCACAGTATCATTTTTGGAAATAATTTGAGGAAATTTGTTCGCATCATCAAAAGGAACGAGCATTAAACGAGAGAGAGAGAGAGAAAAAAGCGAAAAAAGAAGAAGAAGAAGCAACAGCAGCAGTAGCAGTAGCAGCAATAGCAGCAGCAGAAGGAGAAACTGCAAAAAAGAAAAATTCATTTTCCAATACACTTTTGTATGCTCATTTCAATGTAAGTACACAATTCTAATGTAGATCCGTGTATAAACGCGAATAAATATACTGACAGCGCCGTGTATTCGTCTCCCGTTCACTCTTCATCGTCTTCTTCATTATTACTTTTTTTTTCCTACTTATTTCTGTGTATCGCGCGCTTCGTTCCACCGTACACACTCAGTATTTGTGTCTGTGTGTATGTGTTTCGCTTCTTTTAATTTGTCGAATATATCCCATTGTCGTCGTCCATCGCGCGCGCTGCCTGTCGTTTTTATGGTGAAATTGTGTGTATATATAAATGCAAGTAAAATGCTAGTAGCGCGCTTGTGTGTCTTTTTTTCTTTCTTTCTTCTTCGTCTTTCTGTCGTGGAAAAATGGTCGAATGAGTGAGTGAGCGAGCGAGCGACACCGAGAGTAATAGAATTATATTTGCTGATTGCGTACATGTATATGGTGAATGGTGCGGATAGGATGGATGGATGTGATTTAAGAGTGCATGATGGCGAGTTCAGTGGGCCTCACATTTGATTGTTGTTGTTGTGTTTCTCTCTCTCTCTCTCTCTCTCTCTCGCGCGCTCGCTTTTTTGCCGTCGAGAATTACTCTGCCCGATACATTTCGATTTCTTTTCGTAGCGTAATAATAATGAATTCCGTTTTGTGAACGGTCCACCACACTAATACCATACAATCACTGCTGCACGCTCAAAAGATGTGTTCGCTGGTTGTCTCACTCGCTGGTGTTTCGACCCAACATCTGTGCAAGCCGAAGAGAAGAACAAGTGACGACGACACACATATGTACAATGAAGACACATTTCATATGTGGCACATATTATCATTCTTATTCCAGCCAATTCAAGCGGAAAAGAGTGGCCTAACCAACCAATGGCATAAAATAGCGAAGTGGAGAGAAGTAGAGAAGAAGAAAAAAAACCAACATGGATACATATTGCATATCCACATCGTCGTTCTAACCCAAACGTATCGGTCGCTTTGCTTCACCACACCAAACAATAATCGTAATAAACGGCAGCATCATTGTAATAATGAGGCATTAAGCAAACACAATAGAATATATCAATAGCAAGCTTCATTCGATCATAAACGCCGTGTCAAATGTATGTTTGGGCTATACAATATACATATATTTCAATACCATTCACACTCTCATTCTTCCTCTCTCTCTCTCTCCGCGTGTGGCTCTATGCATTGCTCTCGCTCCCTCTCTCTTTCAATCACTGTGTACAAACATTTACCAAATACATACACATTGACACACGCGAGCGCTCTCTACGAGATCCGTTCTTTTTACCCAGAGAGACTCATGCAAATCCATATCCATCTTAATGTTTGACAATAAAATTCGAGTGAATGAGAGAAGCAGAACGAAAAGCATCCGAAAAGCTGAAAAGTGGGAAAAAAGCAGCAGGCAGGCAGGCAGCAGCCAGCATACACATCGAAGTACCAGAAGAATGAAAGCGTGAAGCTCCAACACTTCTTCAGTGCTACGTTCTTTTTGGAATGGCCAATGAACAGGCAGGCAAACAGACAAGAAGATATACACGTACATAAGAAAAGAGAGAGAAAAAACACATATATATTATCGAACCTACTTTACAATAATCTTGGCCGCTTTCCATGTAGCATCGAAGCGTACGAATTTATGGGCAAAAATATATATACACAAAGTGTGTATAGTCAAAACAACAGCAGCGCATACGTAATACATACAATCGCACATACACCTAGTGTGTCTGTTCTGTACGCTGCTGCTGCTTTCAACTACTTTTCGAATCGCGTGCGCCTTTCGAATGCGATTTCAGATATCTTTCTTTCCGTGTGAGTGTTCGCCAGCAATCAACAACACCGAAAAAAAAGTCGACGACGTCGCATGTATCCGACCGATCAACACACACAGCCATAAAACTGTGTACAAGAAGCAGTTGTGTGTGCCATGTAGAACATTGCATTCACATTCGACATACCCCATTTTTTGAGCGGATATGCATGTATCAGACACTCGGCACCCGTCAATGTATTGGTTTGCGTTGCCATATTTCGTTTGTGTGTTTGAGGGCTCAGCTATTTTTTTTTCTGTGTTCTATTCATTTCTCTCTGTATCGTATATACGTATATTTCTCACTTATCTATCTATAGTTGTTTGGCGTTTTGTTGCTACACTCTCGATTTTGTACGTATGTGAGTGTGATTGAGTGTATGTGTGCATATTTATGTGTCTCTTTCGCGCGTGCACCACCAATTTTCCAAATTAGTATGAGTGATTTGCCCGTTTGTCGTTCATCATTTTCATATCGAATGTGAATGAAATCCAATGTTTTTTTTTATTTCGGTGTAAAATGAAACAAAAACATCACATTTTCAAATATGTATACATTGGAATTGTATAATCAAAATTCAAGAGAGAGAAAGAGAGCGAGCGCTACGACAACGACGACGACCGAATAGAAAAAAAGAAGAATGCACTCTCTCAGTTGTCCTCTCTGTCGCTCCCACAGCACACAGATCAACATCGACATTCGAACGCGGTGCCCGCTATATGCTTGCTTGCTTGCCCGAGAGTAAGTCGCTCACTTGAAAATCATTGTGTATTGTAATGAAATATGTGTAGACAAAAATTAGTAAAGTTCAATCAAAAGACGCGAAAATCGCACGAAAAAAAAAATCGTCGCAGCAGCAGCATCAGCAATAGCAGCCAAGTGAATACACGAAAAGAGAGAAGAAAAAAAAATTGATAGAGAATTTTTGTCTACGTTTGTGAAATGAGAAGTACGCGATGTTCAGTCAGTCGGACGGGTTTTAAAGAGTTACTTGCAAAATTTCATCGTATATGTCTCTCTATATAGTACATACACCGAGTGCTGTGAATTCAATTATTCAAGTTTGTTTTTTTTTTTCTGTCTTTCCTCTATCAATTCGTATATATTCATTCGCAGTGTGTTTCATATTTCGACTTTCGATCGACGATAACTAATTGATGAACCCATGCAAATTCGCTATTTTTAGTGCAAATATTTTCTTTTATTCCGCTCTCCATTTTCGATGTGAATGTGTGTGGTGATGACAAAACAGCGAAGAGAAAAAATTGATTTAGTGTGAAAATGTTAATTTACTAATAATATTGTGTGATGGAATAACAAATCGATTTGTTGAATATTCAAATGGATTTTTGGTGTTGAAAAAAACACACACACACATACAACGAGAGAAAAAGTCAACAAAAAATCTGCAAAATAATCATTATTTGCCAGTAAGTTTGTAAATGCCATCAATTTATTGTTGTTGTTGTTATTGTCTGTGATATTTACAGGCATTTTTATGAAGAGAAATTTTTTTCCACACATAATGTGATTAACGAGACAAACTACAGCTCAGCGAGAAAAAAGCCAGCCAGTAATAATGAATGAAACAATGGAAGAAGTAAATAATGCGACTTGAATAAGCGCAACGGAGAAATTATTTATCGATGAAGAGAGAGAAAAAAAAGATCAAGAAAACATTGTGTCGGAGTAAAAAAAAAAGCCCACAACAGCAATGACAAACATAATTATTATTTTGCCGAAGTCACAAATGTGAAATTGAAATGGAAATGAAAATTGAATTGGAGAAAAAACAAGCATTGAATAATGAATCGATTTCGCTTGTCCGCGCACCAAATAATTTGCCATTCAATATTACGTTTCGTTTTGATTTTTTTTTTCTCATTTGCTTCGTCGTTAAAATGTTTTTTTTTTCAAAATTCAATTCGATTCCACATTCAAAGCGAAAAATTTGTTGTATTTTATTTTTATTCGCGATTGTATGTGAGTGTAATGTGAGTGTATGCGTGTGTGGCGATTGATGATTTTTATCGCATGTAAAAGTGAAAAATGCCCACAGTTGGGCGCATTTAATCGCGATGCGAATGAAAAAAAAATCAACTGTAAAATCAATGCAAAACCAAATTATATTACGCCGATCAAAATAAATACGCTTTATGCAATTGAGAAAAATGTTGATTCATACAGTAAAAAAAAAAATACGTAGCAGCAGCAACAACAACCACAGCAATAATCGAAAAAAGAATATCGTTAATTGCTGAGCGAATACAATGGCGTAGACATACATGAACAGGCAAGCAGACAAACCGACCAATCGAATTGTACAAAAGAGAGCAACAGCAATAGCAGCAGAAAAAACGACGAAAAATTGTGTTTGTTTTACCTCGACGCCGACGGTAGCGCGACCGTTGTGTTTCGATTTTTATTAAATTAGTACTGTATATTTTCTCATTTCGAAGAGAGCTGTCGAGCTATCTCATGCATGTATGTGCTAAAATATATATAGCGAAATAGTCGGTTTGTGTGCCGTGTGTCGCTTGCGCGCTTAACGCGCTCTCCGTTTCACTCTCTTCCTCGCTCGTTCTACATTGCTATGCTATGCTATGTGCTGGCCGTGCAGTCTCTCGCTCTCTATTTCCAATCCGTCGTCCCGTTGTGTCTTTTTCGTGCATTGAGCAAAAACAGCAACAAAACGCGAAAAAAACAACACACACCGAACAGAGAAGACAATTACACAGCATTGATACACAGAGCGATTACGTTATTGCCCCCAAAAATCGATTTGTTGTTAACTTTGTTTTTGTTGGTGGTAGATTTTTTCATTTCTCTTGCTCACTCTCTCTCTCGCTATATTTCATTTATTTGCACCGAGCTGTTCGATCTGGTGTTGTCTTTATTTTGTCGCAACTAATGTACATCATTAATGTAGTGATGCGTTCGTATTCGTTCGAGAATCGAAAAAAAAATTATTATTGCATCGACACACAAATCGATGCGATGATCGTGTTGCCGATTCTTTCCAAATATTTTCCGATTCGATTGTATGTTTCGATTGCGATTTGTTGGGTGTCAAAATTTCGCCATTCCAATCATTTCCAATCGTATGATTCGATGTGTTGAGTGTGTGTTTGTGTGTAGCAGAGAGCAATCGCGCACTGAAGTAATTAAATTATCCAGCCGATCGAAATGTTTCGCATA
>NW_022595245.1:4213088-4247543 GCF_009176505.1 Sitodiplosis mosellana
GACATGATGGTGATGTTTGTATGCTCAACTGTATGATCCGGTTTTTGTTTTACACTTTGAATGTTTGCTCTTTTTTTTACTCTTCTGATCACTTCCAATTCTATTTCGTTCTCTTTGCTCGCTCTCTCTTCTTCGTCTTCTCTGGCCTCTGTTCCTATTTCCATCGGTTTTAATATTAATATGTATATAAATTGATGTATATTTCGTATATATAGAATACTTTTTTTTAGACAAATGAAATGAAAAAAAGAATATTCGCAAAAGTTTACAATTGGGTTGAGAGTTGGTTCAAAATCCAACACCATACGATGAAGTGAGAACACTAAGAAATGGAATTAGAAATACGAATAAACAGCAGAAGAAGAAGAAGAAGAAGCTGAAACTAAAACTTTGAAGAGAAACATGTCGGGTAATTGGCCCTCTATCTGTCACTGTGTGTTTGTTGTTTCCTTCATCTTTCTCTCTGTTCGTTCCATAAACAACACATCGAAATGGCGAAAACATAAAAGCAACATATAATCTCACACACTGCCGCGATGGAAATCAGACGTAACGTAAAAGTCTCCAAAATCCAATTGTCTTCATTGGCTCTTTTTTCTGTGTCTAACAAATAAAAAGTTGTAGACTTTTTTCTTTTCGAGTCAAACGTTTCTTTTTGTGAGCAGAATGATTCAAAAATTTTGAACGACAATGATTCAAATGTGTTTTATCAACGAAATTTCTCGAAATTCTTTGTTATCCATGCCCATGAGATTAAAGCGTTTCTTGATGTAAGTTGTGTTAATTTCATTCGAAACGGGAGCATAATGAATTTCATTATTATTGTTCATTAAAAATGTACGAGAATCGTTTTGAGAACAGTAAAAACAGTCAGAATTTTGTCAATGGATGCCATTGATTTGGTTTTAATGAGCAAAAGACGAAACTGAAACGAGTGAACGAGCATCAATTTGTCGTATCCATCAAAATGAATGGAAAAGTACCCAATTCAATGTGATATACATTGAAAATGACGGCATGAAAAATGCGCCAACTTTGTGGCAACTATTTTTGAATATATGACATAGAGTATGTAAACGACCAAAAGTGAGAGAGAAAGAGCGCTAGTGAAAAAAAAGGATTCAGATTCGGTTTGCTTGAAATGGAAAATTCGGACACATAGAGACACACATCAGCATTTCAAATTGAGATCTGCGCACCTATTCTGCTCATTGTGTGCACGTACACCGTGTGTCTCTCGTCATTAATCTCATCAATATTCTTTTCGTTTTCTGTATTTTCTCGCTGCTGTCGCATTTTGTTTAATTACACGTATTTCAAGCAAGGCAAACATTCAAACCTAAATGACTCGGTAGAAAACAGCAACAACAACTACAACAAGACGACGAAAAAAAGTCGTCATCTCGAATCTCTTACTCGAGTGTACTCTTCTTTTTTTTAAGTACATGGATTGATTTTTTCCATTCATTCATTCGCTTCGATATATTCATTTGATAATGATTTTTTCTCATTCTCTGAGCGAGAGATATATTCCGTATTTTGTGTGTTTTATTTTGCTTGAGCATGAGTTTTTTTTAAGTACTTTGGTACATACAGCAAACATACAATTATACCCATTGGCATCGGTTAATCCGCTTGCCGTTCGGTATGCACACGGTCTTTGCGTATCATACGAATGTCGTTGTCATCAAACACACAGAGAGAGAAAAGATTCAAACGAACGAACGAACGAAACCAAAGAAGAAGAAGGAAAAAATGCCAAAGAGGAAAAAAAAGAAGAGAGAATCGAAATAAAAAGAAGAAGAAAGTAGCGAAAAAAGCAGAAGAATCGTGTGTAAAAACATACATAAACACACTCGCACAG
Source organism: Sitodiplosis mosellana (assembly GCF_009176505.1). NCBI lineage: Eukaryota > Metazoa > Arthropoda > Insecta > Diptera > Cecidomyiidae > Sitodiplosis > Sitodiplosis mosellana. The sequence continues at coordinate 4,214,953 of NW_022595245.1, forward strand.
AAACCGAACGACGCGCTAGAGAGGATAGACAAAACGGTCGCACATTATACGTATCGGTATCATTTCGGCTCTGCGATGTGAATGTATGCGTTTTTTGTGTATTGCCAGCGCTATAGATATAGACATACATACATTCGATTCGATTCGCTTTGCTCATACACATTTACACTTACTCAGCCAGCCAGTCACTCATACATCAACAGTAGACAGCATTCAAAGTAGCGGTCGCCACCGCAGTTCACAGCATAAACGTAAATATACACATATACTGAACAGTAGAAGAAGGAAAAAAAACGGCAGCAGCAGCATTTGAAATATACACAGTGCACACTCAGAGAGAACGTTTGCTACAATTATTCTTATAATTTCATCGGATTTTTATTTCGATATGTATGTTGTCTTTGTCTGCCACATTTTCGTCGTCATCGTAGTCATGGTTGTCGCTGCTCATGTCGTCTTTCATCAATGGCGACCACTTCTTCATTTTGTTCCTTCTTTGGCAAACACGGCTAACAAGAAAAAAAGAGATCTATTACTTATGCGAGCACTGAAATACGCGCTCGATTCCATGGCTCACTCTCTCACACATAATATGCAAAAAAGTTTTTTCTTTTATTTCTTTTCGTAACACGAATGCAGAACGAAACCAAATCAAATTACATGCAATACGTATTAAAATGTATAGAATTATCGTAAATACAGGGAAAAAAAAGATACGTAAACAAGAAGAAGAAGCAGAAAAAATATGAATTGCCATACACACTCCGATTTGGTGTGTAAAAATATGTACGGCAATGTGAACGAAGAGAGAGAGAAAGAGCAAGTAGAGTGAAAAAAAAGTGAATTCTTTGAATTGAGGTATACAGTTGCTCAAAAAATGAAACCATTTTGTGTACGGCAGTGCCCTCCCGTTTGATTGCTGCTGCTGTCGCTGCTGCCGCAGTTGTTCATATGCAACCAACAGCACAATTTAATGGTATCATTTGTTAATTTCTGCATTGTGTCTCGCTTCATCCAATTGATGATTCATATCAATGTTGATTGATTTATGCGCAATATTAAAATGTATTTTTTGCCATATTTTTTTCTTCCATTTCGTTTGTCCGGTTTCACTTGAAATTCTATTATTAAAATCAACCAGCTCAACGATTAAGTGCTAGCGAAACAGTTTTTATTCGCGACGACGACGGCTCATTTCAATACTACTTTTTTGTGTCTCTGATTTTGTGTTATAGCCGTTGTTGTTGTTGCTACTGCTACTGCTACTGCTTATTTGTATCGGTACTCGTCTCTTGTCGGGACACTCGCACCGAATGAACAAAAGAATTTCGGAATTGGAGAGAGACACACAAAATCAATAAGCAAAATGCCAGCAATGTTGAAATTAATTGAAAAAAAATTCCTTCTCATTTCGGTCTCCGAATCTGTCGTCGCTGGTCGCTGTTACGTTTTTTTTCCTTCTCTCTTTTCTCCATGTCGATGTTATTGTTGTTGTCGTTGTTGTTGTATTCATTCATACACTTATCCAATCATCATTTTTTTCGGTTCATTCTGTTCTGTCCCGTTCGAACGAGAGTTCGTCGTGCGCCAATGCTTGAATAATTCTCATAGTAATTTTGATGTTTTGCGCTCCGTCTCCCAATCGACCGAACGCGTTTTGTACTTTGTCTCATGACGAAATATACCCATATATCGAAACTCCGGTCGCTCGCGCGCGAACCACCGCTACGTACACCGACACAGTGTATATATTGTACATATATCGAATCAAGCCGAAATGAAAATGGCGATTTAAATCGAATATGGTTTTGGTGTTGTTGTTATTGTCGCTGCTGCTGCTGCTGCTGCTGTTGATGTTATTGTTGTTGGTATTTCTCCATGCACACTTACAGCACATGTATCATTTGCAGTTCACATCGAGAAATGGAGAAGTTACGCGAAATCGAAACGGCAAACAGCAGCAGCACGGCGAAGCAACCGACCGACCAACCAACCATCCATGCAATCCGCTGTGTGTTATGTGTACATGCTTCTTATTTGTCATGCGGGGAAAGAAAAATTATGTGTGCAAGGTGAATCCATGAAAATTATATGTGCGGAATGTATTTCGAGCACACAGGACCCGAAAAAAAAACAACAACCAGCAGCAGCAGCAGCAGCAGCAACAACAACAACAACAACAACACGCTGCTCAACCATACGTACGCTATACGTTTATGAGCAACGAGAGCTCAATTGATATCTCTTGATTCGATGCTCAGCTCTACCTAGCCGAATGTTGAATTGTGAGTGAGTTGCTCGGTGTTGAAAAAGAGGGAGGAAAAATTCAAATTTCACACACCAAACGACATATCGTGTGCTCAACGCGCTCAAATAGCCCAGCGCAAACGGTACACATACACACTCTTTCGCTCTCTCTCTCTCTCTCTCTCTCACTCACTAACTCACTCCGCGGCTCTTCATTCGAAGCAATGCGGTGTGGTGTGCTGACACTCGGATGAGTTCTTTTTTATCCGTGCGTGCGTTTGTTTTTTTATTCGTTTCTTGTCTTATGCTCTCCGTTCTCACTTATGGACTTGGCGTTGATACATTTGTCGCTTTATATTTGTATACTTTAACGCGAACTCCAAAAAATATTCTCATTTTTTCGTTGTTCTCGGTTGGTCGATCGATTTAGAGTATACATGATTTGCGGCTGTATGCGTAAGGCAAATCAAACGACAGACGATACAATACTCTTTGCTCCTATTTCAGCTTCTTCTTCGGTTCCTCTCATTTATCCACTTGATAATATTTTCCTTTAACTCAAGAGAGTCAATTTACAGACGCTATATTTCATAACTTTTTTCTTCAATTTCATCATCCAATTGAAATGATTTCGTTTTTTTCTCGACAGAAAAAATGAATTTTGTCAAAAATCCAAACGTTTTGAAAACATTTTATTCCGATTTTTTTCCCAATAAAAGTGTGTTTGAGTTGAGAGAAAGTCAACCGCTTCGATGTCAAAATGCCGCATAAAATGTACACACAGATACGATTCGTAATTTGGCGTGATGAAGCGCGGTGGAAAAAATCGATAATCCAAAAAAGCAAATCACTCGCACACAACCTTTACATCACATTTAAAGTAAATATGTCGGTCTAAATGTGTTCTTATTCGTCGTTGTCGTTGTCGTCGTTCGTTCGTTCGTTCGTTGGGCTCACACGAAGACAAAAGACATGGATGCAATCCGCGCGTATATCGACATTTTCAAATGTTACATTTTTCCCTCTTGCTCTTTCTCCATATTCTATACGCACAGTTTGATTTTTATTGCCCGATGTTCGCATACGAAATTAGTTGTTTGAAATGATATGGCTGGAGAATTGGTCGTCGCTGTTTTTCGCTGCCCGTTCTGTCTTTTTTCCGACAGTAAATGCGCTCACAAATCATTTTAATTCAATAATTGTTATTATTTTTCAAGTCTGTTTTGGTTGGTGTCGTTTTTCGAATTTATTTTTCGCTGATGTCGACAATCACATGTCGATTTCGAATTGAACGGTATATACAAAAGAAAATTCCATCTATCTAATTTCTTTTCGATTATTTTATGTTGGTATTTATACATATATGTACACGATTCGTACATCGTTCGATCAATTCGCATTAAAAATGTATCAGAAAAAAAGTTATAAATGTTGAAGTCATGGTAATTGTTTGTTTATTAAATTCTTTGGCTCGATTTGAGTAATCGTGTCTCTTTTCTTTCCATTATTCTGAGAAACATCACAGCCCACACAGACTTATCAGACGAAGCAGAATAAAAAAACAACAAACACAAAAAATGGCAGAAAACAAATAAACACAAAAATAGATGCAAAGATAATATAGCCCGAATATATTTCAAATTCAATAAAAAATATATAGTCGGTGTGTTGGGTTCCATGTTGTTCATTTACCGAGGTTTTTCATATCATTGCGCATCAATTATATCGAAGCGATATCGATTTTTATTAGTTCGGCGATATGTCGCCATTATATTCTCGAACATTTACGAATGTGATGATCAATTGATTGGGTGGTGGTGGTGGTTCGTTCGTTCGTTAGCTGTTTTATCCCGCGATGATATTGACTGTGCATGATTAGTGTCATAACTTGAAGTACACCAATAAATAACCAATGGCTGAATTATTAAAGCGCTTTAAATAAATTTTTCTCTCTCTTCCGAATGTCATATATATGATGGCATTCTGTCTGGCAACACACGACTCATAGACACAAATGGAATTCAAATATCACATTTTGAACGATATAAAGACACGAATTAATAATATAGCCAGTATGCATAATTTAAATGGAGAGTAGGAAAAAAAGCTGAAGAAGAAGAAGAAGAAGAAGAAACTTTGAAGGTGCATTTGAACTTTGAGTACTCGCTCGCGTCACATTATATGATATATATATTATGACTGGGACAGGCGGTGGAAAATTACAAATATGTGAACGAAATAACAACAACAAAAAAACAACTGAAACAAATGGAAAAATAATCGGGCATACATTTATGAACAAACGGTGAGCAATTCTGACGGGGTATGGCTATACGTTTTATGTTGCCATTTGATATTCATAAGCGTAGAGCTTTTCCCCTTCAGCGTTTGCTGCAAAATTCATCATCAACAGTAGCACAAAAATTGTGTGTGTGTGTGTGTGTCCGATTTTTAATTTAAACTTGTTTGTTTCAATGCACGATGTAAAAATGCTAAAGCGTTGGTTAAGCAGAACAGAAACAATAAGAATTTGAAATGAAATTTAGTTGACTTTAGAAATTTCTATGAAATAATAAATTCCCTTTTGTTACCAACGACAAAATGCGTTGTTCTATTTTCATTCTCAGTCTAAAATCCATATTTTCCTCTTTCATTTCAGATCAACCAACATGGAGACCTGTAATATGGCAACAATTAAACCGATCGAAATTGTGATTTTAGAACACTAATTAGGCGCCAGCAGCGACAAATATATGAAAATGAAGTCGCTGTATCTCATTTAATGACCAACAAATATTGAACATACACTAATAAACACACACTTGAGCACTTACTACTACTAAACACAAGTTCAACGTAGAAAGCAAGAGGAAAAAAATACTAACGACAGAGCGAAGAAAAAAATTTAAATAAATAAAAAGAATTAAACGAAGCGATTGGTTTGAAACGGTTTCACTTCTAAATGAATCGAACGACCAAGCAACGCGCCACATCTCATTTGATCAAATTAGACGCATGAGAAACGCAAAAACAACAAACTCTGTTCGCGTGTTTTAGTATATTTTAGTTAAGCAGCTACAAATTATTGCTTCTTTTTCTAACAAATAACCAACAAAAAAAGCAAACACACACACACACACACAAATTGAAGGCAAAAATACAACAAAATCAAACGAATTGAAAACTGATTTGAAAAGTGCATTAAAATACGCAGAGAAAAAGTATGCGTCGTCGTATATTACACAGCGCTAAGGTCGAATTAGAGTTTAATGGAAATTAAATTAAATTATTTATTGTGGCAGGTACGTGAAACTTTGACAAAGTTTGTTTTTTGTTTCTACTTCAAATCAAAGTACGAAATGAGGCTTTTTATTGATTTATTTGGTTTTTTTTCTCTTCTTTACTCGTTCACTTTTACCCCAACATTAGACACACTTTACGTTAGAAAAAACGATAAAGGAAACAAACATATTTATTTGTACCGACTTTTAGCTAAATGGATGGAAATGCTCAGAATATGTATCACGGAAACCATCAAGGGTGAGTTGGCCTAATGTTTTTAAATGAATTTCAATGCGATTTTTTAATTTATGCTATAAATGTTGCTGTTTGGTTTTTTTTTCTCTTTCATAATCAAACGCAAAACAGATATGGATATGGTTCATATGCCCGACATCGGAGCCCTCATCCGATGCAACAGCAGGCACAACCACCTCAACAGCAAGCACAGTATCCTGCATACCAAACTCCTACCGATGGCATGTACGGTATGGCCGAACAGCATGTCATGGGTGGTATGGGCGACTTAAATGCATGGAATAATACACAACCATCACCGTATCCCGGTTACACTCATAGCCATGCAAATGTTTCACAAGCGCCTAGACAAACTCAGGCACAAGCGCCGACTGCATATCGCCAACATATTTCCTACCAACAGGATCCACAGAAAATGCAATATCCGTCGCAACAAGGCATGATGAGTGGCATGATTCAGCAGCAAAGCTATCCGAATCAACAGGCGCAACAGCGTGTACCTCAGCAGCATTATGGACAAAGTGCGCATCCAATGTACTCGAATCCCCCGCAAGCAACACAAAACACACAGAGCTATGCGAGCTATGGTCCATCGGCGGCGATACCACATCAAACGGCACGATCAGCGCAACACGTTGGCTACGGTCACACACAAATGGACCAAACGGCCGCTTATCAACACTATCAGGTGAGTGAGAGCGAAAAGAAAGCACAAGAGAAACAATAGCCCAACATATATATATATATAGTATATTAGCTTTGAATCATCTATCTCTATCGGTTTGAGGCGATAATTAAAATCATTCACGAGTTTGCACCTTAATATATATTAATTACGGTATCGTTATCATCAATTTTCAAAGGCAATTCAAACATGAATTTAACTAAAGTCTCAAGCGAATGTTATGCAATTCCCAAACGACAATAGACACATTTGTATCAATTCCGATTTAGCAAAGAGTTCATACATGATTTACAATACACACGAGAAACTCTTAATTCAATGGGAATTGATTGATTTATTCGTTTCGTTTCGTTTCGTTTGTATTTAATTGTCAATTTCTTTCCGCAGCAACAGCAGCAGCAGCCACAAGGGCAAATGCCAAGCCAACAGAATCACTTGAATCCAAGTCACATATCATCAATGCCTACACAACAACAACAACAGCAGCAGCAGCAGCAGCAGCAACAACAACAAGTGAGTATTCCCCATAGAAAATACTCTTCTTTTATTGCATGAATTATGTATCATTCATAAAAAATCTTACATGCAATTTCTTGCATTAATCACCTTTTTCGAATATTTATTTTGACAAATCCATTAAAAAACCACATTTATGACGTCGAACAATCCAATAAAACCTAAAAATATATCTCCGAAAAAAGGGGAGAGCATACGTGTGATAATAAATTAACGCCAATGCATGTGTGTATCTATTTTCAGTCACAGGTGCACGTGCCGATGCCACAAGCGAATCAGCCGACAAATCAACAAAGTTTGACGCCGATGCAACAGCAACAAGCGCCTACACAACCACAACAAACTGCACATCCCGGTTACTCGGGCATGTTTTTCGATGATGTTGCTGCGATGGGCCATCATACGGCACCAAAAGAAACGGTCAAACCGACGGTAAAAGATAGTCAACATAATGTGGTGGTCGGAAATACCGGCGGAATGCAAATGCCACATCCTCACCCCTATGCAGTTCCTCAGCAGCATACACAACAAACTGCCCCCACGCAGCCAACATACAAACAACCACAGGCAGCGAGTAGTCAAAGTAAGTTTTATCGAACGAACAGCAACAGCTAAAACAACAAACTGATGTAATAGTAATCAATCTTTTGCGCAAAACTTCAAACAAGAGTAACCAACATAAAATGTTCAAAAAACGAAGAAGAGAAGAGAAAAATGGTCTCTCAGATCAAATATAATTGCTTGTTGGTTGGTTAGTTGTCATCAGAATGTCGTTTGTACGATTCGAAAAAGAGCGCAACTGTTGAAAGTTTGCCAAATGGAAGCGAACGCTTTTTTTTCTTTATATTTAATTTGTGACAAGAGTCAAATATTTGAGTACATTTGTTGCGCTATGTGCAATTTGCTTTGAAGCAGCTTCCAAGTGAAATGGTGTACACAAAAATAAACTCACATCATTTGTGATAAATTGCGCATAATCTAAATAAACGATTTTTGTTTTCTTCTTTTTTATTTGTTTCTGTTTGCTCTCGTTAGTTCCATCGAATTCACAGTATCGAGCGCCATTCCCGCAATTGTCGCCACAAATGTCGCCGAGATCTCATCAGATATCGCCACATCCACAAATATCACCACGTTCGAATGTTATGTCGCCGGCTAAACCGATGCAACCACAGAACGTATCCAATAATCCATTGTCACCGCATGGTCATTTGCCTGGCAGTGGACCCAGTCCACAGCCACGACAACTGCAACAGCAAGCATCGAAAAATGTGGCGGCATCACAACAAACCGGATCCGTGTCGACATTACAAGCGCTTGAACAAATGGTGATGCCACCGTCTGTAGCGCCTGGCTCTGTTATGCAAACGTCGAACATGGATTATGCATCGTCATACCGTCCATCGCCACAACAGATGCAACACAATGCCGCCGCAAATCCATTGTCACCGATGACATCGATTCCTTCGATTCCATCGATTTCATCGATTCCCTCGATTCCATCGCTTCCATCGATTCCATCGTTGTCAACCTCTCCACAACATCATCAACAATGGCCCGCGATGAATCGAAGTGCGATGAGCAGCTTGAATCACCAACAAACGGCACAAATGAGCATGATGCAACCACAACAACAAATGCCCAACGTTTCACAAATGAACGAATTGAGCGTAATGTCATCTAATCGAGGACAAGCACAACAACACAGTGCGCCACAAAGTCGAATGATGGCCGGCATGGGACAAACCGATAGCACACTCACTCAAATGGATCACATGCACATGCAACCCCCAAATATTCCAACCAGCATCGATCCAATGAACAGCACGCAAAGGTAATAATTTTCGATTGGAATTGATATTGTTGGTAGTGACGCTTAGTCAGGATTCATTAACATTTAAAATATTTTCAAATTAAAATAATACGTAATAAAAAAAGATTGATCCATTCTTTGGTTAATAATTCAATTGTTTAAAATAAAAAAATTTAAACTGCAATTTTTCTAACTCACTTCGATCACTTTCTCTTCCAATTTCTCAATCCAATCTCCAGTTTGCCAAGCATGAATTCCACGTCTTCCGTGATCAGTGCGAGCGCGAATTTACTGGATCCATTTGCAAGCATTGCCGATCCAATTCCGCCCGTGATTGTAACGCCAGTGTTGTCGCACATGCAATCGAGTGTGGACACCATGCAAACGACCGACTCACATGCATCGCTAATGGACAAATCAATGTCATTATCCAATAGCATGAGTGATAATACGAATGCTGTTTCGCAAATGGGTATGCAACAACAATCGGCGCCACAACAAATGCCAATTCTGGCAGAGCCTGAACAAAAAGACGCGGTACAAGATCAGAGTGAAACGCATTTACCTCGAATGTCGGAGGCATTCGACACCCCGTCGTTGTTGAGTGTGGCCAATGATCCGATTAAAGCGATGGAAACCGAAATGTCGGTAGATCCATCGTTGAATCGATTGGACGATGTGGCGCTTCCGAAATCGGATGACAGTCGCAGTCAAGAGGCTATTACGGCAAACTTTGAATCGAGCAAACAATCGATGAGCAACGATTCGGCACAAGGTGAATTGACCAACAACGGATTAACTGATACAATGTCACAAAATGATAATGCGATGCAACAAGCGCCCGAAGCAGACAAGCAACAAATTATCGATCCGATGATAACATTTTCAAACAACTCTAACACAAGTTTGCCCATCGAAGGTGTGATTGGACAAGATTCCCAGTCACAATCAATGCCATTCGATCAATCGTCGAATCATTCACAATTCTCGTTGCCGCCGCCGGGCAATGGACAAACAACTGTTTTGGGTGATAATAATCAAATGCAAAATCCAAATGCCGGCTATGTTCCACAGCATCCAGGCATGATGCAACACGCTTATCCGCCACCAATGATCCATCACACGGAAAAACAAATGTTACAACAACAATTATCCGAATTGTACTGTATTCCACCAACACCGGATGTACTGGATAAAATCAAACGTCTTGACGATCGATTGAAATTGTTGCAGCAACACGAAACAAATGAACAATGCCTGGGTGGACCACAATGTGTTCTGCTAAATCCAATGATGACCGTTCCGATGATTGAGAGTCCACAGGTGTCGAGCACAACGGGTCGTGGCCGAAACCGTGGCGGTTCAAGTAAACCACGTAAGCCACGACAAAAGAAATCCGATAAACAACAATCGCCTGGCGATGGTAATGTTGATTTGGGTGATATAAATTCAACCATCAAATCAACGGATCAATTGCCCGTTTCTGAAGACTGTGTTACACAAGGAGCTGGCTTGGCTGCCGATGATATCATCAACGAAATGACGGATGTGCATGAGGAGGGCTCACAAGATGGCACTAACGAATTGGACACATCGACCACTGCCGATGGCAAAAAGCCGAAGAAAAGCAAATCACGTTCACGAAAGGAGGCTAAAGAACCGAAAGAGCCAAAAGAGCGCAAAAAGAAAGATCCGAATGAGCCAAAGAAAAAGTCCAGAAGTAAGCGCGACAAAAGCGAACAAAATGAACAAATGGATCAAACGGACAATGTGAATGTTTCAACTGGAGAGGCTGGTGAATTGAATCAAACATTGGACGATACGAATGCGGGTGATGAAAATGCACCGAAAGACTCATCGTTAAATGATGATACCCCTGATTTTGATGATATTCCTGTGTCGAAAATCTCAGTGAAGAGTTTGCAAGAGGAGGCGGCCAAGAAAGAGGGCGAAGCTGAAAGTGAGCAAACCGATATTGAAACATCGACGCCAAAAAGCAAACGGCGATCGAGCGGTGGCAAAGGATCGAGCCGAAGTCGCAAAAGTCGAGGTTCAGCTGGTCGCAGTGGTAAGAAACCTGCTCGTAGTCGTGCTCGTGTTATAGTCGAATCGGATGGCGAAGGTGATGATTTGGTCACAACACCGCCTCCATCACCACCACCAGACGCTGATTTGGACAGTTCAAAGAGACGATCGGCTCGAAACACTCAGCGCAAAAAGTACATCGATGATGTTATGCTTAGCATTTCGGATGAAGAGTCCGAAATCATTTCGCCAACCAAAAAAGAGAAGAAATCCAGCGAGAAGATGGCTGAGGTCACGGATGCCAGCGATGGAGCATTAGCTGCCGAAAATAAAGATGTTACAGGTAATTTTCATGAATATTTTCTTCTTTTATACCTGTTTTAATGATCGATTGGGCTTCGATTAATGGAAAATATTTCGATTTCATCTGATTTACAGAACCAAAAGAAGGAACAAGCACCGAAGAAGTGAAGGTTGAAAAAGTCGAACCGGTCATTGAGCCCAACAAACCAAACTATGTGTATGTGAACACAGCCGAAGAGGATTCGATGGTTGTTCAATTTGTGTTGTGTTGTCGTCGTGGCAAACGTGAGTTGATCCCAGACCCACCACCAAAACCAGTTGAAGAAATCAAAAAAGAAGAGCCTGAAACGGCTGCTGACGAAACAAAGGAATCGGAAGAATCGAAAGAATCGGACAAAGTGGACGGTGAAGCGAAGCCAACTGAAGATGGTGAATCCGATGTAAAAACTGAACCTCCAACTGAAGGATCTGAAGAAACAAAAGTAGAAAGTGAAGAAAAAGAGCCAACTGGCGATGATACGGAAAAGAAAACCGATGAAGCAAGTGCTGAAAGCGAACCAACAACCGAAAGTGTTGAAAAGAAGGGCGAAACAGAAGAAAACGCTGAAAAGGTTGAGGCTGAAAAACCATCTGAGGAGGAAAAGCCCATGGAAACTGACACAGTGGAATCTGAAGCTAAGCCAGAAACAGAGACAGAGGAAGCAAAAATGGAAGTTGATGAAGTGAAAGAGTCAACTGAGCCAACCGAAGTAGAAACTGCCAAACCTGAAAGCGAAAACGTGGTTAAAGATGATGCCGCCATCGCTTCCGTCGATAACAAAGATGTTGCTGAAAAAAGTGAAGTAGCTAGCGAGGAACAACCAATGGAAACCGACAGTGCTGAACCAAAAGAAGAAGCCAAAACTGATGAGGTCAAATCTGACGAAGTTAAAACTGAAGCATCAGAAGAAAGTGCTGCCAACGAAAACAAAGACGAGACAACGGAAGTGAAAGCCGAAGCTATAGAAGAGATAAAACCGGAGCCAGTGTACATTGAAGTCGATGAATACTATGTGAAATACCGGAATTTCTCCTATTTGCACTGCGAATGGCGCACCGAAGAAGAATTGTTGAAGGGTGATCGTCGTGTTAGCGCCAAAATTCGCCGATTCGAAATGAAACGTGCGCAACAGTTTAACATTTTCGATAATTTAGAAGATGAACCATTCAATCCGGACTTTGTCGAAACCGATCGTGTTTTGGATATGTCGGAGCACGAGGACCCAGTGACGGGCAAAAAGACAAAGAATTTCTTGGTCAAGTGGAAATCACTGCCATATGAAGATTGCACATGGGAATTGGAAGATGATGTTGAAGAGAAAAAAATCGAAGAATACTATCGATTCAATAAAATACCACCGAAAGACAAATGGAAGCCGAAGCGACGGCCAACGCCCGAACAATGGCGTAAATTGGACGAATCACCGGTTTACAAAAATAACAACACACTTCGAGCATATCAATTGGAAGGTTTGAATTGGTTGAAATTCTCCTGGTACAACAGCCACAACTGTATCCTAGCCGATGAGATGGGATTGGGAAAAACCGTGAGTTAAAATGTTTCGTAGATACGAACCAAACACACTAAAAATCGCACACGTTTCTAAATTTTTTTTTTCTTTTTTTTTAATTTCAATTTTCCAGATTCAAAGTTTGACATTTGTACATTCGTGCCATTCGTATGGAATTCGTGGTCCATTTTTGGTGATTGCCCCATTGTCGACGATTCCGAATTGGCAACGTGAATTTGAGAGTTGGACCGATTTGAATGTCATTGTTTATCATGGTTCCATGACAAGCAAACAGATGATCGGTGAATATGAATTTTACTACAAAACCGACAGCGGTAAAACAATCAAGGATATGAGTAAATTCAATGTGTTGATTACAACATTCGAAATTATTGTGTCCGATCACAATGATTTACGTAACTTCAACTGGCGTGTGTGCGTTATCGACGAAGCTCATCGATTGAAGAATCGCAACTGCAAATTATTGGAAGGTTTGCGTCAATTGAATTTGGAGCATCGTGTGCTATTGTCGGGAACACCGTTGCAAAACAATGTCAATGAACTGTTTTCATTGCTCAACTTCTTGGAACCGTCACAATTTGCATGCAACGAATCGTTCTTGAGTGAATTCGGTAATTTGCGGAATGAAGAGGAGGTCAAGAAATTGCAAGCTCTGTTGAAGCCAATGATGTTGCGTCGGTTGAAAGATGATGTCGAAAAATCGCTGGCTCCAAAAACCGAGACCATTGTCGAGGTGGAGTTGACAAACATCCAAAAGAAATACTATCGTGGTATTTTGGAGCAAAACTTTTCGTTCCTGAAAAAAGGAACGACCGCACAGAATTTGCCAAATCTCATGAATACAATGATGGAATTGCGAAAATGTTGCATTCATCCGTATTTGCTGAACGGTGCCGAAGAGCAAATTCAATACGAAAGTAACGACGATCCTGATTCATATCACAAGAATTTGGTTTTATCGGCGGGTAAAATGGTGCTACTCGACAAATTACTGCCAAAATTAAAGGCAAACGGACATCGTGTGCTGATTTTCAGTCAAATGGTTCGTTGCTTGGACATTCTCGAGGATTATCTCATCTACAAAAAGTATCCATTCGAGCGTATTGACGGTCGTATTCGTGGTAATCTACGTCAAGCTGCCATCGATCGTTATTCCAAACCGGATTCCGATCGATTTGTCTTTTTGTTGTGTACAAAAGCCGGTGGATTGGGTATTAATTTAACCGCTGCCGATACTGTCATCATTTATGACAGTGACTGGAATCCACAGAACGATTTACAAGCCCAAGCGCGTTGCCATCGTATTGGCCAACAGAAATTGGTGAAAATCTATCGATTGCTGTGTCGCAACACATACGAACGTGAGATGTTCGACAAGGCATCGATGAAACTCGGTTTGGACAAAGCTCTCTTGCAAAGCATGAACAGTAATTTGGGCAATGACAAAACTCAAAACACTGGCCGTCAATTGACGAAAAAAGAAATCGAAGATTTATTGAAACGTGGTGCTTACGGTGCTGTCATGGACGATGACAATGCCGCTGATAAATTCTGTGAAGAAGATATTGAATCGATTTTAATGCGACGCACACAAGTTATTACGATGGAAAGTGAAAAGGGATCGACTTTCTCGAAGGCAACATTCGCGGCGACGGGCAATCGTGCTGATATTGGCATCGATGATCCCGATTTCTGGAACAAATGGGCTAAGAGAGCCGAAATCGATCCGGACGCTGTGGAGCGTGACGATGAAGAAAATTTGGTCATTTCGGAACCACGTCGTCGTACACAGATCAAACGATACGGTCATGATGAGGGTGTTCTAGATGGTATCTCGGATGAGTCACAAAACTCAGAGACGGACGAAGAAGGTGGCATTGGCTTGCGCAGCAAACGTCGCAAGGATAAACGACGTGGTAATAAAGTCATCGAAGATTACATTCCGTCACGCGAACGCATCGAAATTCCACCAATGCTATGCGTCACCGAAGACGTTACCTATGGCAATTGGGCACGAACCGAGTGCTTCAAAATCGAAAAGGGACTATTATCATTCGGGTGAGTGGTCAAAATATTCATGATTTTTTTTCCATAATAAATTTATTGCTTCTCGCTTTACTGATTTTGCATTGTTTTTCTTCGAATTCCAGTTGGGGTCGTTGGAGCGAAATCTTGGTGCAAGGCCAATTTAAGCGCGGTTGGCAAGAGTCCGACATTGAAAACTGTGCCAGAATCATTGTAAGTACCAACAAAAAGAACAAAACACATGCACTTAATCGAACGATAAATTTTTTTTCGTTTAAATGATGATACTCATGCTAATAATTAGAAAGCTCAAGGCTTTCGCTGACTAAAACTCAAACAACTTCTCAAATGTTATCTGATTATTTCCGATGAAAAATTGAAGTGTTTTCTATTTAGTGCTTCGAAGTGGATTTTTAACGTTTCTATTTTCCATTACAGCTGTTGTTCTGCCTACAAGTATACCGTGGTGACGAGAAGATCAAAAATTTCATTTGGGACTTAATATCGCCCAATGAATGTGGTGAAAATATTATCAGCCGCAATCACAGCGGTTTGCATAATTTGGTGCCACGCGGTCGCAATGCCAAAGGTATGACGTGAATTTTGAAATAAAACCAAATCAATTTGAGTCAATTACAAAATGTACTCATGAAATTTTCTTTTTCTCTCTCTCTCTCGTCGATTCAAATCCGGTTCATTTTCGATTCTCATTATTTGCTTTACTGTTTTGCTTAATTTCTAATGCTTTGTGTCCTCTTTACTACCCACACTTTTTCTCTCTCATTGTACTTTGTTTGACATCTGGCTTTTCCCATTGTATTTATCATTTTCATATGTTTCGTTTCAACTTCAACCGCATTTTTTTGTTTTTGGATTTGAACCTATTTTTTTTAAGGACGTAAAGGTGGTAAAGGCATAAAGGAAGGAGGCCAAACGCCATGCACTTCAGCAACGGCATCCACATCCGGCACATCGACACCATCGGCTCCGTCAACACCAAACCCAACTACATCGACAGCGCAAGAAAGTGAGTGCCGTAAGATCGAACTTCATTTGTTTCTACCTATTTCAATGAATTTTTTGTTTTTCAATAAAAATGGCCCCTAAATCATAAATTTCATTTTTAGAACCAGCCGAAGCAAAAACACCGGAAGTCAATCCAACCAATGTGACGAATCCAGAAACTGCGACTGCGACTGCAGCTACAGCAACAGCAACAGCAGTACCACCGCCAGTGGCAACAGCATCGGCAACGCCGCCTCCTCCAGCACCAGCACCAGCACCAATTGTGACTGGTGGTGTGCCAACATTGGACGATCCAAATCACTGGAGTAAAGACGAGAAATACGATGCTGAGGCTTGTTTAGAGGCACCATACAAAAAACACTTGGGACGACACGCCAACAAGTGAGTTTGTAAACATCATATCCAATGCGAGGACAATGTTTCCACTATTTTTCGTATCTTTTCGCCCAAATGAAGATCAAAAATTAATTGCTTTTCGTTACTTCTTTCCGTTATTTTCTTTGTTTGATTTTATGTTGTGTCAATTTTTAGGGTTTTACTTCGAGTACGCATGTTGTACTATATCAAACATGAAGTGATTGGCGATGCTGTCCAACAAATTCTCGACGGTGGCAAAGTGGCGTAAGTATTTTTTATTCATTTTCATTTCAAAACGGAAAGAAATGCGTTTCCGATAAAAAAAAAATATTTCATGAAATTCATGAAACATTTTAAAATATTGAATGATAAATGAAATACTAATGAAAAAATTTCTCCAGTGATTTACCAGTGGATCCACCACCAACCAATGATCCAGCTCCGACGAGCTGGTGGGTTCCAAAATGTTGCGATAAGAGTCTTTTGGTTGGCACATTCAAACACGGCTGTGAGAACTACTATTTGATGCGATGTGATCCATGCCTTTGCTTTGTCTCTCACATTGGACCAGAAGATACACTTCCGGCACCAGCACCAATACCGTAAGTCGCTAGAACATCTGACTTTTAGAAAATTTGAGAATAAAAAACTAAAAACTAAACCTAAACTTTGTATTGCATTCTCTTTATATTCATATTTCGATAAACTAACTCGAAATTTCTATAACAGAATCGAAGAGGATGCTGCATCAAAAACTGAAAATGTGGAAGAAACTGAAGAAGAATCATCTGAGACAAAAGACAAAGACAAAGAAAAGGAGAAAGAATCCGAAAAAGAGGGTGAGAAGGAGGCTGAGAAGGAGGCTGAGAAAGAGGGCGATACCGAAAAAGATGGTGAAAAACCAGCCGAAGAAACACCAAGCAAGGAACCAAGCGAAAGCACTGCAGAACCGATGGAAACCGGTGAGAATAAGCCAGCTGAGGCAACTGATGCCGAACGACCAAATTCATCAGGTAGGATGCAATTTCTATTGTTTAAATCATTTTATTTGTCAAAATTTTGATTGAAAAAATCCAAGACAATCAAACCATTCTACATGTAAAATGAACAAAAGAAATCGTTGATAAAATTATTCCATCGAAAATTGAATTCGACCAATCTAAGCTATACCTTTCCTCCTTCTTTGAAAAAAAAACCAGGTGCTGATGATGAGGTCGAAAGCATAGCAGGTGCTCCAAGTGTGGCTGGTAGCGTAACTGGTGAAACTCCAGCCGATAGCCTGATTTGGCCATCAATGCAAGATCTAAACACTCGGTTGCGACGCGTTATCACTTCATACCAGCGCAACTACAAAAAGGAGGAATTGAAGCAACAACAAAAGGCCAAGGTAAACTATTTCCATCCATTTCATTTTATCTCACACAATCTGTCTACCTCGAAGCACTTTTGAGAATCTTATTAAAGAACTCTTAGTTAGGGATGATAGTTGACAAAACCAAATAAAAAGAACCAAATCGATGAACAATTTTTACTGAGAATATTTCGCACCGAAAGTACACACCAAAACACGATCACACAAAATATAGTATATCAGATCTATTTGGAACGCACTTTTTTTTATAAATTAGTTTGATATTATTTCAGCTGTTTTCCTATTTGTTTTTTTTATTATTCGTTGATTTACGTCTCTCTCTTTTTCTAAATTGGCAAAAAACCATTATTTTATCCGTATTTTTCAATCCTGACCAACAAAAAAAAAGACATATCAAAAAGCAAAACAAAAACAAACCAGTTGTAGTTCGTATGGTTTCTGTATTATTATTTCTGAGTTTGTGCAATTGTTTCTGGATCTGTTCGTTTGTTTAGAAAATTTACTTGTAAATTTTTAGAAAAAAAAACAGGGTGAATATGATTAGAACTTATGATTTGGTCGATGCATGTGTTATTATTCCAAAGGAAAATTTCATTTACTTTTATTTTTTTGTTACATTTTTATTTTGAAATCACTTGCGCGCACCACAAGACAAAAACCAAAAAAAAAGAGAAAAAGAAGAATGAGAATAAATTAAATTAAAATTAAGTCAAAACAAATAATATCAATTGAATATCACTTGCAAAAAAGTGTGACAAGAGAAAGAATGTTGCAGTATTTGTTTTTTTTTATAATTTTTGATATACCATGTGTGTCTTTAGCTACAAGCGCTTGTAACATTGCCACAACAACAGCCAATTCAAGGGCTACCGACGCAAACGAAGTTAGTGAATACGTCGACGGCGCAAATACCACCAATTGTGCCGTCCGGACAACAACAACAAACGACACAACGGGTCGTCGTCGGTCAATTACACCAACAACAATCCCAAATGCAACAAGAACCGACTGCAGCCGAAATAAACTTAATGCTGAATAGTCTCGGCTTAGGTCTACCGCCCAACGAAACATTGCAATTGGGAAATTGGGATCTCAAGAAATTGGCCATGTACTTGGTTAGTAACAAACAATAAACGTGAACACGTGCCTATGCTCACCACTCGGATCACTCATTCCATCCCGAAGAGTGATTCTTCATTTTTTTTGTGATACTCTCTATCTCTCATCCCCCCATTTGATTTTTTTACATATAATTTTACTTACATTTCCAAAGCAAGAACATACACATTCAAACTCAAATATCAAATTTAAAAAAAACACTACTTCCAATTTGTTTTGTTGTTGTTGTTGTTGTTTTTCTTTCCATACCAAATCAAAAAAAAAACCAAATTCCATTACTTACAATTTTTTATTCATAATTCCAAACTCATTGTTCAATCATTCGGCTAAGACACATAATCTTTGTTTATAACTGCTTCGCTTTTTTGTTCGAAATTTCTTTGCTTGTATAGAAAGAAATTGTTTAGCATCACTTTTTATACATTCAGTGCTTGATATCGCTTTGTATTTTGGCTGGTTGCTTCGAAATTTTTTGTTGGCATTTCGATCCTTCCCTTTGAACGGCATGCATTCTATCATTTTGTATATTATTAGACCACTAGATTTATAGTTAAAATTTATTTTTAAGCTTGAAATTTGGGAACATATCCATCTTGTGTATATCAAATTGGCTTTAGTGGGAATTAAATTGCGAAATTGGGCGAAGAATAGATTGAAAGATGAAAAAATTCGAATCGAAGGAGAAAAAAAAATTGATCAGAAAAGAAAATGTTTTGATTCAAATGAAAACTCTTGAAAAAATCGAAAAAGAAGAAAACAAAAGAGAAAAAAATATCACAAGGTTGATTGTAAATTGCAAACGGATATCAAACTTTTTCAATCCAATCCAATTAACAAGCAGACTTTTTTGAGCAGCGCATTTTTCTCATCTTTCAACAAAATTGTTTACTTATGGCTTATTGATACTTCATTTGTTTATATTTTCACACTTCCAATTGTGACTCGTTGGCACATTTTATCGTGGGATTAAGTGCACACGAGTCTATATCTACACAGCTTTTTATTTTTATTTTCAGACACAAAATTGTCGCATAAATGCATATTTAAAAAAAATATAACATAATACTCACTTCAGACCAAATTTGTCCATTTTTTTATTGCTAACATTTCTTCTCAATTACCTGTTACCGATTTTCATTCACACTTGTACAAAAAAAAACAGAATCATTTCGAAATTGTGTGTGTGTTTACTTTTATTGTCGATGTTGTGGTTTATTTTCACAGTGATAACTCTACTCAACAAATAACATAATACAGACAAACATATATATTTATCCCAACACGATTTATAAACCTAATAACACTTTCATTCCGATATTTGTAAATTATTTTCCATTCTTTTTTTCATTCGCTGCAACATTTTTGCAAAAAATGCAAAGAAAAATGACAAATTTTTATCTTATTCAATTCTTTTTCTTTGTTTCGTATAGAAAATGGAAAAACGCGAGAAAATCGAACAGGCGGTCAAAGAA
The DNA here is from genome assembly GCF_009176505.1 of Sitodiplosis mosellana. Classification (NCBI taxonomy): domain Eukaryota; kingdom Metazoa; phylum Arthropoda; class Insecta; order Diptera; family Cecidomyiidae; genus Sitodiplosis; species Sitodiplosis mosellana. The sequence goes on from NW_022595245.1 coordinate 4,235,021, forward strand.
CGTGAACGCGTTCGCTTGGAAACTATTCCAAAGAAATGGAACAAACGTGAGGAGTATGAATTTTTGCGTGTACTCACCGGCTATGGTGTCGATTTGCAAATTGGAGTGGCCATTCCAACACCCGATTGGTCACGTTTCCGAGCCATTGCGAAATTGGATCGCAAAAGTGACGAAGCACTCAGTGACTACTACAAAGTGTTCATTGCGATGTGCAAGCGACAAGCAAATGTTCGCCTGACCGAAGAGGAGAAAGGATTGGAAGGCGTCATTGAGGACATTAGCGAAGATCATGCACGTTTGATATTGGATCGCTTGGAATTGTTGTCGAAACTCAAAGAAGTTGGTAAAACTGCGTTGAATGACGAACGCTTGAATTTGTGCCAGAACAATCTGGACACACCCGACTGGTGGGAGTCTGGCAAACACGATCGTGAATTGGTTCGCGCTGTGATGAAGCACGGTCTTTATCAATCACAACAGAATATCTTCATTGATCACGAGTTCAGTTTTGCGGCATCCGAACGTGCCTACCTGGAAATGCTTGAAAAACAATGGATCCTAGCACAACAAGCTGAGGCGGCCAAATTATTGGTGAAATCGGAACCAATCAAAGCTGTACCGTCGACACCACCGAAAGAGAGCATCAAAGAAGAGCCTAAAGTGGTTGAAGTTGAAAGTGCCAAACCGGAGACAGTAAGCGATGAGGCAAAACCAGGAACGCCCAAAGAAAGTGGTCCAAGTGAAGAGAAAGAAACGGAAAAAGAGCAAACAGAAGAGGCTAAACCAGAGACCGAAACAACTGAAACTGACAAACCAACCACAGAAGCTGAAGAAGAAAAACCAGCCGCTGAATCTGAGGTTCAAAAGGAGGAGCCAAGCACCGAAAAGACCGATATTGAAATGACTGCCGTCGATGAGAAACCAAGCGAAACCGAAGAAACACCAAAATCTGATGAGGCAATCGCTGAAGTTAAATCACCAGCAGCTGCTGCGGAAGAGCAAGACGGTGAAAAGAAGGAAGAAAGTGTTCAAAATGTTGAAAAGGAAGAGGCTACCGAAGAAAAATCGGCCGAAGAACCAATTGCTGAGGTCGAATCACCAAAGCCACAAGAGCAATTGAAAATAGACGAAGACAACAAAGAAGAAGCTGATGATAGCGAACCAATGGACACTGCCGAAACAGAAACAGAAACACCACAGTCACCAGAAAAACCAGTTGAAAGTGAATCTACTGAAAAAGAGGCTGAAGTTCCAACAGTCGAAGAGGAAAAAGAAAAATCCGACACAGAAACGGCCGATATCGAAATGGCCACCGAAGCCACTGAAGCTGAAAATGTTGAAAAAGAATCTCCAAAAGATGAGCAAGAAACGGTCAAACCAGCATCGCCGAAACCAGAAACTGAACTAGAGCCTGAAAAGACAGAATCGGTTGAAAAAGCCGAAACTGTTGCTGATAGCGAAAAAGAAGAGGCAACAACCGAAACTGCCGAACCAACGGTTGAGGAAAAATCTGATGAAGCCGAGCCAAAATCACCAAAACCACAGGAGCCAATGGAAACCGAGGATTCGGTCAAAATTGCAGACGAAATCGCTGAGGTTGTTCCACCGAAATCGCCAAAAGAAACAGAAAAAGAGCAACCAGCCACTGAAAAGGAGGAATCAGTCGCTGTGGAAGAAATTAAACAAGAGAAAGAAGCCGAAAGCGAACTAATTGAAAAGGAAGAGCCAACAGCTGAATCAAAGGTTGAATCAATTGAAGATGTGAAGCCAGTCTTGAGCCCAGTCAAAGTTGAAGAGAAGAAAGCGCAAGATGAGAATTGCGTGACTATTCTTGATGACGATGACGATGTAATGATCGTGGGCAAAGGCGATCCCGACGATGACGAAGTCATGCACGAAAAAGAGAAGGCATCCATTGAAAAGCAAAACCAACAATTGGCACAACTGTTGCAACAAACTCGATTGAAGTTCGAGAATCCAGTCAAGATTCGCTGGTTCCACGATTTTGCATTGGAGAAACGTGTTTCGCACATCGTCCATTGCATCGAGCATTCGGAATGGCCAGTAAATAAATCATACTCAGCCTATGCAGGTTGCCAAGGCATCAATTTGGATGTTCCATTGCATGAAACTGTCAAACACATGCCACCAACCATTGACTTGGTCGGCCGATCAACACCAGATTTGTTATCGATTTCGGGAGATTTAACTGCCACAAAGAAAATGCAATCGCCGGCATCAGTATTGCCGATTCCATCGCCGAATACAAAATACACCAACATGCAAATGCCGGTGTTGCCGACAAGTGGCAAGAAACGCAAGCGACACATTGCAATCGATGTGGAAACGGAGCGTGCAAAATTGCATGCACTTTTGAATAATTCACAAGATTCAATGCCCGGTTCGGCACCACAAACACCGGTTCAAAGCAAACCAATGAACTGGCCGACGGATGATGAAATTCTTCCAAAGAGTGCGAAACGTTCGTTATCCGCCATGCAACCACCACCAGCACATCAACATCAATCACATTTGAGCCGATCCGGTTCGAACCAACAACAGCAACAACAGCAACAGCAGCAACAACAACAACAACAAGCGGCCAATTACAGTACAAAATCGACAATGTCGGCACGCATTCCGGGCACATCAAGCACATTGACACCAATCGATCTTTCAGCCAGTTTGGACCTTTCGTCCGGTCGCAAACCAATGAAAGATCGATTGTCAATGAAGAGCGGCGTCATGGATTTCAGCGAAGTACAAGATTTCTCCATTTCAAAGAAATCAAGCGGCGCATCACCATTAGGTGGCGGTGGTGGTGGTGGTAAAGGCAAACTCGACGACATGTTGACCAAATTGATGAAGAAAAACAATTACGTAAGTTTGATTTGGTTTTCTTGGGGAGATCTAACTAGATCTTTACAAAGTTTTTTTTTTCATTGACCTTGGAAGAAAGTAAAAATGAATTCAGTAACTTAACTAAATTTCCACGATTTTTTTTTGCTTACAGCCAACACCAAACGAAGAGCCTCCTCCGGCCAGTGGCAAAGAAAAGCGAAAGAGAAAACTCGACGAAATTGTTTTCGGTTTATCAGCAGCAAAAGAACAGAAAACATTCAGTGATCCATTGCTTTCGTCACCATCTTCGAAAAAGGCACAAATTCCACCATCAGTGTCCGTTACACCGGCCAGTGGTCCATCCGCTTTGAGCAGCCAATCAACATCGTCACAGAAACCATTCAGCGTTACTGTTACCAGTGTTCCAGGCTCAAATACAAGTAAGAAACTCTTTTGACTAACACTTTTTGATTGGTTTAGAATTTTATGAGGGAAGACATAAAATTGACTTTCGTATCAAATGACAATTATCAATATTTTCTTGGAAAAAAAAAATGATTTTTCATCGTCATCATCAATCTAACAATTTCTCAATCCCTCTATTTGAAATAGGATCGTCGAAAAATTCGGCAAATCAAGGCAATACAAATCTGACTGCATTACAAAATATGATGATGGGAACATCGGGCGCAAGCTCGAGTGCTCGTGCAAGTAGCAGCAGTGCAAGCGCCAATCCATTTGGTAGTATGCAAGGAGCATCGGCCAAGGAAATTTTGGCTCAATCGCAAGCATTCTTCAAAGAACAACAGAAATTACTGCAGCAATTACCACCAAACTCAGTGCAACGCAAGACATATGAGGCTATTTTGGCTGAGATGAAACAAGCTGCTGAGCAAAAGTATGTGATAAAATTAGATTTCCTAATCATTTTTTTCCACATTGATGCAAAATTTATTAATTCCATTCTTTTTTCATCTTCCAGTGCTAAATACGCTGCTGCTCAAGAAGCCAAAGCGAATCGTCAAAGTTTAGAACTTGAATCGAAGCGTCATTCGGAAGCATCGCATGCACAATCGGCAAGTGATTTCCGTCGTTCGACACGTCAACAAACTCAAACCGGTTCACAGCAATCACAGCAGATGAGCTCACAAAACTCCAGTCACCAACAACAGCAACAACAACAACAACAAGCGATGAGCCATCAAGCGGCTTTGAATGCAATGAAGAATTTGACGGGCGAAGAAAATGTGGCTGTTATCAACAAACTCACTGGTAAACGTATCAGCGGCAGCAAAGCACCGCAATTGAAACGTTTGAGTCAATGGCTCACTGAAAATCCCGCCTATGAAATCGATCCAAAATGGATTGAATTGTTGCAAGCAACAGCAAAGGCTAGCGAAACGTTGTCAATGAGCATGCCCTCATCGAAACAACAGCAACAACAGCAACAGCAACAGCAGCAACAACAACAACACAGCGCATCATCGGCGAGTGCATCAAATCCACATGGATCGAACTACTCAAGCCAATCACAGTCGCAATCATCATCATCATCGAAGAAAGGCCGACAAACGGCATTGGATGCAGCAACTGCAGCGCAAATGCAACAATTGGCCAATCTCACTGGTTTGAATCCAAGTGTGCTGTCAAGTTTGTCACTTGGCGGCTTTGACCCGAAAAATCCACTGCTTTCAATGCCATTCGCTGGTTTACCAAATCTGGCCGGCATGAGCGGATTGGGCAATTTGAACAACATGAACATGAATATGATTGCTAATTTGGCTGGATTAGGAGGCTTCGCCGGTTTGGATCCACAAAATTTGGCTGCAATGGCAGCTACGATGGCCGGAACGAATTTGGGTAATCTCGGTAATTTGGGAAATCTGGGCAGCCTTGCGAGCTTAGGCAATTTGGGCAAAACAAACACGAACCAACAATCGACTTCGAGCAAAGAGAGAAAATCAAGTTCAGTAGCGGCACAACAACAACAGTCGCAACAATCCAGTTCGTCGTCGAATCAACAACAATCGTCTAAGTCATCATCGAGTGGTGAGTGCTTGAAATTTATTTCAAACTTTAATTGGATTTTATCCTTGCATGTTCTGAACCAAGTTTGAACTAACTCAAAAAAATATATTATTTTTCTATGATTTTGTTGTCAATTTTTTCTTGGTCAATTTCATCTAATAAAAAACGAATTTTTCTCTCGCATTAGGACGCTTTTCGTTGGATCCAAGCAATCCATTTAGCATGTTCCCGAATACATTGTACACACCAATGGGTTTGGGTGGCCTAAATCCGTTTTCGTCGTCGAGTTCGAATATGTCTGTCTACGATCAATTAGCACAACAATACAATTTATTGAATGGAATCTCATCGGCTGGAATCACATCAAACACCAACACATCATCGACAAGCACAAGTTCATCGCGTCAACAATCTTCAAGCAAATCAACAACATCGCGAATGAGTTCGAGTGCATTGCCAACGAGTCAAGTGCAACAATCGCCATCGAGTCGTGGCCGCAGCAGTTCGGCAACATCAAGCCAATTGAGCCGTGAAGCAGCTCAGCTACAAAGTTTGCTTGGAATGCCACAAGATCCACAGTTCTTGGAAACGTTGTCACGTGCAGCTGGTTTGGATATATCTGCGTTGACTGGACGTCCGTCGTCGAGTAGCACAAGCAAAAGCCAACAGCAGCAACAGCAACAACAACAAGCTAAGCAAGATCGCCAGGAACGCCAGGAACGCCAAGAGCGACAGGAGCGTCAAGATCGAGAGCGCCACGAGAGACAAGAACGGCAAGAGCGGCAGGAACGTCAAAATCGAAATGATAAGGCAGAAAAAGAGCGTCTCAAATTGATGGAACAATTGAGCCGAAGTGGATTACCACCAGATCTTGCTGCAATGCAAGCCTATGCCACCAAATTGGCCGGTTCTTCAATGTCATCGGGCTCGAAATCATCATACAAAGATCCATCGCAATTGTTATCACCCGAACTTAGCCAAGCATTGTTTGCTGAAATGGCCGCTCAAATGGCAGCCGCCCAAAGCAGCTCATCATCCTCGTCAAAACGTCGCGAACAAAGAGAACAACGCGATCATCGTGAACAACAGCGTGAGCAAAGAGAAAAACAACGCGATCACGAGCAAGAAATGAAAGAAGCGATAAATCAATTGAGCAAATCGCAAGTGGAATTGTTTGCACGCAACTTGGGTATGGGCTCTGGCATTTCATTAATTCCAACGTCGTCGTCGGCGGCATCATCGATGTACAGTAGTATTTTAGATGAACCCAAATCGAAACGCTCTCGCATGTCATCCTCGTCACAGCAATCAAGAGGCGACAGTTTGGCTAGTCTGATGGCAGCCGCTGTTGCTGATGAGAAACAGTTGCGAGCATTGACGAGAAATAACCGGTCAAGCGCTTCAGCAACTAGCTTGAATGCGGGCACATCAAACGAAACAACCATTGAAAAGGTGACACTTTCACCAGTTGCCGCCGCTAGCATTGCCGGCCTTCCACCACAAACATCCATTACCATCGCTCCATCGCCGTCATCCCAACAGTATGATAAGGTAGGTTGATAATCTGGTTCAGATATTTGCAATCTTTTTCAATTGATTCGATTCAATTCCATTCAATCTTGATTAATATTTTAACGGCAAATCCTCTTTTGTAGCAATCGGTGAGCATGTCACCAATGCCAAGTCCAGCCAAATCATCTGATAGCTCTTCATCAACGCGACAACATCAGGTGAACACCAATTGATTGAAGACAGAAAAAACCGTTTATTTTGTTACTATCGAATTGTACTGACCCTTATTAATTTTTTTATTCAATTCTTCTTGTAAAAAATAGCATGAAACACGGGAACGTGATCGAAGTGATAGAGAGCGTGAACGTGAGCGCAACGAACGGGAACGAGAAAGAGAAAGGGAACGGGAACGTGAGCGCAATGAACGGGAGCGAGAGAGAGAAATCGAGCGAGAACAGCGTGAGAGTCGTGAACGACAGACATCTACTTCAAGCCAACATGAACAGGTATTTATCAATAAACACAATCTTTTCTGCCCCATTAGGCAAAGTTCCAAACTGTTGTTTCCATGAAATCCCTAATATTTCACCCAAAGAACATTTCATTAAATCCCTTCGCTTTTTTCTCCATTACAGGAGCACCCAAATCAAGAAATGGATCTTGAGGATTTGATCGCACCATCAAAAGTGTCAAAGAATGGTGGTCAATCGACTCCATCGACGCCAGTCAGTACAACGGCTCCATCAAATAACACGTCGCGTGACAGTGAGGCATCGCTGAATGCGGAAAAAGGGGACAAAGATGAAACAAAAGGCAGTGACTCAAAAGGATCGGATCAGCAAGAAGAGAATGTTGGTCGTGGTGGACGACGAACACGTAGCAAACGACCGCGATCAGGTGAAGACTTCCAAGAGCTAGTGTTGCCAGAACGTAAACGAGAACTGCGTTCATCAGCAAGTCGTTTGGCAGCCGCTGCAGCTGCTCGTCATGCTGCCGAAGAAGCTGCCGCTAAAATGGCCGAATCACAGAACAACTAAATGGAAGGAAAAAAAAGAACACCTTCAACTTTGTACATTGACACAAGAAACATACGAAAAAGAAGAAGAAAATCTATGCGAATATTTATTTAATATAAAATTATATCCAAGATGTTATATAAAATATTGCAAAAGTTGTAAAACGATAACACAAAAATGACGATGGTGATTTGAGTGAGTAGGATGGAAATGTGAATGACGAGCGGTTTTTTGAATTGGGGGATTCGAGTAAAAACGTTCGAAATACGCATTCGAAACTGCGATAACAGCGATTAACACCAATAATTGTGACCTCCATGTCGTTGCATGGCAAAAACGCTTTTTATATCCAATCGACCAAATTGCGTACCAACCCGGGGTCCAAGACATCGTCGAAATATTTAAAAAAAAAAACAAGCAAACATTATACATACAAACAAAAATCATTAAAAAAAAGAGAGAAACACAAATGAAATATGAAATACAGAATAGATTTATTTGAAAGTAAAAAAAAACAATTCTCTAGATGTATAAGTTTCAAGATGGGTAAAAGTCTCGAGTAAATAGAATTTAGATTAGTTTAATGGGATAAAAATTAAACGAAGTAGAAGAAGAACTAAAAATGAAATCGGAATGATTGTAGCCTGTAGATTCGAATGGATGTAGTTAGCACAAATGACGAATCGGTCAAACAGAAGGGAAAACACGTCCGATTGACAATGCATTCGAATCGGAATGGCAACAAAGTACGACCGAAGTGATTATGCTTATAATTTTAAGGAGAGCCAAAAGCAAAAAAAAATAAATGAAAATGAAAATGAAAGAAAAGTTTAATTTACAAAACACAAATCAGATCATAAAACACACACACAAACACATACTTTTATTTCTTGATGAGACAAACATAGAGAGAACAAGAGTTTGGTCGCATGTAATTAGCTAATTCTATTAGATGATAATCAGCACACATACACAAATAAGTAACACATAAGTCAAAGTCTAGGCATATAAAAACGATAAAAACTTCTTTTTTACACGTGTAATTGTATTATTATTATTTTTCTCTGATTGATTGAATTTTCCGCTTAAGTTCCATTCAAATTGTTTATTTACAATGTAATTCCTTGTTTTTTTTTCTATCACCCAAAACAAATTTTAAATAAAAATCCACTGATGAATTCTATTTCAATTTATTCCTGTTTTTCTTGCATCGTTTTTATTTTCGTTCCTTTTATATTCAAATATGCAGAGTTTTATTCGATAAAACACACACACAATTCATAGGAGAACAGACAGAAATATTTGTTCCGTGAATGATCAACGGAAACAGAAAGAGAGAGATATTATTACCTATTACTGTACTTTGATTGATATACTGTCATTGAATAATAAATATGAACATTGAAATATTATTGATAATCATATGAAATGACGTTTTATTTTTAAGTTTAACGCTGAAACTCATTGATTTATTCATTTTGTGATAAATTTGATTTACCAAAGTAACTTTTCATTTTCTTGATTTACTAAGAAATTCCGTTTCAATTTGATCCTTTGGATATTTCAAAGAATTTCTTCTTGATCTGTCAAAAAGTCTTTAGAACCCCAACAAAATAAAAATCTCTGCATAAATTCCAAGAAGAACCTTTTTTGGTTGGTGTTTCACTCATTCCGGTAAAAGTCGGTTCCATGAACAACAGCAACACAAATACAATGTTTACCGAAACCAACACTGACAGCGGTATTCCAGCGCTTGCTTGAATGTGATACATTTTTTTACATCCAATTTCTTCGAAAATCAAATAAATCCTAAAACAAAATGTATTGTCAAATAAATGGATGATATAAAAGCGAGAAAAAAATAATTTAAAAATATTAAATTTGTGCTGCGAAAACGTAAAAAACATTTCAAATATCGACGATTTGAAAACGCCGTTTGAGCACAACCATTGAACGCATCCATCGGTCTGTCATTGAAATTTCATTGGAACTGTCACTTTCGTCTAGCATTTTTATGCCAGATTACCGCCAACCGTTCACGAAATAACAACTGAAATCGAATGCAATCGGTGTGAATAAAATCGCTGTGCACTGACAGAAACATTGGTCAATTTGGTCAAAATGGTAAGGGTTCGTGATTTTCTGTCGATATATTCTGAATATTTCGATATTTATTGTAAATGCGTATATTGAAGGAATTTGAAAGAATTCCGTCACTTTTTTGTGTGTAAAAACTCACTTTACATTTCCACTCTGTAGGTAACTCCCGGCGTAGATGCTTGTGCATATTGCAAAACTACCCAAAATTTGGACAGATTGAACAACAATGAGTTGCTAGAGATGATGAGACAGCACAAGCCGGACTACGGTCGAACCACAAGATTCTGTGGTAATTGCAAAAGGCGTGCACTTGCCAAACTGAATCGACGAAAACGAAATGCAGCCATCGCTGCAAAGAAAGCAACACGAAGCGCTGGAGAACAGACGACATCATATTCAAATGCATCGCGTCCATGTGAGTCCTAACAAATATTTTCAAACAGTTCTCGTGGGCTGTTTTGTACATGACTTCAGTGGAAATGATAGATGTGTCAAATTTTTAATTTGAATATGTTCAAACTGTCGCTAAAATAACAAAGTTGGCAATTTGAACATCGTTTGTCATAACCTCATTTTATTGAGAGACGAGTGTAGTTTCGGATGGAAATACTTGGTTTCTGGTTCATTTTTGAGTTTCACTTATTTGGTGGTGGTGGTGGTGGTGGTGGTGTATAAACACAAACTGTACGATGTATTTGAACGAATTGTTACATTTTTGCCATATTTCAATGGAACATTTTTCGGCATTCTCTTCACAGTCTTGAGTAATTCATCGAGCAGTGGATCGACAAGCAAACGACGTCGTGAAGAAGCTGGCCCAAGTCGAAATGTTGCTAAGCGTACGGGTGGCCCACCAGCTCGACGTGATAATGACGACGATGACGATGATGACGACGACGATGGCAACAATGCAATGATACCAATATTCCAAGTGCCAACAAGCCACCATACAAGCAATGCAAGCAACCGTTCATCGTCGAGCAGTCAGCGAACAAACAGTCAACGCAACAACAGATCAAACGGTTCAGCAGCAGCAGCAGCAAACTTTGACTACGCCAATGACTCTGACGATGGTCAAAATGGAGCTAATGGTGGTAGTGCTAGTCAATCAGCAAGTCAATCAAGCGGTAGCATGCAAACAGCACCCATGCCACGGAACCGAGGCCAACGAACGGTGACGCCACGTCAGCTAACACCCGAACGTGCTCGAAATATGGATCCACAAGAATTGTCGCAAACCTTCCAAACGTTCAATCGGGGCTCTGGTGGCTAACCAATTCCACTTTAGTTAAACTCATTCCCACCTGATTACGCTAAGTACAAAGTGACTGATATATGTATATGTAATGTTGATTTGTTATCACTGATTTCATAAGTCGTTAAAATCTAAATCATCTTGTTAGGAAAATTCATAAATTCTATTCTTTCTATGAAAAATAGCAATAAGCCTGTTCAGAAACAGAGTGGAAAGTCTGTTGAACGTAGAAAAACGACAACAGACATATCATTTTTAAATGCGCTAATCAAGAGAAACGTTCGTACTGAGTGAAACATTCATTTTTTATTTAGAATCATAATAATTGCGAATAAAATCACCAACTGATTTTATGGTAATCGCATGTTACTTACTTATAGCAATTCATGTGAGCCACTTCGTTGTCGAATAGTCAGATTTTGCTGGGAAAATGATCAAAGTTTGTCAACAGTTGGTTCATTTTGTGGATATTTTCGCTAGGGGCTTCTATGTCGGTTTGGCTTTCGAATTTTTATTCACAAATTCGCGCTCAGTGCCATTCATTCGCAACGCTGCCATATGATTTCTATGTAAACATTCGCACTCGCATTCGTGAGAACGTTCGAGAACAGCGAAATAGTACGACTGCTATACGAAAAAATAAATCATACGGCAGCGTTGCGAATGCATGCACAAACACGAATGAACGAATGAATTATGTAGTCACAAGTTCACTGTCATAGCCGCATTCGTCGCATTCGCAAACATTCGAATTTTTGTTCTGAAATGCGAATGCATTCGCGAGAGATAAATCCTCTTAGTATTTTCGGTAAGTCTGAGAACACTTTCAAAAAGTAATTCATTTATTCGACAAACAAAAACAACGCTCTTCCTACTAGAATTTAATCGAGTGCCATTATCAATATTCTATTATAAAATCTTTTTTTCAGCACATTCGAGCTTGATATGAGTAAATGTTTAAAAAAAGCATGAAATTTTGATAGTTTCATTTCAATTCAAGTATAATGAGATATCTCTTAATCCTGGTTAACTCTTGTTAAGTAAAACTTTTGTTAAAGGTACATGCAATCTCTGTTCAAACCTTATTCGTTTCCAATGAATACTCACGCGTGTTGAACTGCTGTTGGACATGGATATACAGTTTTTACGTAATTTTGCATTGATTGATACACCTATTTCTTTGAAATGCATCAACTTTCAAGAAGTCTTAGCCTTAGTTGGCAAATATATTTTAATAGAACAAGCAAAATATTTGGTATTTCCGCCATTTCAACCTGTCGTTCTTCGATAATGAATTAGATTTGCCATAATAAATTCTATGGATATATTTCAGATTTGTCAACTTTCCAGATTTGTTCACAAACTTTCAAAGACACTAAAAGGTATTTTATCATTGAAGATTTCAACCGCCATCGTTTCTATTTGAAAAATTGCAAAAGAAAGTAAGTTCATATTCAACAACTGGTGTTGCAAGGCAGTATCAGAAGATAATGGTAGGCCACCAGTGGTTGCTCAAATATAATCCATCAGGTGAATCCATTGTGTAAAAATATATGGTGGTTTCGAAACTCTGATTTCGTGGAAAGAAAGTTTCAAATTCTCAAATTATTAATTGCAATCAAAGTAAGATACTTTCGATTCGAATTGATCCCATGTTTTATTTAACATTTTATGAACAATTGACAACAATAGATATGTATCAGCAATAATAACCATCTAGCAAATATCATTTTTACGAAAATCAATATACAAAAAGTTAAAAAATTATTGA
>NW_022595245.1:4252543-4321308 GCF_009176505.1 Sitodiplosis mosellana
TATCATTTTTACGAAAATCAATATACAAAAAGTTAAAAAATTATTGAGCATTTATATTGTGCATTAAGTAGAGCAGTTAAGTGCACACAACAATTCAACACCATCAGACATTTTAATTTATATTTTGAATAAAAGCCTTAAATTTACGTTGAAAATCGCTCACTATTTATTCCGAATAATAAATCTATTAGCCGTTCAGTAATATTTGATTTAAAACCTATTATTGTATAGTTTGTGCGAAAAAGATAAAACCATTGGCAAAATATGAACAGAAAAGTGATCTGACTTTTAGAATATAATATCATCATTTGTTTCATAAATTGTAATCACATTATTCTAATTGGCTCGGAGAAATTTTGACACGACCTTCAAATGACGTATTCCATCAAGACATTCCATCGCCAAATTTTGACAGTCAAGGCTTTGAATGGTCTATGTTGATTTCTAGCCATTTCCAAGTTATGTACTATTTTTTGAAAATGCCGGTAATTTTTATTCAAATTTATTTCCACACTTTCCACACAATATTTGTGCTAATTTAGAATATTCGAAGAAAAAAGACAATTGGGGCACTTATTTTAATATTTAAATAGGATTTGTTCATATAAATTCGTTCGAAGTACTTTTAGCTAATAATTTCAAATCATGATTTGAGCTATTTTTTGTTTTTTTTTTCTCATGAAAAATATCATTGATCAATTTTGATAAGAACGCGTAAATAATAATACAAGCTCAACTCAGCAATGGTTAAATACAATTTCGTCTAAAAAAATGAAAAAATCATCTAATTTCGTCTAATGAAAAATTGTTACTTTTTTTACGAATTCGTCTAATTTTTTTTCGAAAATATGAGAAAATGATCTAAAATTTTGACAATTTTTTTTTGTAATAAAATCGTTATGAAAATCGACAAAATCATCTTAATTCACAATTTCCGAGAAAAAAAATGACAAAATCATCTAAAAATTTCATTTCAAAAAATTGTATGTATTTTTACCTCTCAAAACGTGACAAAATTATCTAAAATTCCAATAATAATTGTTTGTTGACAATTATAGCCTTATTGATATTACTGCAGAAAATTCGTCTATTTAAAAGCGTCAGATTGCCAATAATCGTAGAGATAAAATAACGAATAACGAAGAGAGCTTCCAATGACAGACACCTGACAGATGATGTACAGGTGATATGTGTTTATATGTCACAATGAAATGTAAACAACATGAAGTTAGCGTTTATTTGACATTTTATTTGTAAACAATCGGTTACAATTTTAAATTCATGATAAATGTATGTTTGATCAACACATCAATCTCTTTTGGGGTGAATTCATGTACTTTGTATACATTTGTCAAATGAAATAAATTAAATTTAATTAAAAATCGGTTCTGTTTGTAGCTGCTATTCTGGTGTGTGTCGATAAAGCAAGTTTTTTGCAAAGCGTAAAATAATAAGTGTTCTTATTTCAACCAATCCATTTCGTCTACCGCGAATGAGTTCAATGCATTAAGATCGTCGCGGCGTTTTATTTCAATTAGGTTGTAATTAATTTTGCTGAATTTCCATTTCATTTCAAAGTAGGCCGAATCGCGTAGATACATTTCAATTTTGTTGGCGTTTTTAAGTTTCTTCCGTTCCTCGTCCAATAAATCCAAGTCGAGATTCATGAGACATTCTACTTCTATGTCTACATAAATCTTCTTCACGTTCACAGCATGCGAAATGAATGGTGTGATTTGATTGATATCTGTGATCCGTAGATTGATTTCTTCCAAATTGTGAAAGTTTTTCGCCAAACGCACAGCTTGATCATGTGATAAAACTTCACCAATACGGAGAAACAACATTCTGATTTGGTTTACCTTCATGAGGGCTTCAAATACATTCGAATCTGCATTGAGACAGGAGAAACCGTATAAACCTTTCACTTGCCACCATTCTGCATCCAATATATTCACATAAAATAATACATTCAAGAACAATCGTTTGTATTGCTGGTTGTCGTATAGTTGATTCAGGTTCGATACGATATCGCGCAGGCTATGACTTGAACAAGGTGCAATATCCAAGTGCAGTTCATCAAAATGTATCCATTCATTTGCCATTAGGATATTTACCGTGTGCATGAATATGCCATTTCCGCTATGGAAAGTGCGAACATTTGGATTCAGCCGAAAGAAGATTTTCAAGTTTTCTGGTGCGTCAATGGATTTTGACACCAAATAAAATTGTTTGAGCGATGGATACGATTGCAATAGCCATTGATTTTTTGTACCTCTTTGAGTGCATTCTTTGAGTTGACCATCATTCTTGATTATAATCAAGTGCTCCATATGTGTACAGTGTTTCAGCAAACATTCGTACAACTCACCATCAAACGTCGTCCCGGTGATTTTGATGATTCTCACATTTTTGACAATTCCAGCAATGATCCCATTGTCAATTTCAGCGATTTCACCTTTGTGAAACTCCAAACAATGAACGCGCTTGTTATGATGTGATATCATGCGATCGAACACTTCTGGGCCTGGATGCACTACCACATTACGGAACTGCGCATTAAAGCACAATTCCAACTTCTTTCTTGGCCTATATTGTGTTATGTGTACCGACTGCCATGGATAATGTTCTAAAAAATGCTCCTCGGTTTGTTTCTTCAATTGTTTGCAGGTTGTGTTCACAGAAACCAAATCCTTCAAACATAACCAGCCCAACACTGTTTCACCGGCCAATGCCATCATTGTCAGGAATTTATTGTCGTCGTTGGATGAATCATTCTGCACATTCGGTTCTTCTCCAACATTAATCGGCTCTGCTTCGGTCATTCCGTGACTTCGTAACTAAAATTAAATTTTTCCAAATTACAACACGTATAATTTGTATGCATTCAATTGATTTTTACAAAAATGGTTCACCTCAGACTTTGCTATAAAAAAGGATCAGAGAATATAAACAGATAACGCTTCTAAAACTAATGACTTTACTTGTGTTAATGTGTTTTTGGTATGACAATGCTTTGGATATTGATACACATGAAGTTGCTTATTGCCGAATTTGACATTTGCATTTTGGCTCCAATCGAATATGAAGTTGCACTGCGGGATTTTCAAATGTTTTGAGTTGAAAAAGTAAAATATATTTTGAACTGATGTTGATAAGTAGAGCCCAAAAGAAGAAAAAATGATATAAAATGCTTCGAATTTCATGTCAGTGACCGTTGTCCTTCGCATTTTTCAAATCTATAGAAAATCTAAAGAATCAAATGGCAAAACATGCGATATTTTCATGTCATTGAATAAACTTTCACACAAAAAAAAACACTTGCAGATATGACACAGAACAGTTGACAGGTTTTGTTGTAAATGCTATTTATTTCCATCCAAATATGATTTGACAAGCAAAATATGGAATTTTTTTTTTCTTTCTTTCGTTATCGTGTTTATTTCGGAAAATGGATTTTTCAATGTGGATAATAAAATAACCATTGTTTCTACAAAATGTTTTCAATATTACCAAAAAAAAATAGATTTTTCTTACAATTTTCATCCAAAATTACATTTAAAAAAAGGCAACTGTTTTGTTTTTCCATTTGGGTATTTCTAAAAGAAAGGACACCCTAAGAAATATCGTAGAAGAAAAAAAAACGAAACCAAAATTAAATCTAAAATGCTTATCGTTTACAATTCTCTCCATCGTTTTTGTTTGCACTTAAACTACGAAAATAAGACCATACATCTGGTTGAATGCTTTCGCTTTTGTTTTCGCTTTACAAATAATAAGGTAAAAATCTTTACAAACTAAATCACTTTTTATTCATAATATTATCAAATAGTTTATATTGATGCTGGAATTTGTGTGATTTTCTATGTTCTCAATTTTGTTGTTGTTGTTTGTTCATTCGTTCTTCTCTCATAAAATTACGGGGTTTTCTCTTGTTTGCTTATCTAATGCTACTCTAAACTGCACTCTAATGAAAAATATCAAACTGGTACTCAATTATTACAACACAACAGAAATGAAACTATCGGAATATTGCATTAGATGTGTCTGTTTTATCGCGTCAAAGTATGCGGGAATTAAGATGCTGTGTCACTACATATAGCTTAGATTGAATTAGTTTGAATTGTTCGGATAACAAGTGTCGATTTACGTTTACGCAATTTGTTTTAAATGACCAAACAATTAGCGTTTTTCTTTTCATTTTTTTGAATTTCAGCTGTTGTGACATGAAAAAAATCACAACTGGTGGACATGACAAACAATTTGGATCGAGTTATTAAAAACGGACTGAGAATGACAACTTGTTATCGGAATCATGCGGCTGTGTCGAATATTATAGGCAATTTTTTGTTTCCTTGGTAGTATAGTTCAGATCTTGATGCACATTTCATAGCACACGTTCACCAATTGATGGCAGACGCTTGATGAGCAACGATGCACTTTTGTTGTTATTCAAGTTATTCAAGCTGTTGTTGTTGCTGCCATCGGAAAGGATTGTATTTTCCTTGTCCGACTCAAGGTCAGCCGTTGTTTCTTTTTCGAGCAATAGTTCCTTGGTCAATTGGCGCTGAATGGCTGGCAAACCGTGCAATAAATCATGGGCTGGAGCCGCATCGGGCACAATACGACGCAAAAATCCTGAAGCACAACCCCATGGGAAAATCCTGTTTTTGAACAAAGATATTTTGAAGGGATTAATTGCATTTTAATGGTTGAGGAAATTAAATCGATTGGTTTTTATTCCTGATTTTCTTGTTCATCTCAATGATACTGAATTGAAACCTCATTCACTTACCATTTTACACAGAGCATCAGTTGAAGGTAACGTGGAATGATGGCGAGTTTCTCCTTTCGTTGAATGGCTGAAACTACACGATCGGCAACATCGTCTGATGTCAATGTTGGTACCCATCTGAAAAGCAAATTTGTGATCGGGTAGTTTTCATTTCATGAAACAGCTTGAGTTTTGTACCAAAACTTTATTTCATTTTCTCAAATTCGAATTGCTCGACTAGGAACTTACCTTGAATTAACGTCATCAAACATGCCAGTTGATTGGATAAAGAATGGGCAAATGCAAGTGGTTTGCACTTGGCTACCGAGCAATTCCAATTCCAAGCGAAGTGCTTCGTCAAAGCCAACGGCAGCAAATTTACTCGAACAGTAGTCAATCAATTTAGCGATACCAACGTGACCGGCGAGCGAAGCAATTGTTACAATGTGACCATGGTCTTTTTCAAGCATAGCTGGCAAAAAGGTTTTTGTTGTCTAAACAGAAGCCAAAACAATTCAGAACTCTTACTCATCTCGGTTTGTACGCACATTTCTGTGGTGTCAATAAAAAAAAAATGTAACATACCCAAAAATGTGCCAAAACATTGACGTTGAATGATCGCTCGATCAAGTGATCAGGTGTATCCAATAATGCACGTCCCGAAACAACACCAGCATTGTTTATCAGCATTGTGATCTGTAATGGAGAAGAAAAAAATTCCATTTAAAAAAAAATCGCACTTTATGGGAATATTACACCGAAAAGGCAATCGGCACCAAAACAATCAATAATTTTCTATTTTAAGACTGGCTAAGTAAACAAATGTTAAAAATAGTGATGAAAAAAAAATCATCAATTTCATTAACAACCGCCAATCGACAATCTTAATAACAATTAATTCTCACATAGCGTTCATAACTTCTAAACGGTGTCGAGTCTGGTGTACGGGCGGCTTTCAGATCAGCGCTGCCCGAACCTTCTCTCACGCATTTTCGCTAATAACAACTTTTCGCACATCTGCGCTGTATTGTTTCCATTCCATTTGGGAAACGAGTTTTGATAAAAGCTTTTATACATACATCGAGTCTTTTTCTCTTGTCTCGTCTATCTATTCCCATCAGTGTCCGAAAAAAAGAACAACAACCACTTCATTTACATGTCGGAAATGGCTAGAAAAAAATGTCGTTATTATTGAACTCAAATTCGAACTCTGTCAATCAAGTGTTTATACTTGAAGTGTATTTTTCTTCTCGTCTGCCGTATGGAATGGCAGCCATCCTTTGTTGTTCTCACCAAACATTCGGAATTGACACGGACACTTTAATTAAATGTAAACAACACGATTATTTCGTTTGTATTGACTTTTTACATGATCTCTCGCACACAAGGTGTGTATACACGAGCGTTTTTCTTAAATAAAAATAAACTAACCAAAGAGAGGTAATGCATTTTGTGTCGATTACCGTTTTCTTGTGCGGCCACATTTGACTTTTAGCCGTAAATTGTTGTTTATAGTCAAATGCAGCCGATGTTATGCGCAGCCGAATGGTGTGTGTGTGTGTGTGTTAAGCCTATGCGTTCAATGCACTTTCAAGGCTTATTTGCAGCCCACATTTGTTTTTGAACATTTCCGATCGTCGAAAACAAAGCACACACCAAATTGGCTAGCATATATATTGCATTCACAATGCACATTACCACAAACACATTGTCTACAGCCGTACATGGGTTCAATTTATAAGCCATAACATACTAGAACTGCATGCTCCGATCGATTGTATGCACAAGCACATTGCACACTCACACTCGTGAACATTCACATAAAACGTGCATTTTAATGTAACTAACCAAAGAGCCATTGAAGATATGACTCTTGAAATTAGATTCGCATACCAACAATGATACAAACTATTTGCCTCGTCTCAGTCTATTCATTACCGGTTTTCCATGTGCGAATTCATATATATAAAATTGAGTTTGGTGCAACTCTGCAAAGTCGAATGTACTTAGAGATCTTATGCACTCGATGATCATCACATTGGTTTCGAACCGAGAAACGATCTTGGTTTCCTTGTTGTCGATTCAAGAAAAGAAAAACAAAAAATCATAAACAAGAACAAGACTTGTAATTCGCCAGGAAATGCTAAGGATACTGGATTTTCGTGAAAAATTAAAAAGGCTTCAGAAATTGGCAATAATGTTTAAATAAACGAGAACATCAATAAATTCGAAGACAGTCTGACCCGTTTTTTTGAATGAAATCCAATCGCATAAAACGAGTTCAAGTCTTTCAATGTCGTTTCGTGTTGCTGTCAAGGTGTCAATCTTTCAACACACTGTAATTACCCGTCTTTTTTTCTTCTCTCTTAACAATCTGCGCGCATTTTTGCATGTAATGCTCAGAAAAGCCACCTTAGAACTTTGGATTTCTAAGAGAGTGGAAAAACAGCAACCGTTTCGGTGTATCTATTTCAAGCATTGGCAATGACTTTTAAACGCACTTGACTAATTGGGCTATTTTGAAAATCATTAAATTTGTACTTAATTTTTCTTCATTATATTTATTTTTTGTTATGTTGATTATGTGTTGTTTTTATTAGAGTCGGTGTCTTCCATTGTTTGAGCTTGTAAATTAAAAATTGAAATGATGCTTTTTAATTGGCATGATAAAAAAATAAGTTTTACTGTCACAATTCATAAATTTAGCAAAATAAAAATAAGCCAGAGGTCTATTCGCATATTATTTTCCATTCGAGTGACGTTTTTAATTACATAAAGCACAAAATGTCGTGTAACATAAAGCCGCACGAGTAATTAGTGGAGTGAAAATGATGCACGTATCGTAAATTACAAACGGCAACAAGCTCTGAATGTGTTTTTTTTTATGAAGCCATACTGAACAGATAATATGCAATTTCATAATTTAATCACGTTTTTTTTCACGTTGAATATGTGACGGTACTGATGAACTATGAAATCTCTTGCAAGGTATTCCAAAACGATTATTTGGAAGATTTTCGGCGTAGATTTGCGCTTCGAGCAATTCACGCCGATATTTGCTCGCAACAAAGTCATGCTGATAATTGCTTGTAACAATGATCTCGATAACTCGAATGACAATGAAAATCACTCTGCTGTTGTTACGACCGAAAGTTTTAATGGAATGTTTTTTTTTCGCTAGTGACGAAAGACGATGAAATAACAAAAATTGAGAATGAGCCATTTGTTTATTCGTCTATTTTAGTTCTAAGCGTGAATTTTGCGTCAGTGATTCCGCATTATTTCAATGGTACGAACCTAGTGAACAAATGCACTAAGATAGACGCGGAAGCAATTCCGCGAAGCAACCTGAAGATGTTTTCAACAACTAGAGCTATTCACTTTCCCTACCTCATTCACGGGTTTTAGTGTGTATGTGTTTTTTTTTTTCGTTGTCCTCAAGTTGACATCGAGGTTGTACTCGATAACGTTTTCGAAAGAAAAAACTAATATATATACGGCGAAAAAGAAACGAGAAATTGGAATTATATCTAGCCAAAGAGCCATTTACATAACCAGTCGCAATCTAATGGCATCGATTCTGAAAAAAACACGGACAACCAATCGCATCTTGAGCAAAATTGGCAGCGGAGCTGTTTTTTTCTCGTATCGTTCAAAACACGATGAACACTGTTTATAAATATACACACCAATACACACATACATGAATATCTAGTCTCACTCATACTTTGACATTCAAGTCCATAGCTCATCCATGGGACTCAATAGAGCGCTTATCGCGTTGCGATCGAGCAACATTGAATGGAAAATACTTGCTGAAGCAGACGTAGAAGAATAACCGATGTGTATTTTTATAGCTGTTTAAGAGCATACAACTCATTTTTCTTAAGCCGAATGAAATAGAATCGATGAAAAAAAAAGTTAAAATAGAATGGTTTGTTAAGAAATAGAATTGATTGTGCGGTTGTTGCCCAATTTTGTGTTCCGACGCAACAACAACAAGAGCAAAGAAAGACGATCGAATCGTTTCGATCACATGAACTATACTTACATCACCAACATCACGACGAATAGCGTCAGCTGCTTTGTAAACCTCTTCTTTCTTCGATATATCGACCTTGTAACCAACACAAGTGCCACCATTAGCTCGAATCATCTCAACGGTCTCATCAATACCTAGTAGAGAAAAATGCGAAGAAAAACAATAGAAAAAAAATGGTAAAATTGATGATAAATTGGACAATTTGTGGATAAAAATACACGTTACAACAAAAGTTATTGTTAAACTCGGGCTCCTAAACGGAAATATTAATGTTCATCATCTGTTTTCAGCCATGCGATTCAAATGTGTAAACTAGCTGATTTATAACAAATTATAGCATCACATTGCAAGTTATTGCTAAATTTTTAACAAGTTCACACGGCATTCCTAATGAAGATCAATTAAATTAGATGCTGATTAAGCGTTTTTAACCCATTGAATATCAGCTCAGGTGTCATTTATTACTAATGATGTTGGAAGCCACAATTTCCTAGCAATTTCTTCCTTTTTTAAATTCTCTTTTTGAGGCGAAATTGAATTTTCGGCCATTAAAAATTCGGTTTGAGGAGAAAAAACACTTTGAATCCACCTTTTTGCGCATCGTTGAAGCACGAAAAATTAGATCTTTCGAGAAAAATGCTTACGCATGTACACACAAATCTGTCAGAGTGCTGTCTCACGGTGACTACTTTGATGCCATTCTCTGTTTCCAGTTCATTAATGATTCAGTCATGATTAGCTCAGCTCGTTGCTGCTGTTTTTTCCCTACAATTGCTTGATTCGTGTATAAGAGAATAGACTGCGAAAAAATGCCGATCGCAAACAACAACAACAGAGAGAAAAAAATGAACGAATGAGGAACCGGAGACTACGCAGTGTTTTCATAATTTAGGCGATTCTTTTTTAGGTTGATTATTATGTAAGCTGTAATTTGATTTATATAAATCAAAAAAAGTAGCGAGTAATGTGGCTTTTGTGGCCGACATTCGGTTCAGAGAGAGAATATATCTGAATGTGATAAAAGAAAATATAGGTTGTGCTCCAATAATGCCAGTTCATTAGTGTGGCTGAAAACGAGAGCGCCACATCTTTTGACGTGAGCGATCTCTCTCTCTCTCTCTCTCTCTCTCTCTCACCCCTCTCAAATCGTGTATATCGATATAAATGAAGATTTGAATTGGTGGCTTTATTTGCACGATGCTGTTGTTGTTGTTATCTCAGATAACAAACCAGCAAAGCGCCAGAAAACGAGCAGAAAAACACGATTCAACTCCTTTTCAACCGAAAATAACTGAAAGTTGAACAAAACGTAAATGAGACCTTGATTTTCACTTTCATTTATCTCTTCATTTGTGTTTTGCCTTATATTTTTTGGTCATTCGGCTACACGTCGCTTAAGCTAATTGACGCATTTTTTCCGTCAATTTAAACGACAAGCGATTGCACGCGCTTGGGGCGTTTACGCAGAATACATTCACTTTCGGCGAGAAAGAATGAAAGACTTAAATGCCCCCTTAAATTGTTCGTAAACGGAATCCGAAAATGTGTGTCGCGCGCTCGCGCCCATGCACACATACACACGCACAGCATACGGTAGGAGTTCGACGGCACAATTTGTATCGATAAAAAAATAACCGTATGATTTTGTTTGTTTGAGCAAGTGTTTCTTTTTCTCTTATTGTTGTTGTTGTTGTTGTTGTTGTTGTTTAGTTTCAATTAATCTCCTACATTCTCTCTCTCGCGCGCACACAACGAATGCGATGAAATAGAAATGAGGTTCGTTGCAACGCGCTCCAATCATATTATGCGCGAATATAATTTAAATTAACCTTGTGCTTGTTTTATTTTCGTATTCAATTCGATTTCGATCGTACACTTCTCTCTCATCATATGCTCTCACTCTCCGCCGCGCGCTACGATTATTATACAAAGCATTGTTATACCGACACATCATAAGTGTTATGGAAGTGCCTCTATTTTTTTTATGAGCGTGAACGATCGAGCAAAAGAAAGATTTGCAAGAAGAAGAAGAAGAAGAAGAAGAAGAAGAAGAAGTAGGCAAAAAAATGAAATAACATACTCAGAAAGAGAAGCTTATTTATTGAGCCACGTTGTATTCGCGGTCGAAATTACGTCGGAATTATGTGATTGTACTGCTTTGCCACAGAAGTCTAGCCATAGTATGTGTGTTGTGTTATTTTTAATAACACGAACTTATTATGTATTGTGTAAGCAGCACGTTTTTTGTACGTAACACATGCGCGAATAGCCCCCAAAAAAAAACAATATTGATACCTCAATTGATATGATACAAGAGACGAGTGAGAGAAGAAAAAAAGTGAATGTGACTCACTCGATCGGCTAATTGATCGAAAACACCTGAAGCACTTCGATTCGTGGAAAAACAAAAATTCTATATGTTTTGCCGCTTCTAATCAAGTCAACATGGGAATTGTTCATTAAGAACACACAGAACAATCGAGACCGACAAATACGTCATGCGTTGATTGCAAGTGATTAGCGCATTTAACGGACACTTGTTTCCATTTTCGAGTTAATTTTTTTTCTGCCGTGTGTGTAACATCGGCAAATGCTAATTATATAGTCGCGCGTCTGCGCGGTTTAACGCATAATTGTTGATGCAAATAAACGAAATTACCCATAAAATAAGATTATCTGTTTGTTTTGACCGTTTTGTTTTTTTTTTTTTTGTTGTTTTCTTCTCATTTTTTCGACAATGTCGTCTTCTTTGTTGCGGTTTATTGTGTTGTTGTTTACCATTTTTATCATGTGACGAAGGTAATGAGACGAATACCACTTTTCACTTGATTCGGCGCGATATTATTCATATTTCATATGGCCATTAAACAAAACAATGAATATGATTATTTCTGTAATTTTCATCACGTTCTATCCGGTGACCGGCAAACACAATCTAAGTATGGCTACCCAGATGTGCCATGAATCTTGATTACGGGCATCGTTGTTGTTTTCGCGGACAGCGAAGGAGAGGGAGAGTGTAAAACGAGCCTATTGTCATGATTCTGCTAAGCAAATAGAGGTCTTTTGCCATAGGCCACAGAATATTTCGAATAACATTTCACGAAATTTCGACAAAATCAATTCGAGTCGGAAACTAGTTTTCTATTCGATCCTATCGAATTTATGATATTGCGACGGTATAATTCTTGTATTTCTTGATAATGGCATAGCTACAGATATCATAAAAAGTGTGCAATGATGAAAAAATAACGAAAAATTGACACAAAAAACATAACGAGATGAAAAAAGAGACGAAAATAGAACGAAATGTGTGTGTGTTTACCTTCTTGTTTGATATCCCAAATGACGATGTCAACACCTAATTTTGAAAGTCTCAACGAAATCAGTCTTCCAAGACCACCGCCGCCGCCAGTCACAAGAGCTAGTTCACCTTGTAGCTTTTGCTCCGGAAAGCCAAACACTCTGTAGAATAAGTCCTGCGTAAATACGGAACAGAAGAGAAACAACAAAAAAATCCAACGGTAAAAAAAAATGTAAAATGGCTATAAATCTATTGCTATGGAATTAGTCATGAATGTGTGCCAAATGAATTGACGGATGAAGATAAGCGCTTGTATAAAACCTCGATCACATCTCGCTATGCAATACCTTTCAAAAAAAAAAGTTCAATGCAACATAACAAAACCACTTTTCCGAATCGAATTTTATCACAGCTGCCGTTGCTACCGACCGCCACCGCCATTGAAGCAGGCGATTAAAACGACTTCTTTCACACTTATTCAACCTATTTTTAAGCTTGCCACTTTTTCAGAAAAAAATCGGAATAAAGAGAAAAAAAAAATTATAATTTTTCTCTGTGTGTCATGCTTGTAAATCATGGTGACGAACCATGATCTCGGTTGAATCACATTGATATTATGTATTAGAGTGTATAAATTTAACATATCAAAAGGTCAATTGAGTTGTAGAGCATTTGTTTCAAAATATTTTCTTCTTCTTCTTCTTCTTCGGTGTGGTAAATGGTTACCAACAAATTTCGGGTGGAATTCAAATATTATTCAATTTTATGATGTTCAATAATTGATTTGATACGAAAAATTCGCGGTGCACAATGACGAACGACAACGCTCAAGGAAATGAGCAAATGGCTTAACAACAAACAATAAAAATAAAACCCTAATGACTTGTGTGTGATTGCCCATAAACGGCTACTTTGTAATATTTTGAAGTGTTTACCGCACAAACCGACGAAATAAATCAGAAGCTCAAGATGTGTGGCATTGAAATTCTTTATAGCAGTGTTTTTTCTCTTTATCTTGGAGCTGTTTTCTATGATTTTCATGGGCTAATGGGTGTCGTTAAGCGTATCGTAGAGAATTCAAAAGTAACGTTGTTCGTATGTTCACAGTTTTGAGTTTAGAATTTGGCACTACTGCGACTAGTTTTGCATTGATTACTATCCAGTTGGGCATCATGTGATGCTGAAAAAAATGGTGATGATGCCAACGCCGCCACTGCTTCTGTCTTGTTATTTGTCGTAGTGTTAAGAGCCTATTTCTTTGCCATTCACAAAATCAAACAAAACATTTTTTTCTGTATTTAACGCTGTGTGTGTGTATTTAAACGGTGCTTTAAATCAAATATAAACATTTGACATGGCCCAATAGGTATTTGGCTGGATTTTGTCGACTCGAATCTCTTACTGACGCACAGAATAAATTAAAAGCAAAACAAAGCATTTTTTGTGATGATGTTTATGCGCGGCACTGCGCGGAAAAGAAGAAAAGAAACAGGTAAAATGAAACCGAGACGATATTTTTGACTTCGAACAGCAAAAAAAAAACGAACACTAATTGGCCAGTTGTTGGACAGCGTCAAATAAAACAATATAAACATGGACTTGCGATACATATTTATATTTTCGGCATCATGATCGTCGTCATCAGGAATCGAATACATCATACTCAGGAAAAGTTTTATTCAAATTTCATAATTCAAAGGTCGAAGAATAGGTTTTTCCTGTTGTCGTTCTATGCCGGTCGAACACACAAGCACACAAGTACGAAGAGCCGTTTTTGCGTGTTTTTAATAACTTACAAACGGATGTAAAGAATTTGATGACCGGCTGAAAGAATGTTGATTGGATGGCCGGCCAAAGATTACTTTTTCGACGGAACAAACGGCCCAAAACATGAGATTATGTCGTTTCTTGCACGCGTTTTTTTTCGCAATAAATAACTGTTTTGCCAAAGCAATTCCACGAAATGATACTCTCATCTACGTAGCTGAAGAGTTAAAACAAAATACAGTGCGCGGTCGAACCGTATACTCGTAAATTCAAATCTTTGCAAAGTGATTAAATCGGCAACATCGTCACCATATATATTTAAGTTTCTATGCTCAATTTAATTACATCACCGTCGTGTGTCTTAATCAACAACGTCAAAAGCAGCAGCAGCAGCCGCAATATGTCGCGCAGAGAGACGGCATCAAGAAAGAGAAAAAATATGTTGCAATTGATTTGCTTGTGCAAAAATCTCTGCATTTATCTGTTCCACTTGCGGTGAGCCTGATGTTTCTTTCGAAATTGGAATCATACAACTTGGCGCCGAATCCAATTTAACGTCGAGTGCACGCCGTCGTTGCGAGACCATTCGAAAAGAGATATGTGAATGACATAATTGTAATTTTTATAGTGGTATCTTCGAGATCGAGATGCGGCACATAGCCGTCATATCGTTATCGCCTTGGCATGTAGAAGACTCAACCGCGATTAAAAAAAAACAATGTATTTTTTCTTCCTATCATAGCCATTCAAGTTGTGTTTCGTCAAAAGTATTCTAAATTATTCAAGCGATTTTTGGTCTAAAAATACGATGGATCGAGATTCATGATTGAAAAAAAAATACAAGAAAAAAAACTGATTTCCAAACTTGTTTGCATTGAACGAGACAACGATTTTGGTACAAGCGAACACACAAAAAAAGCTGTAAATCTAATGTGTCCCGTGGAAGGGAATGACGTCGAAAGTTCTGAGATCATTTGCCGATTTTAAGAGCCGACCACGAATTTTTTTCTCTTTTCCTTTTCTTTGACGTGAAAGAGAGTTTTTTTTCTGTCGATGCGAGCGTGTGTGACCAGTCGATAAATCGAATTCCACACACACACACACCGAGCCTCTCTACAGATGATAAATTAGAAATTTGTGGTTCGTTTCTCGAACGATTTTGCGCAAACATTCCAAAGCGACGAAGAAAATGAGATGAATCTTAACAAGATGATCGTATGAAAGCATAACAGTTCTGAATCGGGTACTCACTTGAAATATGTATCCAATGGAAATGGATAAGAACACAATCACATCCCATAGTGTTAGGACGATTGTCGTGAGGATGCTTTCGGCTGTGCCTGGTTCCGTTTTCGCTGTGGATGGCTGTGCTGTTGTGTTTGGTACATTGCCGTTGCCGAGGGTAACATTATTTTCTCCTGCCATTTTTTTTGTCTTGTTTTCCGGTCTTTCTTTTAACTTTAAACTTAATCACTTAAAGAGTCACTTTTTCTTTGAACAATTGCCAAATTGATTCGTATAAACAAATACGTTGATTGATCACTCAAACACGTCAAAGCATGCCTTGCTTCTTTTGTATGGAAAAAACACAAAAATCACACACAAATTTCACCGAGCGCACCAAATTCACATGAACTATTTGCACCGTTAGCCCTCCGAAAAATACAATCAGCAAGCAATTTAGTTGATTTTTTGTTTTGTTTTCGTTTGTCTCTTTGCTGTGTGCGTTCAATATAATCGCTTTCACGTTTTATTTAAAAAAAATACGACTCTCAATGAATGATGTGGTTTTGTGTGTGCGTCTTATTGTACAAACACACTGGCTGGTTGCTGCTGTTGGCCTCTGCAAAATGCTGAATGAATTACCGTGGTGTTGTTGTTTTTTTTCTTCTTTCGTTTCAATTGCTCGTGTGTGCATGCGCGCGCGCGTTACCTCGGATAGAGTGGTTACTGTCGTTTTCTACCGACCCAATGGTGCGGTGGTTTAATTGTATGTTATGCAATTCTAAATTTTAAAATACAGAAGAGAGAAAAGCAATCCAACTGAAATGAAAACGTGAAAAAAGATGATTATACTACACAGTCAAAACAGACTGAGAATGGTTGCATTTTAAGCATAAAAAACTCTAATATAACGATAGGATATCATCGAAAAAATGGCATGTGCTTGATAACTCGTTTTTATGTGTGTTTTTTTCGGGCAATATAATTGAGAGTGATAAAATAACGCATGTACGAAAAATAAAAAGAAATGAGACACGTAAACGAAACCATTTTGAAAATTGGAATTCTCTACCGTTCGAACAAAACGAAAAAGTGATAATAGCGTAGAAAATGTTTGCTTTATGTAAATAGACGACGCGGTTTGTCTTTTTGGTCAAAAGTTGAAAGCGCCACGGCAGAAAGAAAAACCAAACAACAACAACAACAAGAGACTCGACCATTCAGAAATACGCGCGCTGCTGTGTGTATATAGTAATTACGGAACAATACAACATTTATCTCGTTAAAAAAAAATTTCTCGTTGTAGTCTCTTTCGTTTTGTTACTGATTAAATTTCACTTTTAATATTCACGCAAATCCGTATTTTTTCATATGCTCTCGCCGATTGCCCCGCCACTGCACACCGAAGCACAAGTGGAATATATTGATGCGATAATCGCAGTGCGGCTGTTCTTTGGATAGTGCGCGCCAAGTTGAAACGGTTGAATCGAGAGTGCATTACATTTTGGCTACTTCAAAATAAAACAACAATAACTATGGCTATTGAAGAGCCATACGATTGTATGGATAAACTCTTCGACATGCTATTTTAGTCACTGCCCAGCGATGATAGTCTCTGCCGATGATCGTCATTTTTTTCCTCACTATACGAATCTTTTCCATTCGCGTCTAGACACCATACAGAAAACCGAACTGAAACATACGAACTATCGCGAATATTTATGTACTTTGTACGAACTTGTTTGCAATTACGTGTTTCCACACTCATTGAAGCAATCTCAATTTTTGTTTATTATTATAAGGCGGAGGGGAAAAAATATATAAATCGTTTTCTTTTGTTCCGAAATTGTAATTTCGTTTGGCAAACGAGAAATCAACAACATAAATACATTTCCACACATAACACATGCTTGTTGGACGCGGTTCAAAGAATCCACCTCTATTTTACGCGATATTTTTTCTCTCGGTATTTACGCCGTTTTGTACTAGCCGAAAGTAAGTTTTCTATCATTTGGTAATTTTGAAGGAAAATTTTCGTTTCGATTTTATTTTCATTTGAATCGAAATTTAAACACGATGAAAAAAAACCAAAAAAAAAGAGAACGATAAAAACCATGACGGAAAAAGGTATAAATTTCCGATTAAACACATGAAAAATTACAATTTGATAACATTCAGATTTTTTTTAACTAGCCTAATTTTTGTTGTAACAGAACATATTTTCATTTTGTTCAATTTTCAAAAGATTTATCAACAATTTTTGCTATATGGGAAAAGCTCACGAATTAATTTGCAACACTTTTTATTATTATTATGAATGTGATTTGCTAATTTTTTTGTTGTTGTCATTAAACAAACTTATGTATGTGCAGTACGCGAATGAAGTGTGATTGTGCAACAATTTGATACTGACTTATCATGACTTTTCAATCTGATTTGTTTTTACTACGATAGATTTTTTATTTCAACAATTCGCGACGAAAGAAATCAAAATCGTTTTCCGTTCAAACACAAGAGATTCAAAATGTAAGTAAAAGTCAAGCGAGAAACAGAGACAGGCAATTTTAAAAACGAACCTCAAAGCAACGATGCGAAATGGTTAATTTTAAAACGTGAACAGAAGAAGACGAAAAATACAAAAAAAATTACTATGAAATTGTATGGTGCACAAAGTGAAGACGAGAGTGAACCCGGTACCGTGTGCGTTTCGATCGAAACGTATGCTCTGACTGAATGTCTTTGGCATATTGGCTCGAGAGTGAGGCTTACTCATTGTAAAAATTTGCTCTTGTATTGGAATCAAATGTTATACTAGAAGCACAACAGCAACAGTAGTGGCAGCAGTGGAAACAACAATAGCACAGCGCTCACACAGGCAATGGCAAGTAGTAATAATACAAGCGCCGACAGCGATAACACCACAAACACAATGTGTGTTGTGAATCGGGGCCCGTCGCGCGTTTGTATGGTTTGCGTATTATTATTATGATGGTTTTCTTTGCGTCTTATTTTGTCTTCGTCTCTTCATAGGCATCACATCACTTTTGCCATGCGTACAACTCAACCGCAACGGCTCAGGTTCAGTTCGTAATTTTTCCTTCTTCTTCGGCTGACCTGACACAGCCGTGGCTGACAATCTGTGGTTTTTTTTGGTCAATCATTTCCGAATATCGACGGCGGAGAATGTAAACACTGTACTGCACCGGCCGACGACATATCCAAAATCATAGTAATTTATTCACAACGCAACAATTATTCGGTCAAAGTCTTTCAACCATATTAAAACCCATTTTTTCTGAGCCGAAAAGTCTTTGCAACGATTTTTTCAAAAAAAAAACAAAAAAACAAAAACAAAACAAAACAAAAATGCGATTTGTTGCCAAAGAACACAAGTTCCGCGGTTTTTCGGTCGTGTGACATTTATATTCTGTCATCGTTATTAAATACGATGAAAACAACGAAGTAATTCGTGTAATTACCGTATGCTCTGACAGTTATCGATAAAAACACAGACTGATTCTGATTATTATAATAGGAATCAAGAAATTCTGTCGACCAAATACGAAGGCCCAGAGTGTACGGACCAAGCGCGCGCCATATCCAACAGTGTTAATTAAATTTAAACGGACAACGTCATAAGTATCGATTTATTCGGAAGACTTATCGTTAATGGTTCATTCAGCGGGCTGCAATATTTGTAACAATCGATTTATTTCACACGTAGGAACTGCGTTGTTTATTTTTTGTAGGAGAAAAGGTCGCAAATTGGATTTGCAACGTTATTTTTATCACAGTTCACATTTAATGCAGCAAAAAAATGTATCGCAAGTTTGTTGCACTACGGCTTGAATCATGCAAAACGTACGTTTCAATACAGTCGCCTTCTGAAGATGGTGGATTGGCGTAGTAAAATTGTGCAACACAAACCAATAGAGCTACACGGTATGTGCAATGCAAAGAAGGAGCGATAAAAATCAAAACGTCAAGGACTACCAAGCTTTGCATGAAAATTCCGCAAACATTTAATCGGATTCATGACACAAATCACCAAATTATTTTTGTATTCAATTCGGCCAAAAATAGTTGAAGAAAAAAAAACGGAAAGTAGATACAAAAGAAGCACTTACATAAGCCGTTGACTCCAGAAATTACACTGCCATTTGCATAGAGAGTGGCTGCTGCTATTTTTTTTATGCAATTGTTCATATCTGTTTTGTTTACTGGATTCGGAAAGTTCGAGTATCTGTCACTGGCAACGATGACGACGGATATGACAGTTTTGAACGGCGCATGCCTGAACGTGGCGCTGGAAAGAGCGTGAATTGTGTGTATAGACATGTGTATGAACAATACAGCCGTTAGGTACAATGCCATTCGATTTGTGTGCATCTTCCATCGGCGATACGAACGAACAACAGCTGAGTGAATGCTTGCTTGAGGATGATTAAGGGAATGGAAGCAAGGGAATGAGATAAAAAAGTGGTGATGCAAGAAAATAAAAGGCACACGAGCGATAAATATGCGCGACATCGATTTAATCTCGATTCGACGATGTTTCGGTGTGATTTTTTTTAATGTGTTCTTGGTTTAGTCTGATTCTTGCGAAAAGAATTTTTGCGTACGTGATCATTGTCTCGAAGGCGGGTAAAGTGTGTGCACGTGAGGATTTGGGCCCATCATTGTAATATTGTAATCATAATTATTGTGTCAATTCCACCTATTTTATGCATTTATTGAACCTGTTCTCGTTATTACTTTATTCGGCTTTTTCACCGAAAACGCCTTTTGTATCTATGCATTGCTCGAGCTCTCATTATAAATACTGTGGTAATTTTTCGAAATTAAAAAAACCAGTCCCGTGACAAATATTTAAGCGTTATCGAATTCGCAACAGGAATCGGGAACAAAATATTGTATTCTCTTCTCTATGTGTGCTCCTCTCCCTTCCTGTCCCTCAATCTCTCTGCTTTGCATAACATGGAAAAGAACGATAAACAAGAAAAAAAGAATTCAATAATGTTGATGACGTTTAGTGATTTATTATGCATATCCTCCCGGGTTGCGTTCAAAGTTCGCAATGATCAAGAAAAACAGAGGCTCAAACACACATCTCGCACTGAAACAATCTCACTCTTTGTTCGTCATCAATTGACGAGATTAGATTTGGTTAGAAGTTCGCGCGTGCGTGGCTCTGAATCGAAAATCGTTGGGAAACCGGTCTGGCCCAGTCTCGCGACCACCATAACAACGTAGTTGCCTGTTTTGTTTTGATTTATTTCAAATTCCATCTTCTTGTTCGTTGTCAATTCCGATGGATGTTGGCCTGAGAGAGCAGTCTGTGCGCAACGATTTCGCATCCAAAAGTCATTACGAAGTAGTCAAACAACTGAAACAGACTTTGATTACTGTCGATTGCCCTTTGATATTCTCCCGTCTAGGATTTTTTTTTTCGCTTTTTCTGCTTGCTACTTGCTTTCGAAAAGGAATTGCTTCATTCGTCTCACGTCTCTTTGCCTCATCATAATAATCCAGAACGGCTTTTGTTTGGCTTTCGATCAACAACCAGTTATCGCATTCGGCTCATTTAATCAGGGCAGTTCATTTTTCCGTCAATATTTTCCATACTTATTTCGATGTAAACTTCCTCTCTGTTGAAATTTTTTGCTTTGGAATACAAAATTAAAAAAAAATCAAATATGAACACACAGTGGATTTCGTCCAATTCAGGCCATAAATAGACACTTGATAACCCCGGTCGAAATCTCGTAATCGTTGAACCGTATGAACCATCTTTACGCTACTCTCTCGGTATTTTTTGTTGTTGTTAATCGCAGTTCTGTGTGTGTGTGTGATATATTTCATTTTTATTGAGAGTTTAAAATTTGTGTTTGTGTTGGGAGCATGTGTCTGCGGTTGTTGGTGTTTTTTTATCAGTCGGGGGGTTTTATTCGCTTGCTATTTCGTTTGTTTCATACGTATTATAATATATATGTTTAAGATTTGTACATTTCAAACTTTGATAGTAGGTCAAACCGCAATTTTAAAGGAAAAGAAAATGATGCGGATCGTGATTCGATGGGACGAGGTCACAAATCATAAATTGAAATCTCTTCACGCTGCGCTCTCATCTCAAAATTTGTTCGATCGAAATCGAATGAAATTTTGTGTGCGAAACGATGTCGCTGATTCAAACACGGAATATGTTTTGTGTCTGATTGACGAAGAGAGTGAGAGTGAGACCGAAAAATCAGTAAATTCAAATTCGTTGCAAATTTTTATTCGCCTGGTTGATTTTAACAAAAATTTGTCTCTCGTATTTCTGCCCGGTGTTTCCAAACGTAAATATTCGCTAATCGTTAGACATTTGAATGAAGCGAAAATTCACATTAATCTCAATATTTCTCGTTTATTTTATGCAAGTAATTGACCCAATCTGAAACACGCAACGCACACGATATTACGACAGATAATGACGAAAAAAAATAAAAAATTAAATAAAAAGATGACTCTAATTTCAACAAAGAGTTTTTATGTGATTTGTAGCGAAACGTGTTCGCGAAAAGCGACATCAAAAGCAGCAAGCAACAAGTGACAACAAAAAAAAGAAACAGATCTTGTCAAATCACTTCCAGATCAACAACGTTTCAGTCATTTTCAAACCATTCAGCGTACCGACTTTCTTCCATGGCCGTCGTCGTTTCAATTCATGCATAATTTCACTTTCACTCTTATTCATCCATTTCTCTCTTTTTCTCTCTCTCACTCACTCCATCCCGCTCGTTTATATATTCGCGTTGCGATCGAGTGTTATGTTATTACGCTGCAAACAATGTATGAGCTGTACCTCAGCAGCAGCAGCAACAATAGCAGCGCAGCAAGAGTAGCAACGGCAACGACGACAGCGGCAGCAGCAGCAGTGGCAAGCA
Source organism: Sitodiplosis mosellana (assembly GCF_009176505.1). NCBI lineage: Eukaryota > Metazoa > Arthropoda > Insecta > Diptera > Cecidomyiidae > Sitodiplosis > Sitodiplosis mosellana. The sequence continues at coordinate 4,274,581 of NW_022595245.1, forward strand.
TGCGATTGTGTGTATGCTATTCAAAACGACCGTAATTGCAGCCCGATTCATCAATCGGTACAATGTGCTGTGGCACGAAGACGGAACGCATTTCTCTCTCTCTCTCTTGGCGGCATAACAAATAGTCAGATTTCATTTCCTTCACACGGTGTCTTCTATTTTGTTCAATCATTGGCCTTTTTGCTTGCATCTCACACATACACAGCCTAACGAGATGCAATCGAAATCGAAACATTTGAAAAGATAAAATGCTCAATTTCATTTTCAAGATACAATTTTGAGCTACTGCATCACATTTACCGTGTCGATGTACTTGCGGGCTATGGTAATCGTTCATAAATTGCGGCATTTTATCATATTTTTCCTCATGCACATTCCCCCTCCCCATTTTTTTTTAAATGGCTTATTTGTATGCAACGCTAAACCAATTACTATTCAGTCAGTTCAATTTGATTTACGACCAAATCTTCGTCAAAGAATCACGCAAAACGAAAAGTACGAAGAAAACCGAATCATAACAATGGACTAATTGACAATGAATGTACGACGCCGCATGAAGGAGTGCGAAAAATAAATAATAACAACCATCCAGCAGCTCAGTTGATGGCAATACGAATATGAAATGTGTCATCACAAGTCTGTAAATGAATCCGAACGGCCAATATATATATTTTTTTGCCAATGACATTGGTAGTTTAGTCGTAAATCAACTTCTGTTTACATTGTTCGTTTACCTCGCTTAAGTCAATATGTGTTTAGGCATATTTCTGTTCGAGAGACCACAACCAAACCAGAAGCAGATATTTTTTGTGTTAACGCCAATTGTTTATTTGCTCACACTATCATGTTTTTTTTTGCATATATATAAATTCTTTGGCTCTAGTTTTTCCGTTGTGAATGTTCTGGTTAGTCTCTTCTGACCAGTTTAGCATATAATCACTTTTCCGTAACCTGCATACGCTTTCAAGGTAATAATGGATTGCATGAAAAGTTGTGTATCGAGGAATACTGAAGAAAAAAAACGTAATACTTTTGTATTCAACCAAACCTCATACCAACTGCTATAGCATAAAAAGCGTATGCTTTGAATACACATTCAAAGGTAAGTATGAATATGAAGAGAAAAAAAACACTCTCTCAATTTGATATTGAAAAACAACAACAATCGCACTTCCCATGAAGCATGCATATTGCAGTGCGGAGAGAGAGAGAGAGAGAGAGAGAGCAACAATTGTAACTGAAATTTACCATTTCCAACAACTGGAAACATTGACATTAGAAAGAGACAACCATAGAAATGTTCTGTTGCTATTTCATTTTGTGACATTTCCAGTTGTTGTTTTGAAACGTCAAAAATCCCGAAATGCCTTCATCTGGTGTTTTTGGCAGTGGTGTTTAGAGTAAAAGACAACAACATTTATCCTTGAGAGTTTCAACGTAAAAATTTGGATATTTCACCATGGCAGAATGCCTGCAAATGTCCCAAGATGATCGAAACGATGAGAACAGTGATACGGACGATGATGATTACGAGGAATTTTGTGAGAATTTTACATTTTCGGTGAGTTAGGCCACAATTTGTTTTCGATGAATGAGTGAAATAAAGCTGTGTAATTTATTTGTTTTTAGCCAACATCATCGACGTGTTGTGTATGTAATGGATATTATGCACCAAGTTTCGGTGAACCATTGTGTGGAACGTGTCATGCGTTTCTATTCCCGATAGCGGCCGAAGAGAAGCGTTCCACTGATTTGTCTGACAACGATGAAGATTCGGGCAACGATGAACCACCGTACAAGGAAGGTACAGTAAATCCACCAGCTGGGGCTCCTGTGTATCGAAATGCTCAAGGTGAACCACAGGCCGATTCCGATGAAGATATTGTTGGACCACCCGATGATGCACCACCACCACCGCCGCCGCCGCCGCCAATCATACCTATTGCATCAACATCAAGAAGCAATGATCGCATTGCTATTTATGAAAATGCATTTATGAACGATCGACCAGAACCACAACCACCACGAAATCTAAGACAGTATTTAAACGCATTGACCGAAGGTACACATGAAGCTAACCAGAACCCAATTCGACAAGCAGTCGTTGTCAATGACGTTAACAACGAAATGGTAGCAGCAACGACTAAACCTGGAACCATTTCAGCACTTCCAGTCGAAGTTTTACTTGTGATATTCTCCTATCTTGATGATATTTCGCTGTGTCATGTCGGCGAAGTGTGCAAACAATGGAAGAAAATCTTAGAAGTACATACACCACAATCACTATGGCAAAGAGCAACCAGAACCAGGTGGCCACTTTATCATCAGATTACCAACACTACCAATTGGTTTAAGGTAAATAGTTTGTGTACTGTGAATGACGTGATTTTTCTTAAAATAGCCCAATGTTCCACATTAAGGAGAATTTTAAAGTGTTGTTGATGATTTTCAATTTTTTAATTCGTTTTTTTTATCGTTTCCCTTTATTAACGCCAATTAGATCTATTCATCATTGATGTCATCATGTTTTTGTCGCACTTGTATCGTGCAAATGACATTACGGACACCGCAACAACGGGAGAATCATTTTAGAGCACGACGACTGCGTGGTGATATACGCACATTAACCGCTGACGCAACCGAAGGAATTGAAGCGGTTCCTCTTGATAATTCACTTTCACATTGGCAAGCTTCTATCATTGGACCACCTGGGAGCCCGTACGAAGGCGGAAAGTTCTTTTTACACATTTTGATTCCATTTTCGTAAGTTATCCAATTGATTAGAAATTGCGAAGTTGAGATTTGTACATGTAAATCATCTGTTTTTTTCATTGCAGGTACCCAATGCATCCTCCTGTTGTTCGATTTCTCACCAAAATCATTCATCCGAATGTGTCACGTCATGGTGACGTTGGAATTGATATAATTCAGCATAATTGGTCACTGGCCCTAACTATTTCGAAACTTTTGCTTAGCGTGCAAAGCCTCCTTACCGATCCTTTTACCGAGGTATGTTTTTTCAGTGATGAATTTTGATTTTTGGTATGGTGATTACTAGAAGTTACCACCTACTTTTGTAATAAAATTCATTGTATTTAATTGATAGCAGCAATTGAATCATGCCTAAACAATATTCCGTTTTCATATTTTTTTTTCTTCTCCACATTGGGTTATAGATTTGTATGGAGCCAGAACTGGGCCGTTTGTATGAAGAAGATCGGCCTCGATTCGAAGCATTGGCACGCCGCTTCACCTGGAAGTATGCGATGTTCGAAGTGATTCCATAAATTGACTGAAATCTATATTTTACCCTATATGTATCTAGATATTCTAAGTTTAATTGGAAGTCAGCAAATTATTGGATATAAGTTTCATTCAATTCAACGATTCGATGGTTGGAATAAAGACATGAATAATCGCAATGAAATATTGTTTATTTGGACCAGATGTTTTAAGTTTTACTTTTGTGTCGACCAGTCTTAATGTTATGATTGATTTTGTGACAAGCGCGAACTGTCATAATAATCAAGTGACAATCTGGTGATTCAGGAGAAAAAAAAGTTCTAAACATACGACTGGTTACCCATAAATTAGATTTTCCTCCTTAAAATTTAGCAAATATTGTGTTATTTACGCCGAACACTTGCCGTTTTTACACTGCCCAGTAGAATGGGACAAGCGAAGAGTCAGTTTTCCGATGAAGAACTTCAAGATTATGAAGACCTGACATTTTTCACCAAAAAGGAAATTCTACTGTACGTAAATGCAGCCCAGCCAATGTCATCTCATCTTATCACACTCTGTTGTTTTATTTTCAGTGCCCATAAAAAGTTCAAAGCATTAGCACCTGAAAAAGTGGGCCACAACAAGAATGCCAAATTGTCCATGCAAAAAGTACTTCAGTACCCTGAGTTGAAAGTGAATCCGTTTGGCGATCAAATTTGTAAGGTGTTTAGCTCAAGCAACGATGGTGATTGCACATTTGAAGACTTCCTCGATATGATGTCGGTGTTTAGCGATGCAGCTCCGCGATCCGTTAAGGCTGAACATGCGTTCAGGATTTTTGGTAAGAATTTGAAATAGTTTTTAAGGTTATGGTCTGATTTTTAAGTCATGGTGGATTATAAAAATGAAGAATGTAGGAATTAATGAAGAAAATTGGGTTATAGATTTTGATGGTGATGACATGTTGGGGATTGGTGACTTGAAACAAGTGATTGAACGCTTGATCGGACCACAAAATAATCTTTCGGATAACGACATGAAACAGCTGATACAGAACATTTTGGCAGAGGCTGATTTAGATGATGACCACGCTCTCAGCTTTCCGGAATTCGAACAGTGAGTCATTCAATTTCAATGGCATTGAAATTTAGCACTAAAATCCAATACTAAAATAATAAAAAAAAATCTATTTTCTTTTGCAGCATCATTGACAAGTCTTCCGATTTTATAAAGTAAGCTGCCAAGACCATTCATCTCTGGTGACCATGAAACTAATGACGTTCTTTTCAATTTCAGCTCGTTTCGGATGCGTTTATAAGCACACAATTCACGGCCTATCAACATTGGTGTATCTTTTACTTTTGTCGACTTAAACCTTTTTTAGACTTGAGCAATTTTGCACAACATTTTAAGACTTCGGCAATTATTTTAGACTTGACTTCTTTTGTTTATACGTGTTATACGCGTTATTTGTTTGTGATTTTACACTATATTATTACCTAAAATAAGGCTTAAAAATCGGTTTTTCTTTTCATTTTTACGCAATACATAATCTGTATTATCTATTGTACCAAGCCAAAACCGAAATAAAAACGAAATCAATTTAATAAGGATATAAGGCCATAGTGTTCTATTTCATTATGAATTTTTCACATCGAGTGCATTCTTTGGTTGATTCATTCTATTTCATTCAACGCAAAAGACGTGTGTAATTTTGGGACAAAATGGTAAATGTGTCAAAAATAGTTCGAAATTTCTCCGCCAGTCTTCACTGCACCTTTTGAAGTTTGTTGATAGAAATAACTAGGCATAAAACAGTTTGTTGCAAGCGTTTTGTTCAGAAAAACTTGAATCAAAAATGTCTGAAGTGGCCGAAGAAGAGAATCCAACCGCTGTAACAACGATTCGGGAAACTGTGAAAGAAAACATTCGAATCGCTCGATTAAGACATCGTCAAGATGAGCTTGATAACTTGCGTATTACACACGGCGATCCTGAAGATGATTCGATCAACTTGCAAACGTTTACGAAAAACGATGTGCTGGATATTGCGAACAAAATCAAGAAACAACGGCATGCATCGACAACGGATCTGTTGAAATTATGTCATGCATTTCTTCAGAGTATCGACAACATCAACTGTTTTGTTAATACAACCGGTGCCGTGCCGGTCATTGTCAAGGAAATGACAGGTAAATCATTCGATGAGGCTTAAGTGCTTGAATTGAATTTAACATTGAAATTTTGAATTAAATTCGTTTTCAAATCAATTTTCATTTGTAGGGAAAAAAACGGAAACACAAATGCTGGCCATTGAATGTCTGTGCAATTTGTCTCTTGGTTCAGAGGACACATCAGAGAAAGTAGCACAGAAGGCAGGCACTTATTTGCATACATTTTTACAGAGTTCCAACGAATCAATCGTTGTAAGTACTTTCTGGTGTGGGAAAAAGTTCAATTGTTTCTTTTTCTTTTTTAACCGTTCAAAATTGAAACGATTCCTGAATTGTAGCATTTATTGACTTTTTAAATGGAAGTAAATTTCGACATCGCAAATCGGAAAAACTTAAATAAAACTTCCACCAATTAACCATTTTGATCTGGTCATTTCTTTACAGAGAACTTCATTGTGGTGTTTAACCAATTTGATTGTTGCTGGGAAAAAACCGTTGAAAATTATGATTAGTCAAGAAATAATCAGTGCATTGATCAATGTCACGCTTTCAATTCACAACCGAAATCTGACCGATGAGTCATATGTTGCAATTGAATTGATTCTGGATCATGGCGGTGTACCAAGGTGAGAACTATCAATTGGAATTTCGATGAAAAATTGGATTTTTCATGAAAATGTCGGAAAAGAGTAGAAAAAAACTTAATTTTTTACGTTTTCTATTCATTTTTGTCCTTATTGCACCGCACCTACCGAATCTGTCATATTTCAATTCATTTACTAATTTCAAATTATGCCTTTACAATGTTTCCATCCATTCAATGCTTGGACCATCACAGGCCATCAGATATTGAAACACTGTGTGCGAAGTGGATTTTGCATCAAGAAGCGCCACTCGATTTGGGAAAAACAAAAATCGTCTATAAATTGTTGAATTTGCTTGAGTTTAAGTCCAACGATGCAATCGAAATGGATAAGTTGGTGTATATTTGTTTCGGAACGCTTCTTAACCTGTATGATGTCACGTCGTCTTCTCCGCCGGCACCATCGGAGTCTAGAGAATTTCTTCATCAAGTCGTTCTTCTCATGCGGATTTGTTCGAATCTTGTGGCGCTGGAAAATTCGTATGCTGACTACATCATCGACAATTGGTTTAGAACACAGTCTCGTTCGTTAGCTACCTTTTTCAATTACTTCATCAAACAAATGGCTGCAACGAATCTTTCGATCGAAGAAATCTATTGGTTTATCGGCAATCTAATGAAATGCCAACTCAGTGATACCACGCTAAAATACGTGGAAACTGATGAATTTTTTGCCAAAATCCAAATGGAGGTGTGATGAAAATGTAAAAATTACTTAAACAATTCGAAAAATTGTAACAAAAAACTGCGAAAAATAAATGAAAAAGAAAATTTTTATTTAAAAAAAATGCTCTGAATTTTAATTTTCGAAAAAATGCCACTGGAAGCAAATTTTATTTCAACTCTTTGGTGATAATCCCAACGTGTGATGGTTGAGGCAATGCCTCAATGGAAGACTTGAAGTGAATTAAATAAGGCATCAAAAGAATTTGATGATTAAAAAAGTAAATCGTATCGCAATTTCCAATCGAAAATTGCAAAAAAAGTGTTGTCATTGTTTCGTTTTGGTTTATTTTTAGTCCATTTTTGTTTGTTAAAATTTATAATGGAGAACTGTGGAAAAAAATAGTGGAGTATTTCAATCAACATTTGTTACTTATCATAGGAAAGTGAAGTAAACGAATATGTTCATTGTTCTCGGGACGAATTTGTTTTGTTTTTTTTGTTTGAAGAAAATTGTCTTATGCAGTAGTTTCAAGCTTATTATTTTGGCTCTATAGATTTCTTTAGATATTAGTTACAACTATAATCAAATTACCATTTCAAACAAACTTAATCTTTCGCAAAAACGACGACACCGAATGTTTTTTTCTTCTTACTTTTTTTTGAGTAAATGAAACAGCCTCAATGGCTCCATTATCAATCCTATCTCTTATACATAAAGAAGATTTCACTTAACACTTGAGTAATTGGTTAGCTTTTATTATAAATGTACTATAACATGATGAAATTGAAAAAATCTAAAAACATGAACAACAGAAGAGAATTTTAAAATTTTATGCGAAAAAAATTAAATAGAATAAAAGGAGAGGAAATTCAATGGTTTGATCAACAAATAAAATCAGAAGAAATAGAACAAATTATGTTTGCGGAAAAGAAATGAAACATGAACAGCAAAAGACGTTATAATAGTAAAATCTCTAGCTTATGCAAAATTGTCGAAATGGTCTTTAAAGACATCAATTGTAACAATATGTGTTGGATAGCAATTGCAACGTGCGACTGGCCCTAAGAAAATACCATTGGCATAAACGAAGCGGGATTCGATCCAGCCCTTTTACAAACAAGCCAATTCTACTTTTATAATACAATTTTTTTTAAATTATGAGCCCTAAAATCTCAGCCTCAGTAGTGTTTTTGCCCAGATTTTTTTCTACGTCCTCAATTTTTATTCTTATCACGCCAAAGCTATCTGAATGATTGGGAAAAAACCTACGCACTTCCATCATTTCGTCCGAACAAATGAAAAAATTATTTCATTTTTTATACCTTTTTCACTCGCACTCGTTTATCCTCTCATTCCTCCATTCTCATTACACTCATTTGCAAATTGTTTTTATTCGTATGTAAATTTGTCTCTAATTTTTTTTTCGCTTGATTGTTGCTGGCGCTGAGTGTTTACATTTTTTCTGCTATCAGCCGACTTAAAAGTAGTATTGAAACGGTGTCTAAAAATATAAATTATCATTTGTTTGTACGATGAATTCTTTTTTTTTCAAATTTCAAAAACAATAATCTGTCTCGTGCCTATTCTCGCGTCTCGATACTTTTGGGATATTGTGTTTCACTGTCAAATGGAGGGCACAAATTAATTATTGTCAATTCGCACTGTCGCTCCATTAGCTAGGGAATTGGCAGACTCATTGAATGAGCTACTGGATTCGGTTATCATTGACGTTGAGCTATGATCATGTTTTGCTTGCTCCAACTGCCTCAGACGTAAAATATCCTTTTGTGACTCCTTTCCTTCCACGTAAAATATACTTCGCTACAGTTTTGAATAATAAAAAAAAATCACAGGGACATTAATACAATTTGGAATACAAAGTGATGACACTGACTAAGTAAGCGTAAGTGTTTCATTTATGCAAAACATAAAATTTCATTTATGAATAAATTTTTGAATTGTGTGCTTTGTACAATGTGAAATCATGTCAATTTTTGCGTTTGATCAAACGATGGCCAAATTAGTTTGCTTTTTATATATTGAATAAATGCTACGAATGGACATTTATTTGTGATCTGCAATGATGAGAAAAAGAGTGGAAAATGAAATTTGCTTGAAATTGACGTCGAAGCGAAATTGATTGTAAGTGGTCAATATATTGAATATACTTAACACTCATTAACGATTTGTTTGAGTCTTGTGTACGGTAAAACAATCAGAGGGAAATTTTCAGAAATAAACACTCATTACACACAAGTATCGACTTGAAAAAATTCTCTTTGTAGAAGTTCGACTATCAATAAGTATATTAAAAACCAGCTTCACCTTTTCATTTTTCTCCGTTAATTTGTCCATTTTGTCGTAGATAATGCCGTGGATATTCAATTCTTTCAAAAATTTGATCGTTTCTTTGCAATTGTTCTCATCGCCCCAACAGAAAACGATTAGACCAAGATCGGTGGCTAAATTCAACTGGAATGAAAACCGATTTGGTTGAATATTGTGTCAGATTTTTTCAAAAAAAATGATTTGTTAAATTAATAGGTTAAAAAATATGAAAAGAATCAGCAATGCATTAAAAATGTCCTTCAATAAAGAACCCTACCTGATTCGTATCACGTAGCAAATCCATAGTATGTGCAACAATTCCCAACAGTTCATTTGAATTGGCATGGAACACTGCATTTGCAATGGTGTCACCGCGTGGGTCATGGAAGCTTTCATACCGATCAGAAATACCCTGCGACAAGAACATGACAGGATAAAGATTTTGTTTTTTGCGTAACATTGTACAAATATCGGGATCAAAGCATGAGAACACCACTCGACGATCGCCAGCTTTGCTCAACACTACATCCAAAATACAGTCCAGATATACATTTGGATTTTTGTTGACACGATCCATTTCGTGTCTGCCATCATGTAATTCCATGTTCCACTTGATTTCAATATTAAATCCGACACTTTCATCGAGGGCATCAAACACATCAGAGAGCGGTGGAAATGGTTGATGTTCATCCAAATGCTCATCAAAGAATTTCGGCTGTCTCGTTTTACCTTCAACTTGATGATAGACTTTCAAGTGATTCAACTGGTCTAATGTTAATTCATTCATTGGTAATTCGAGGTAATCATTTTCATCCAGAGACCTTTTCTTCTTCAACGAAACATACACGTGAAAATCGTGGTAGATAACCGGTACCAAATCTTTGCTCAATTGAACATCGAATTCGACCTAAAAAAAAATTCTTGATTTTTGTACAAAGACAAGAAATCCAAATAATTTTTATGGACAGAAAAAGATATATTCTTACCATATCTGCTCCAGCATCACCGGCACGACGAAGTGATGCGATGGTATTTTCTCGAATTGCATCGTCTCCTGACGTTGGCTTAAAACTAGTTCCCGCTCCACGGTGTCCAACATCAAGACCTGTCCATCGTTTGTTCCAGTGTCGGCAAAACGATCGCTTCATATTCAATTGCACCGATGAGTTCAATGGTGAAATCTGTGTTCGAGTCAGAAGCCAAATAGAATATAATAATTTAAGTCGTATAAAATGAGTAAAAAAAAACATAAAAATGTAAGATCATACCCGAATGTATTCAATGTTCATCATACCGAGCGGACGATGTTTGGTCGCACACGTGATGGGTATTTCAATTTTTCCATCGGATTTGCGTAAAACATTTGGCAATATATAATGATAGCCTAAATGATGGGGTGGTTCGTTATCATCAGGTGACACCCTGGAACTATATGTATACAGATCGATTAGAAAAGCGACATTCTCTGGATCGCCGACGCTCACATTAAATATCATAATGTCATCGGTGTGATAGGGTCGACCGAATTGGTTTTGTGGTTCGAACACATTTGATGTTGATTTAAGCGTAGCCACTTCAGCAAAAGCATACACCGGTTGCTCAGTACCGCCATTCTCGCGCGTATCATTTGACAATGAATCTTCAACTTCGAACAAATTGCCATGGGCTGAAGATTCAGTGGAGTTTATGCGCAAATTCATTGGCGTCAACTAAAATCAAATTTAAATCATTGATTTGGTTGGTTTCATCGTTTTTTTTTTTTGGAGGAGGGGAAATGAGAAAAAGAGGATTTTTCCAATTTTGAAGGAAATCGATTCAATTCTGAAGAAATATGTTAATTATAAACGCTTTCACTATCCTATGATTGTGGCCCTAATCAAATGAATCCAATGAAATAACTAATATCAATATTTACTACCAACTTGATAGGCAAACAACCTGCACAATAATAACCTGCTTTCAATCGTCATCTACTAGATCTGAATTGTGTGTTGATATGTCAGTAATAATGCAAGTCGGCTAATTAGCCGCTGATAAAGCGTTATCGTTTGCCGCCATGCACTAAATCAAAACAAATACCGCCGGTTTAATCGAAACAACAAAACAATCAAAATGTCAAAGAATAAACAGTATTAAGTCATTATCAGCGATTATATTTAGCTTTAGTCTTTAAATGGGACAAATTTTTTGTATGTACACAAAAAATTTTCTTCATCAAACTCACTTCATGGAATATTTCTGCGTTTTGAAACTTGAACGTTCTTCTATTTTAAACTCTCCCGACGTTGAAAGTGATTGAAACATAACGATAGGAGCAGAATAATTTGACAGATAACCAAATCGACGCATGGATCATCCTTACCTTGACATAGAGTAAGCGATTTTTCAATTTCTGCTTCAAAATAAATGGATTGCGAATGAATTTAAATTGGAACACAGTTTCGGTCGTCAACCAGCCTCGGTCGATTTTCTCCACCCCATTAATATCGCCAAATGTATCGATTCCGGGAACATTGTTTTTTGACGGTGAGCTGGGCTTCGGCACGGCTGTTTCGGCAACGGGAGACAATTTGAAATCAATTTCTGTGACCTCTCCATGGTCGGCGGAAATTAGGCGTGGATTCAAATGGGTTTCCCATCGGCGTACGTGTACATTCTCTGTCATCGGGTCAACAGTGCAAACCAAGTAACGATACGGCACGTCTTTATTTGCCGGAATATAAATACCACGTGACCATACATTCGAATCTGTGTGCAAAAACAAGAGGACGGAAATTAGTACGCAAGCATTGTTGTGATAGCAACGTTTATTGATAAGTCTTTTTGTGTCTGTGTCTCAACACCAAATAAAATGTGATTAAGGATCGGTGCTGGAATTCTACGACTTTTGCCGAATCCGAATTAGAATCGGAATCTTGTCACAACTCCATCCTCACACCATCTTGCCACTCACCGTTTCATTACATTATTTGTGACAAAAACAATAAGAAGTATTATTCTTCAAATATGGATAAATGGATCCAAACTATAAGACTCTTATAGTTACTTACGCTAAAGAGTCCAGTTAATTTTTTCCGTATTTGCAGAAAAAAATTCGGTAACTCTTGAAGTTGGTAGAATCATTTCGAATAAAATTCTCAAAATTCCGATTCAATTTTTCCGATTGTGGCTCACTGGGAGTTTTATTCAGAATGATTCTACTAACTTCATGGGTTACCGATTTTTTTTTTTTTTTGAAAATGCGGAAAGAATCATACAATATTATGTGAATAATTTGTATCCGTTTATTTATATTTGAAAAATAATTCTTATTGTTATTTATGAGAAAAAATCTAATGGAACGGTGAGTAAAAAGATGATGCGAGGATGGAGTTGTGACAAGATTCCGATTCGGCAAAAAAAGTGTCGTAGAATTCCAGCACAGATTATGTTCATACAATTCAGAATGACTCTCTTCAAACGTGATCAAGTGTATTGGAATATTTTTAAATTGGAACTCAATGAGTTTGGTTCATATTCTGTTATCACATAAGTGTGATGATATTTTTGAAATGATATCAGAATTTACCGTAATCATTCTACTGAAAAACGTGTGCACCAGCAAGATTTTAACCTTTGGATTTATTGATTAACAACCCATTGTTTATGACACATAAATTGGTATGAATCGTGATCATTCCATTGTTATTACACTAACTCTATAAAATTGTAAGCCATCTTTGGGTGGAACGGTTTCAGAATTAAAAATTCATTTATCTTCCAAAACAGTTCCTGTTTCGAGCAAAAGGCTGAGATGGTTGAATATGCAATTGTTTGCATTACTTCGATCATACTCGATTATTCTGATTAGAGCTTGTTTACGTAATCACTTTTTGTTTTCTAAAATGGTTTAAATCGTCAATAATAGATCATATCGCATCATAATAACGACAATGTTCATCCAGCTACCGAAGCCAATGGGAGTGACTGACGGCGGGCATTTTTGACATAAAAATGTTACCAAGTTAAAAGTGGAATATTTATCGTTTTTTTTTTTGCTTCACCGATAAGCAAGCTGGGCAATTGTAAATAATGAATATCATCAGGCTTGAATTGTGATAAGACTGGAAAGTTATTGACATATAATGGTATATAGCTGGAGCGTGCCTATCAATAAATGGCTGTTCAATAAATTAAATATTTTATATATTGCAAAAAATGCGATATTTCTTCCCCAAGCCATATTTTTTCTACCTTCAAACAAATAGAATGTGCTGCACGGTTTAACTAATTTCCATTCGATATAGCCATTTGGTGGAAGTTCTCATGGTAGAACGAAATGATTAAAATAACTGACGCAGAAAGCTAAAGGAGGGCTAGAAAATCGATTTCAAAGAATGAAGAAAAGAAAAAAATTGGATAACAAATGAGAAATAAAGGATAAAATAGTACATACTGAATAAATCGAAAACAACAAGAAAATCACTGGATTCGATGTAGAACAGAGTAAAAACGTGCAAACCACGAAAGGTCGTCAGTCAATTGCTCACTTTTCATGTGCTTTCCGGTGCAATTTGTTATTTTCCACCTTTGAATTACTGAAACCGTAACCAAATATTGGCGTTATGGAATGCGTCTGGCCGAAAGAAACGCTGGCTTTCTTTCGGATTCGATGACCTTGTGTAAATTTCACCTTGCACATAGAACTGTGTTAGTTTTATATGAGAATGTTTTTGAATGTCGCATCGCCTTGACAATGAGTGCACATTTTTTTTCTTCTCGGAACGTCGATCAAAGAACGAGTGAAAATGATAGTAAACAAGAATCAACGACAAATTATCGTGAAGCGAAGAAGAAAATATGAGCTGAGCTTTCGTCGGTGTGATGAATTTTTTAATCAGTGCGACGACGTCAAATATCGTCAAAAACATCACAAAAAATGAAAAAATAGATAGTTCATTGCTCCGACGTTCAGCTCAGCAATACTACGTATTCACTGAATCAACGTCGAAACGCGCAATTATCACTAGTTCTATCCGAGACTTGTTCATTTTCAACTGTTATTATTCTCTGAAATATTTGCGATTTCGTGGTTCTCGGTAGATACTTATTTTGTATTGTTGCCAAAAAAATGACGAAAGTGATTACGTTTCTGCGGCTATTTTCTCTGCGCAAAAGATTTTGTGCTACAATTTTCAGATAGAATTTGGAATTCATTCGACAAAATGCAACGACAATACTTTTCGCCACAAAAACTCGGTTCGGTGAAAAAGAGCATTTATCAACGTTGATAATATTATAGCATCCAATTTTGTTTACAAATTAAATTTAACTCGTTGGCATGGCGTGCACAGTTTATTCATAAGTAACAGTATAGTTTTATCACATTGTTCTCCCCCTCGGGAACGGTTTCTATTCTCATGATTATAGTTCACATTTCACACAGGAAATTTTTTATGTTTCACATTTGTTTGACTTGTCGAGTTTATTTTATTTATTTATTTAGTCTGTCGAATCAACTCACCATTTTCGCGATTCAATTGAACACAATGAGCGGGCAACCAACGACCGAGGCTCGAACATTCACCAGTCACAGCGACTCTTTCGCCGGGCTCCAAATGCTGATTAACCAACACGCGAAATGTATGCAATCGACCATCATTTCCGACTAGAGTTTGACCATTTGCTGGACCTTGGCTCGATTCAGCCGATATAGCCTCACTATTATTTCCGAACAACCAACGCTGCATTGGGATTAGTTTTTTTGTGTCAAATTTTGGTACAGATGAATTTGAACTATTAACAGGTAGCTGATGCTAGAAGAAGAGGATTTTTATTCAGATCATCATGATTTGAACCAGTCAAAGCACAAATTTAATTGAATTTTACAAAAAATAGAAAAAAGATGCGAAGGTCAAAAGAAAAACAATGAAGAAAAAAAAACGAATAAAAAAAATCGTTGACAAATTTTTCTTTCTTGAAGCAAACTAAATATTTCACTCACTCTGTTAATTACCTGCGTAATTTGGGTGCGAATACGTCAAAGTACCGCACGCGCCGAATAAAAAAAATTGTAGGCCACTATTTAATTAACTATTTAATTTTACTTTCACTTTCTGTCAAATACTAAAAAAAATCACAATTTTGCTGTCTGTTTTTATCCACGGGCGACTAATCTGTCATTTTTTCTGTTTGAAATCTGCAATTAAAATATGTTTTGTTATAAAACATTGACAAATTCTTTTTTTTTCTGTCTCAATGTGAACTTTGAACACTTCTTTTAAAACAAACAGCAAAAGTCTACTGAAACAAAAGCAAATCGCCTCGTTCGCTGCTCTGAGATGATTTAATTGAACAAAATCGGCGATTTAGAAACGTGCAGCGACTAACCCCACAATGATTTTGAGCTTTTTTTCAACAAATGTATCACAATTGAGTTGTGCACAATAACAAATTGAGAAACACTGGAGAAGCTTCAGTGCGAAAATGAAAACACATGCCAGAAACGAATATGTTATATACGTGATAGCGTAATAAAAAGGTATAGAAAAAAGCGAGACACACAGAGAGAAGAAACGTGAATTGTGATTATCAAGTAACGTGATTATCGTATGACACACAACATATGAACAGTTGTGTAGGCTACCCAATGTGTACAGAGTAGACACCTAGTACATAGAGCGAGTATCAATTTGGCGATTGCCGTTGGCTTAGTTTTCATATGGTGTTTTTGTGATAACGACGACGACGATGGCAGCAGCGGCATCAGTGTCAACAACAACAATGCGCCAAAAATATCTGTTTTTTTTTCAGTGCGTATATGCGACACGAGCCTCTCTGTTTGCTGAAAATAAAATACAACTACAAATTTAGATCTGACAAACGTGTCGACATTTTGTGCTACAAACATAAACAGCCTAAATAAATATGTTGGAACGAAATTCCGAGTTGCTCACGCGACGACATTTCGAAGAGAAAACTCACAAAATACGAACACCACAATAAAAAGCCGCAGGGTGACAGAAAAAAAAAACGGCCGCACACATCGACACGATCGATGAAATATATGTACTTTGCCCTCGTCACAAACAAACACCTCTTTGATGCTGAAAGCGACTGATTGTTTCGGCAGTCGCAAACGTCTTACTTTCTCTCTTTCCCCTTTTCCACACTCCTTCGCGCCTATTTATACACGCACACACAGACACTAAATCGAATAATGTAGCGTGAACAAATGGCGATGCATTTGCAAATGTAATAAAATGCTTGAAATATACATGCTCTAATCGCAGCAATGAACTGATTTTATTCTTGTAAACTGTTGCTGTTATTGAAAATCAAGTGAGTTTTATTGAGAACGAAGGAGAACAATATTGAACGTAAAAAATTACTTGATTCCACTTTTTCGCTCAACTTGAACGCATTTTTCTCTATCGCCTCTATTTTAAATCATAGTTTTGTTTATCCAAACAATTTTATTACGCGTTATTCAAAATTTTTCACTGAACAAAACCACACTTTTGACAAATGGTTCTCAAGGTTTCATCCAGTTTCGTACACTCACTAGCGAATTTTTCGATACATTCCACTAAGATTGTTACGCTGTCCTAATGTCACTGTCCATATTTTTGCTTCAACTACTTCTGCTTGGAAAACGAAATGACGTATTAAAGTGTTTGGTGCAACGTCTGTTTTCTTTAGAATGCACACACAAAATCAAACATTTCCTGAATTAAAACACAACCTCTTCGTGCGTTGAAACAACAATGTCACTCATATCAATGCGAAAAAAATTACGATATAATTCACACATTCGTTGCTACACAATAGCATATATACTCGTTTGCCTGCCAGGCCAAATTGCAACACAGTGAACACTGAATGCGATTATAAACAAATGTTGACGTTTTATCAAATGCATTCATTCTCTCGTTCGTGTAGAGACGAAGTAGTGAGGGAAAGAAAAATCCGCATCGTGAAGTGACATAAAAGACATAACACAGATGGATAATGCGCCTAGTTCGAATATTGACCCATAGATGGCATCGTTCAATTCAACATAAACTACGGTTTTATTTAGAAATTTGACACAATTCCATTCTTCTTTCAATCCGTGAATTCAGTTTTGTTGTGGAATTTTTACTCAACAACTTGTGAGGGAAATAATGAATGAATTTCTAGTAGACTTGATTGTAATGATTTTAACGAATAACTCATTTTTATCACTCGATAGTTAGTTATAGACAACGTAGTATGACAAAGTTTTTCATGACACTCGATTGTGTTTTAACTTATCAAAAAAAAATTGTTAATTAAAGATAGTCTATTCGTTACGTGTCAATTTTATTTGTGGGCCACAAATTATGGTTACATTCTAAACTAAATTCTATAATTAAGTGAATCTGTTTAATACTATAATTTACTGTAACAATGAGATCTCTCTCAATTCCACCAAAATGATTGGATGAAGGCTGAAATACTACTAATAAATGCCTATTTATTACTGATATTCCTTTCGTGCCATATTAGTTAAACGGATGTTATGGTTTGGTTTTGGTGTTTTTGGAGAACTTGATTCATTAGTATCATTACTTGTGTTGTATGAATTGTTACCTGATTTAATGCCAGACCATCTAAAAAGAAACGAAAATACTTTGAAGCAAAATGTGGGAAAATACGAGAAAAATGATAACATAAAGTGGAAAAATAAAATAAAAAGAAAAAAACAGGCCAAAAAAACGTACTTTTTTTTTATTGCTTTTAGCACGCTACGCTTCATAATGAATAGTGAGAAGATAATGACGCCGATTAATCCGTTTAAAATGCTAAATATTAATTTGGCAGTCTCATTTTTGATCGCAAATATGATGCCCTCAAAGAACCAATTCAGTCCAAACACAATCGACAGTCGTAAAAATATCATGTATCTGAAAATGAATGAGTTGTTTTTGGTAAAAATCAAAAATCTTTTAATCATCAATTAAATTTGAAACAAAGTATAATAACAAAATATGTTTCAAAGTCCTACTTGTCTTTGTTTTTGATCGTGTTTTGTTGTTGAAAACCATCTTCCTTGGAAAATGAACGCTTCATATCCATTTGCATTCGTATAATTTTCACCGTGCTCAAAACAAACAGTACCATATTTATGGCAAATATTATGCAAAGTGGGATATAGTGAAATCGTAGGTATGACTGCGTTCCATGGTTAACTGTATCAATAAATTAATAAATATTTTTGTTACAATGAACAAATTGTTGAAAGAGTTATTCGATGGGACATACCGTTTATATAGCACATATAATCTCCAAAATTCGGTTTGAAATTATCTCCAAGATGTTTCATTGAGTCGAATATTCCGGCGATTATTGTGATAACCGACGCCCATATACACACATAAAGTATATAGAATGAGAACCTTTTTTGATCGGAAATATCCCGTGCTTTCATGATTGCTCTGAAATTTGTGATTTTTAACTACTATTTACTTCTTGGTTGGACAAATAGAAAATAAGCTAATTATACAAAAATACGAATGAAATTGACGTAAAAAGGAAAAAAAAACATGCTTACCGGAAATTCGACCATAAATCAAAGCTTAACACATTTGTCCATGCGAATGTTGACTGAGAAAAGAGGTAGATTATATATGAAAATACTGTGCATGCCCATCCTCCAAATGGCTTTGGTTTAATATGAATCAAAACTAACATTATATAAACTATGGTCAAACACCCGAGATAGCACACTACACATTTTCCGACAAAATTTAATAGTTCCGGTATGCAGAGATAAACCAAAATTGTGGCAAATAAAAATATCACCGAAATTATCATGCCTATTCAAAGAAAAACCTTAAAATGCATCACTTGATAATTTCGTTTCGTTTTTTTTTAAATGAAAAAAGGTGAAGGATAACTTCCGTATTCAATACAGAAACGAAAGTTGAATTGTGAACAACTTACAGATCGGAATGACATATCTTGTCGACTTCTCAGGCACCAGATCTTTGCAAAGCAATGTGCCGTTAGCTATTTTCCCTTTATCATTTTTATGAATAGCGAAGCAATACTCTCGTCGTGTAAGATGTCTTCCATCGTGAATGCCTTGGCCATTCTACAAAAGATCATTAGATAGAACTTTGAGTTTTATGACTCAATTTAAAATAATATCATTCGAATTTCCACAAAATAAAACCGAGATCATTACATCTGTCACTTGAATCCAATATTTTAAATATTTTGGGGCTTTCACACAAGTTTGATCATCGACGTATTTGAAATGATCTTTATCGTAGAGTTCATTGTTTTCATTCCGAACTGAATTTCCAAAATTTTTTGCGTCTTCCTGTTGCTCATCTGAACACTTGATACCATTTATTCTGGCCTTAATGAATGATCCATATGGACAGCACAAACGAATGCATGGTGTCATTTCGCAAAGGCAACCAAAGGTTTTATTGTTCATTTTCACATATTGATCCATTGGAAATGTTGTGCCATTGAATGTGATACTATTTGTATTTGGATCGTGAACTCCATCACTTATATCGATTCGCTCCGATGTATGACACCATTCACCTTCGCCAGGAAACTCTTCACTTAAACTTGAGGAACTGAATACGATGATCAGGCACAGGCCTGTCACGAGCGACTTTGAACGAAATACACAACACATGCTTGCCATTTGCCAGCTGAAGAATAAATATAAAAAAAATATGAAATGTCGTTTGTGATATATACAATCGGCATTATATACGTATTTACTTGATTAGCTAGAATGATTCACCGCCTTTTATGATTGCAGAACACTAATAAATATCAACTGATCGGAGTGGTTTATACAGTCATTTTTGATTTAACTCAATCCAATGACGAGAATAAAGCAAGAATTTTCCACAATTGAATGCGTGAGTGCAAAAGAGCAATTTAAATTCAAAATATTTTTAAGTATATCATCTCCATACAGAAGTATACTTACTACATTTCAGAATATTTCGAATTTGAGTGCTTTTTCGCACTCACGCATTCAATTATGAGTGGAATATATAAAAAAGAACTCACATATAAAAAAAGAAGTCCCTACGATCATATCATCATATTGTCCTTGATTGTGGGAATTTTATTGTCCTCATTTCTGCTCACTTGATATGGAAATTCTTTTAATAAAACCAGAACAAATGACGACGATTCAAAAATTACACTGTACGATGCGCATTTTTTTCTCTCACAGAGCCGACTCAATTATCATAACTGGTTATGTGGATACGTAAAAGTAGAAATTGAATTATAAAGATTATCTTTGCCAGTGTATTGAATATGATTCACATGATCGTTTTGAAATCAGGTGGCCTTTTTTACTTTCAACGTCTATACAATTATATCGAAATCATCGACTATTTACGAACGGTACAGTTCGATTTTGATAAAATTCTTGCCTTTGAAATCTCAAGATGCACATTTCCTACATATTAATACTATATGTGCCTAATGGACACAAATGTGAACAAGTGGGATTTCCCGTATGGCTATGGGCATTTTTAAAATTTTGATGTAAGATGATAATAAAGTTTATAATGAAAGACTGCAAAAAGAGGTCGACAGAAATTCATCATTCGACGACCATACTTGCACCTAAGTTACACCCAGTTATGAAGATACAAACAGGGCAGCAAACAAAATTTGTCACATTGTATAATGGAGGAATTCCCAAAACTTGATTACGTGAATTCACACATTCAGACGAACAATTCATATCAAAAGTCAAAGTGGTTTTGCGTACTACCAAAAAGTTTTTTTTCGATTGAAACGGTTCAGTCGATAAGGTTTAAATCTTATATCTTTAAATTTGAATCGTACGATTTGTAAAAGCTGTAAATTATCGCAAACAATGCGTATAATTATACATTACAATAAATGAAACCTAGATATGAAGAATGATTCATATTTTTTTTTGGTTGTGGAAAACGAGAAATTTATTTCGCGCAGAAAAATGAACAAATTTTTAATATTCACAATTGGAGTGAGAATGATTTGAATTTCATTTAATATTTTAAAAAAAATGCATAGTTAACATGAGAACTTTTAAAAACAAAGAGGCAATTAACGCCATAGGTTTGTATGAAGCTTGTGATTGATTATAATTTATAATTGTTAAAAATTATTCAAAAAAAGGTACATTGTTACTGTTACAACAACAAAAATACAGCCTCATTTTTCATATAATTTGTTGATTTATTTATAAACCAGCGTTCGATAATTTTGTGCACGTGTTGTAGACTGCAATATTGTTGAGCCGCACAACCCAGGGCCATTTCTGTATTATTGAATTCCAGATTACCTGTAAAAACTCTCAAATTTCTCTCTTTATTTGCATTTGTTGAACATTTGCAATTGTTGTGAGATTTATGGATGAATTTGCCAGAGTTAATACCCACTAGCTATCGCAGAGAGTGTTATTTCGCTACTGAGCAGATCTGAACTGAGCTATATTTGCTGACTCAGGCACTTGAAGCGGTATTTTAACACATTCACGGTGCAACAATTTCATTGCCAGCAAAAATCCACGATGCTTTTCAATTTTACTAAGGTGGATTTGCAACCGGCCTGCTCAGCAGTAAAATAGCACTCTCTAAGCTAGCGTTATAGCAAATGCACATAGGCATTGGCTTATTCATGCATAAATACCCGAGATGTGCGATTGAAATGCATCGAAGTGATTTAAAGACAAGGCAGTAAAGATAAACTGGTTCGAGCGCCATAGCGTATTGCGCCGCTTCTGAAATACTTCCCGCTAAACATTTCATCCGGATGCAATTATATGATAATCAAACTTATTTCTGGTTATATGATCTGGCTACATTTGTGTATAAATATTTCGAATCAATCGTCGGGTTTATCAGTATATTTTGAATGCTATTCCCGTTCACGCGGATCGTTGATACACAATCGGGAAGAGATATTTTGTTCAAAGACTTTGTTTTGTTTGTTAACAATTCTTGTCGAATAGAACAAGATGCATTTGATCAAAGTTATTTTGATCTTCGTTTTTTTCGTCTTGTTGGAAATGTGTCAGTGCTTACCTGTGGATAATCAACACAATTCGAACGGTAATTATATATAAAACATTTAACACGATGCAATAAATATAGGGAGTCATTGATGTTGTGGGTTTTACCAATTTCAGAGTATATTGGGACTTCCCTTGGCAGAGAAGTTCGTATGAAAAGACAAATCTTTAATCCTCCGCCAGATGGATCAGACTGGCAAAAACCACGAGGGGGATAGATTTTGCAAATTCGGCGCAGTTTAGCAAATATTCATATTATGTTCATTTTTTGTGTGAAACATAACAAATAAAAAATTGTATAATAGAATGTATTGTGTAGTTTATTTTGTGAGTTTCAATTATAAATAATTGAGTACTTTGATCTTTGAGCCCGTTCTTTATGTTCAATTCTTGAGCGAAAAATAATAAATGTCCTATTGTTTTTGGGAAATAAAAAATTGAAATTATGAAAATCTATCGAATATCCATTGTATTAACTTTACAAAAATGAACTTGCTTCCGTCTTAAATTGATATATTGGTCCAAAAAGATTCAGTTTTGGTGAATTTGAAAAAAAAAATACCGCAATTCGAACAGTCATAATATCTAAGAAGCGATTTACGCGATTCTAAGAAGTACCTTAAGCAAAAAGAAGAAAATGAGTTTTACTGATAATAATATTTGCCTTGGTCGCCAATTTTGTATTGCGCACAATTCCCTGAACTGATATCCAAAAACTAAAATTATACGATGTATAAAAAACCAAAATAATTTGAGTAACAACGAATCATTGCGATTCCATATGTCTTTCTACACGCGTACTGTGCGATACCCACGCCAAGCATCTTATCATAGTGGCCATATACAACCAAAATACTTATTTACTTACTTTCGGCTTGTCATTTGCGATAAAAATATTTCGAGTTATTCAATGTTTTTCAGTAGATTTTAAACGCTGTTCGGATCGTTGATACACATTTAGAAAGAGAGATTTTGTTTGAAGACTTTGTTTTGTTTGTTAACAATTCTTGTCGAATAGAACAAGATGCATTTGATCAGAGCATTTTCGATCTTCTTTTTTCTTGTCATGTTGGTTATGTGCCGGTGTCTCCCTGTGAGAAATCAACACGATTTGATTGGTAATTATGTCCAAAACATTTTATACAACTCAATAGAATGTATGAAGTAACTTATTTTGTGTTTTTTTCTCTTTTCAGATGTTATTAGGTTAGATGCTCGCATAAAACGACAAATGTTGTGAAAAATAATTGTTTGTGTAAACATTATTAATCTTCAAAGTGTTTTTGACGAATAAAGAATTCATATTGCAATCATTTATCGAATATTCATTCTAAGGAGTTTACGAACATGAAATGTGTTTTGGTCTCAAACGTCATGGTCGCTGTATGAACTTTTAGAATTTTTAGCGTAGTTAATATGATTTTCAACATGAAAATGGGTCAAATCCATGTTTGATCATAATTATATTTACATACTGTCATTATCAGTCGTGTTCCCTTTACATTTTGTTTGTCTTTTTCGTGTTCTGAAAAGCCAGCTCGAATCCGTTTAATACAGCAAAGGCAGCATCCGACATCGGATAATCCTGCCAGACGAGCTTGTATATAGAATCGGCACAGAAGCACTCTTGATTTGCATGTGGGAGCAATCTAAGAGTGCTAAATACGACATTGAATGTTTTTTTTTCAGCTGGATTACAAACGATGTAGCAAAAGATGCATCCAAGTCAGTTGGAACGGTTTTCATTTGCTTCCATTGTCACTTGAATGTATATACACTACCGTGCAAAAGTTTGGAACCACTAGGTATTTTTCATACAAATTGACCATTTTTGGTGGACTCATTAACATATTTCGGAAACACCTGCACTCTTGATATTTTGTGCATAGTTTCTACAACGTTTCAATAGTAAATCACAGAGGTTTCATCAAAAAATATTCACGTATTTAAAAAATATATCAATTTGAATTTGAACTGTTTTTTAATCTTCATACAAATTTGATCATTTTTCACACAGTACAAATTCAAATTGCTAAGGGAGATGGTCTAGTTATGAGACAGCGCCAGTTATGAGACAGTCAATTATTTCTGTCATGCGCTATGGAAATGTTGGTATGAGAACTGTCAATGTTCTTTATTTGATGTCCGCCAGTTTTTAGGCGAACACCGAAGTGAATAGACGCATTGCTTGTATACGCACCAAACATCGTGTTGAAAATCGTGTGAAAAAATGATTTGGAATATTTTTCATAGTGCCAATTTTTTGTGAAAATCAAGTTAAAAAGGTGAGTGTAATGCATTAAAATGTTGTATTTTGATTATATTTTGTGATTCTAGTTCGGATTGTTCGATTATGTGTTGTGGAAAATTTTTTGTGAGTAATGTTCAAAATGGCGTCTCGATCCGGTTATAAGACACCGTGTTGCCCAGTTATGAGACACTCTAGATTTTGCACTGAAAGCATATAGAAACGTCATATTTCGTCATTTTTGTTGTCAAAACGCATTTATATGCAATTACAATTGTATTTTAACTAATATTCTCGGATTTTCAGCCATGTCTCCTCCAAAAAAGCTTCATTGCAACGGGCATTGCTCCATATAATCCGGACATCTTTACTGACGCTAACTTTGTCCAAGCCGTTGAACAAAATGACATAGAAGTGGCTATTGATGCTGATATCACCGAAGACGACCAGCGACGTATTGTTTTCAACGATGCCATTGATCCTGTTGGTCGTGAAGAAGAGGTGTTAACATCTGAGCCCTCTGAACTATCCAGCTCGGTGTCACTAATGTCTCTTGCAAGCAACACTTCGTCGGTTTTGGATGCGGTTGGCCCTCTACAAGGCAAAACTCCAAAACCAAAGTCGAATCGTGGACGAAAACCGATGGGAAGTGCTGAATTGACTTCTCCGGAAACCATGTCCGTTTTGAAGCATGTAAGGCCATTAAAGGCCCAATTTTCTATATTTAAGCCATTGAAGGCCTTTATAATAAATAAAGAATAATATTTGAACATTTTATGATGAGTTTCCTTCATATTTATTTACTTGTATTCAATTTTTCTGGGTGTCTCATAACTGGACCAAAATTTTTTTGGGGCCAAAAAAATAGTCCTCACAAAATTGGTCAAATTTTTTTTCGAGTAACTGGAATCAATAAACTTTCATCGGAAAAAAGTTGCGTCTGGACATAAGCTACATGATAGAACTCTAACTTTCCATTTTTGAAAGCCACAGAATTTTTTTTAAATCTAAAACAAAACCCGTCTCATAACTAGACCATCTCCCTTATATTTTTGAAATTCATGAATATTTTTTGATGAAACCATTGTGATTGAAACGTTGTAGAAACTATGCACAAAATATCAAGAATGCAGGTGTTTCCGAAATATGTTAATGAGTCCACCAAAAATGGTCAATTTGTATGAAAAATACCTAGTGGTTCCAAACTTTTGCACGGTAATGTATATGGTCACGGTCAAAAATAAACAAATTTTACAAATCCATCACATTGCTTCTTGATACAATGCGATAGCAACGAGTCAGTTTGTGCGATTGCAAATAGTATCTGAACTAAGGAGCCGACATTGTTTCCATTTGTTGATAACATTTAAAATTGTATAGTTTGTAAGAGCTTTAAACTATCGCCAACTTCTAATTGGACATATGTATGCACGATAATATGTGAAACAAAGATATCAAAAAAGGTTCATATTTTTTTTTGACTTTCAGGAAATGCGACATAAAGAATGACAACCATTTTCTGGATAATTTTGCCTTATTTCAACTTGACACAATTGTGACTTTTTTTAATAGATGGCGCTGTATGTGTCACATGTAAATACCTTAGATAATCTTTGAAAAATTTTGAACTTTCATTGATTTTGGGTTTTTTCAATAGATGGACTTATAAATTTCACGTACAAATATCATGAAAAGTTCAAATAGGGCAAAGCTGGTAGTAATTTTTTATTACGCGCAAAAACGTGTTAAAATTGTTTACACATACATTCGGGTATTTTTGAAAAAATGTTCTTGCATTTCTGACTTTATTCGCATTTTGATACTACGATATGTGCCGCCTCCGTATGTTCGATACATCCGCCAAGCATTTTATCATGCTTATAGTTGTAATTATACTGTAGCTTTTTTTCATCCAATATGCCTCGCTGAGATAGATTTTAAATGCTTATCCAGTTCGTTCGAATCATTCATACATACAATTGAAAATAAAACTGCGCCTGTGAAATCGAATTAAGGAAGTCGGCTCAAAAATCGAATTTAATGATTTCGGATTTCACTTGGTTCTAACAAAACACTTTGATTCAATAGATTGTATGGAGTAATTTATTTTGTTTGTTTTACTAAATTAATTTCTTTGACCCCATCATGAATTTTTGATGTCAGAATCTAAGATGATGAATATCACAAATATTAGCTTTGCTTAGCATCAGTTTTGGTCTTGAGTTCATATTTAACCCTTTAATTTTACCCAGGTCTGCGAGTACTGGTACTTGGTTGATTTTTGGCCATAAATAATTAAATTAATATTCATATTCCTGGATTCCTCATGGTTTAGTCAGGAAATGCGATTGATACAAATAAGAGAACAATCAAATCCATTGTTTAAAAGTGTCAAAAATGTGTCTGACTTGGAAAGCAAATAATTTATCTTGTCAAATTTCTGTCTTTGTGCACATTATTGTTAATAACACGACAACCGCTTGATGTAGACTAATAGTTCAAAAGAGAAACTCCTTTCGTTCAATATTAGTTGAACGGATATTATGGTGTGTATTTGAAATTGTGGAATCATTTGTCGCATTACTTTTGTTTGAATTGTTGCCTTGTTTAGCCCCAAAACCATCTGTAGTGCGAAAAATTGACAATTAAAAAAATAAAACGATAAGAAGAAAATAATGTTTTACTTCACTTCATCATTTGACGACTACCCATTACTAGTTATGCAAATTTAGCTAGGACGTGTCGCAAAGTGTAAAAACAAAGTATTTCCGGTTCTCAAGGGCGTAAATAGGATCATTTGTGCGATTCCAAGAATTTTTTTACTGGAAATAGAATAGACCGACTCGGTCTGGATAATAGCATTTTAATTCTCAAATTTCTTTGAACCGATATCCAAAAGATATGCAGACGAAGTATAATAAGAGCAACAGACTTCGTTCACCGCAAAGCGAGCGCATCACATTTATCGCATAAATCTATCGCATGAATTTATTCAGCGTGATGGATTGTTATGCGCTAACAAAGCCTGCATTCACGCTATTTCCAAAGATTGGAATTGGGTACGATTGTTTTTATATGAAAAAAAAATCGTCCGAGGGACAAAATTTTGACGTACTTGTATATTATTTTTAATTATTTATATATTGATTTGCCCCTTGAAATGGTTCACGATAGTATATTTGCTATTTCATAGGCAATTACACGATTGCGCCTTGGAAGTAGTGCTTTAGAAGGAAGAACGACACCCACGCCAAGCTTCTTATCATAGTGGCAGTATGCAAATTGGCTGAATTTGCAGTATATATTTGTAACAATTACGAGTATGTTTTTCAGTCTTTTGAGTAGATCTTGAACGTTTCTTCCATTCATTCCGATCGTTTGTAAATAACTGAAAATAAATATTTTAAGTGTGGATTTTTGCTGGTTTATTAACAATTCTTTTTGAATAGAACAAAATGCATTTCGTCAGAGCTATCTCAATCTTCCTTTTCATTGTTATGTGGTGATGTCCCAGTGCCACCCTGTGATAAATCAACACGATTCAAATGGTAATTATAACTGAAACAATTTATGCAATTCAGTTTAATGTTTGCAAATGGACAATTTAATCCGTTGTACGCAAAAGAGTGTCATGGTGTTGCTGGAATCATGGCTTAACAAATCATAATTCGACATTAGGAAGATTCGTATTGCGTGCAAACTGCAAACTCTTTCAAAGTGTCTTTTCGCAAACGACGGTTCTAAGATGGGCCTTTGCAAACATTTTGATAAAATCTGCGATTTAATCTTAGCTGTTCGTATGACGTAATTATTTTTGTTTCTCATCTTTTCAAAAGATATTGGAACTTTTCTGCGTACAAAAAGACAAATTGGTGAACCTAAGGACTATGAAATTGATTGGAGAATGGATGCAAATGATAATGATCGTCAAAAAGAGTTGAAGAAAAACTTACAACTTATACAGAGTGAAGAAGATTGATTGAAAAATATGTTAATATTTTGAATTTTTTCCCAATTTCATAATGTTTCAAAATAAATCCAGTACTTCGCTCTTATTCACATTGTGTTCATTTCTTGTGTGAACAATAACAAATGGTTGTCCAATAATTTAGTCAGTATAGAACTTGAATGCTTCTCCCATTCATTTATTCAACATTGAAAAATGGTGCAATATGTGGTGACGCGCACTCAAAAGAGATGAAGCAAAGATCTCTAATCACAACTTTATGATCTGAAACTTGAATAAAAGCCATGGAGAAATATCTACATAAATTCTATGCGAAAAAAACCCTTTGATGCAATATTAGTTGAACAGATGTTATGGTTTGTATTTTAAATCGTGGAATCATTTGTCTTATCACTTTGACTAATGCCGAACCATGCAGAAAATATTGTCACCATAGACAAAAAACATAACTTTCCCAATTGAATTGACTTAAAACCCCATCGTTTGACGCCTACCCTATACGTAGTTACGAATATTTAGCTGGGTCAGCTAAGAACATGCGTTGCTTTAAAAAAAAAAAAGAAATTTCCGCTTCTTAAGGGCATAAATAGACCGATAAATCTGGTAGTACATTTATTGACAAGCGTTTTTTGCGTCCCTAAGAAGCTTTTGTCAGTTTATATTGTATTTGACGTTTCAGTATATGTACCACTGGTATGGTATATTGATTTCTGCTGATTTGCAAACACTGTTGAATAAGTATGAAGACTCGTATTTGCGAGCTAATTTTTTCAAAATGCTTTTTTTGCTTACGATACTTGACTTTTGTTATTTTTTCTCTTGGTATAGATTGGATAGACAAAAAGACAAATTGGTGAACCTAAGGACTATGAATTTGATTGGAAATTGGATGCAAATGAGACTGATTACGCAGAAGACTTAACTGAAAAAGTCGTAGGCAAAGGTGTCATGAATAGAGAAAAAGAATTGACTAATAGAGAGTAGAAGATCAAGTAATTGTAGAATATGTTGATATTTCGAATTGTTTTCTTACTTCATAATGTTCCAAAATAAATCCAGTACTTTGCTCTTTGAGCTCGTATCTATTAATCACTTTATGTTCATTTTGTGTGTGAAAAATAATAAATGATCAATTGTTTTTGTAAAATAATATACGAAATCCATGTTTGATCTTATTTTTATTAATCGGCACGGTCATCTGATTATGTCCCATTATGTATTGTTTTCATGTGGAATTGATATGAATTACAATGATCCCTCCCAAATTTGAAGTATTTTGATTAGGCTATGTATTTATATTTAGCATGATGGCAAAAATGTTCAAAAATATCAGAAAGAAGGAAAAAAAGATCTTTTTTCAATTTCATCAAACTCAATGATGGAACTTGAATAGAAAATCATGGAGATTCCTCCATAAATTCTGTGCTACAAAAAGTCCTTTCGACGGATGTTATGGTTTGTATTCGAAATTATGGAATAGTTTGTATTATTGCTTTGATCCGAATCATGAAAAAACCAATATTCGTGCAGGCAAGGAAAAAATTTAATTGCTCTCAATTGACTTTACTTTAAACTTCACACTCTATCATTTGACGCCTACCTATACGTATTTATAGAACACGTATCACACAGTGCAAAGAACAAAGAGTTTCCGCTTCTCAAGGGCACGAATAGGACAATAAGTCTGGTAATGCATTTATTTTCTGCGATTCCAAGAACAAAAATTGTTGAACTGATATCCAAAAGCAGACGAAATATAAAACACCAACATATTCTCCGCATGAAAATGTTTTTTGTTTTGACTGCATTTGCGTATAAATATTCCGATCATTTTGTCAGTTTCTTCAGTAGATCTTGAACGTTCATTCGGACCATTCATACACAATTGAAAATAAATATTTTGTCTGAGGTTTTGTTTGTTTGTTAACAATTCTTTTTGAATCGAAGAAAATGCATTTCATTAAATCCATTTCGATCATCTTCTTTATTGTCATGTTGGTTATGTGTCAATGCTTACAAGTGAACAATCAACGCAAATCGAACGGTAATTACATCTGACACTTTTCATACAATGGAATAAATGGAGTGGTAATAATTGATTATGTCTGTGTTACTCTTTTCAGGGGTTATTGAGTCTTCCCTTGGCATAGATGCTCGCGCAAAAAGACAAGTTGGTCAACCTCCTGGCGGTGATATTGACTGGGTTGTCCCCAAACATTAATTTCACAAATGTTATTCCGATTTTTCTTCTAAATCTTTATAATATTCCAAAATAAATCCAGTTCTCTGAGCCCGTATGTAATATTCAAATCATGTTTATTTCTTTTGTGAAAAATAAAAAAGCTCATTTCGACAACTAAAAATTCGTTTTGCACACATTTTCCCGACTGGCATATACCGATACACATTTACATACACTTGCGGTAAACGATGAACCATCTCTGGTCAGAGCCTGTCCGTGCGCTCTTTGCGCCCTGGTGCAAAATTGCCAGGGCGCGCTTTTCTTAGGATGAAATGAAATAGACTCAAAATCGTCTCAAAACGAGTAACTTTCTTGTTAGAAAAGTTCTGTACGCTATTGTGTGTATCGTTCATATTATGAACTTCATGGTGTTTCGTGTATTTCGAAAGGCACGAATAAAATCCAACGAAATTTGTCTTATGTAATACTGAAAATTTGCATTTTAGATTTATTGAAAACATTATACATTACTGCGAGCAAACTACAAAAAAATTTTGTCATTCCAAAAATATAGCGCTTGAATACACATGTTCACTGAGAATTACATGGAAAAGGGTGCTCAAAATAACTGAATATATTTTGTAGTCGGTTGAATAAATACTGAAATCTTATTGTTTAATATTTTTAAATTGGTAAAAAGTGCTTTAAATACAAGTGGCACTTCAATATATATATAAGCTGATCAAATGCTTTTGGTGCATTCGGCGCTCTCGACGCCTGAATTTTTCTTTTTTGGAAAATTTAAGCAATTGAGCGCCAGTTTGCACAAATTTCAGCACTCGCGCGCCTTCGGCGCCCTAGCGCCGTGGTGCAGCGCACCACTTGCGCCCTATCTGGGACAGGCCCTGTCTCTGGTCATTTCTATGTGAAAATTAGCAACCATTTCTGTTGGGAGATCCGATGCATTGATTGCTATCCATTAGTAGGGCACATTGTGACATTTGATTTTTGTTTTATCGATATATTCCATCAGACTGAATGGCGCCAAGAATATCTGGCTCAATCGACACTTTTGTTTTGGCGGCCAGTGAGTTAGTTAATTCACTTACACTTACTGTTCACAATCGATCTCATGCCAGTTTCTATCATTTCTTTCGATTCAAGTGCCAAATTGACTTGAGATACAGAGCTGACATAGGCACTTACTACCTTGGGTGCGCACCTAGTACTATTCGAAAAAAAAAATCGAGTATATTTGAGTTTGATATAATTTTTTTAAATAAATCTATGGTATTTAGATGATGAAAAAAATCAAATTTCAAAACATCCAAACATATTAAGAAAAAAAAGTATTTTGAAATATTACTAGGTGCGCATCCAACTAAGTACCGGCACCCCGTAGGTGCCTATGTCAGCTCTGTTGAGATATCAACGAAACTTCCGCAGGGATATCAATGAACTTAAACTTCCCTTCGCTGCAAATACAAACGAACTATGCACACCGATGAACGAGCGCAATCCGATTCGAAACGATCGCGTACGGTCTGCGAGAATTACACTCGTCAACAAAATGAGCACGAACCGCAAGCCACGAACAAGTTAATTTACGCATTTGGTTCACACTGTAAACTTGACAGTCGGCATCATGCAGAAATGGCGATTCAATCAAACTTACAATATTCATAGAAAAGAAATCTATTTCCTGAACGTGTGCGACACGAATTAATTCGATGCGAAAATATCACACCTTGAGTGAAATATTTAAAAATTCTTTTTTTATGCGTCATAAAATATTCAGATTTATTGATGATCATCGGTATTGGGGTCTCTCAGCATAAGAATGTTGAACAAAGAAATTGAAGATGGAAAATTTCCACTGAGAGCATCCGTATTTTTGCGGATGTGAAAAAAAGTAAAGCCAGAAGCCACATTAAAATTCGATATTGCTTTATCGTCAGCGCGGTACTTCAACGAATGACGTTATGTCTTGAGATCGAAAGCACTGAAGAGTGCTTCAACCAATGTTAACCCAATGAATTGGCTGTTACGGTCAACGTTGATTATTTGATATTAATGAATATATTCAAATATTGAATAAATTTCGCGTAAGAATGTCCGATTCGTCGGAGCTTTCATCAGATTCAGCACAAGAATGTCCGCAAATGTTTTGGAGCTGAAAAAAAAAAATCAAAACAAAATCAAACGTGTCCAAGTGAATACCAAGAAAAATAAACAAAACAAAATTTTTTCAGTCGAAATGTGAAAACAAGTATTTGCGCTAGCCCACTCTATAGATCATCAAGTGAGATATTGGAAATCAATGCTCAACAACATGAAATGATCATAAAAAAATTCGTTATTACAGTGCGGATAAGAGTCATGATGTTACACGAGCTAATCATGTCGTTTGGCTTATTTGAATACTAATCGAAATTGTTGTAGTGCGTACGTGCTCGCACACAGACACACACGCACAAGCACACACTCACGCACCCGTACACAGTAGCGGACAACGTTAGTGACGATTATGCGGCCCCCAATTCATTCAAAAGGTCTTCGATTCGAGATTGTATTGGTTTGTTTTTAAATGTGAAACCATATGCAAAGCGTCACAACTCACAACAAACAACATGCGAAACGTGACGACTGACTTCAGCTGGTTATAAATTCTTTGCACATCGCTGACGGAGAATTAGAAGCTTGCAGTCGTTCCACTGAAACGGATGTGTTAAATCTTACCGAAATTGTATTTTTCATTTTGTTCGTTATTGAATAAGTGTTGTGTGAATTTCCAAAATAAGTCGTTATCGATCAATAATTCTTGATTTGTTTTCCTTGAACGCGCTCTTCACTTTTGTTTTTTTTTTCATTGTTGTTTTTGATAATTTTGTGATTTTGTTACCTGAAAATAATCGAAAGTGACAATGTTTTCGAATCTGATTGGAATTTGCATTTTTGCACTTTGCATCGTTGAGTCCATGTGTCGACTGCGTAAGTGATTCTCAACAAGCCAAAAATAAAACATATTCACCATGTGTTTACTCAAGAAAAATATTTACACGGTCAATTCAAAGGTGCGAATTTTCGGTGCACCTCTTATTTGTGCAAACTGTTTTCGGCAGGTTAAATATCCGAACTATTTGCGGTCGTCGTCGCCTCTATTTTCTCATTCCATTTACACATATTCGTTCTACCGTAAACATCAAGTGACAAACATGATGGCTACATTAAATCTCAATCTTGATAGAAAAGTCATTGAATTTTGACATTTTCCGCCTCATTTTCGAATCACAAATTATGAACTAAATTGATGATTGTGCTTGATTAGTATTCAATGCTTCTTGGTCTTTTGTTTGGCGCACAATGCATTTGCATTCGCCACTGAACTATCAAAATGGTTTTAATTTCAACCAAATCCATTTGACGGCACAAGCACACAGGTTCAAGTTCAAAGTGTTCGTAGAAAATTGCGATTTTGTGTGATACGAATCCAAAATGGTTTATGGAAAAAATTCGAACATCATGCATAGTCAAGAGAGAGAGAGAGAGAGAGAGAGAGAGAGAGAAAAAGCCATCGCATTGAATTATGCAAATTGAGAATGCGATCGATGTGATTAGCAATGTCAATATCAAAACATATGTAATCGATCGGAGCCGGTCGATGAAGTCTGTATTTTAATCATACATACGTATAAAAAATCATTGGGAACCCCATCATATTAAGATCGAGAGTTGACAAGAAAAAAAAATGTCATTTCATTTTCCGAAAAATGTTGGCCTATAAATAGAATGGACAAGTTGTTCATTGTTGGTTTTGTGTTTGCATTGTGCAAAAGAAACCGTACAAAGTGATTATATAATTTAAATTGTAAATTCCGATTCGTTGGCGAATGGAAGTACCGTCGTTGTTGTCGTCATGGAACGTGAATTCCAAAAATAATTTTACCACTTTCATGATCACATGTGATTGCGATATTGAGCCTCTTTTTTGGTCAAACTTGACCAAATGATTCATTATCGATAAGCGTAATTCTTTCAGATTGAATGGAATGTTTTTTTTTGCATATCTGAAGAGAAGTCTTTTCAAAAACTGGTCAAACCCATCAAAAATTCCGTTGTTTTTGTCTCTGCCTCGTGTGTTTTCATTTTTTTTACACTTCTATGTCAGTCGATCACTTGTTTATCAGTTGAAATTGCTCATAAAACGTTTAACCTTTCTTCTCGCTGTTGCCGTTTTTGCACAAATATATTTGATGTGATTTTTATTTCCGTTATTGACAGTCCCATACACATAATGTATCAATCAATCGCACAATTTATTTATGAATTTAACGAGAAAAAAAGCGATGACGACGATTCCGCCTTTTTTTCCCTCTACTCTTTCAATTCCCACTACACATTCTATGGATATATCATGTTTTTTTTTTTCTGTTCAAGGGTGTTGCTGACATTGAAAATTGGGTCATTCATAACACGGTGCGCTTTTGAGCCTGTTCAATCTCAGTCGCATAAAATCATTCATCATTTTTGAAAGCAAATCGAGAGAGTGAGAAAGACACGAAAAACCTAGAAAATTGATAAAAACAGAGAAAAAAAAACGTTGATTTTTTTTTGCCAGGAGCAATGTGATGCGCGCAGTCTGATTCAAGCACATGCATATTTATGAAAATTTTATTCAAATTATGCTAAACATAAACCAAAACGAATCGAGTAAAAATCAAATGCTTTTTTGTGTGCCCTTCACATTGAATTCACACCGAAATGGACATCGATTCAATCACACTCAATGGCAATTAAATTTTAACGTCCTTTTGATTGAGAAAGTCGAACGTGATGTGCAACCGAAATTTCTTTCATTGAAACGCTGCTTCCTTCGATCAATTCTTTTAAAAATTCGCAACGCGTCGTTTTTATACTAACCTCATGCACGTGCATTGATTCTTTTCTAGTTTTTGCTTTTGCAAGTACGATGGCGAGACTTTCAATTCACTTTTCGTCGCTAAATGCTCAATAAGAATATAAATTTCTCTTTTGTCCCGATTCGACTTGTGAATATACCTTATTGTGTGTTGCAAGTGTTTGATTATTCCTTTGAAAATCGATTTCTAAAGGCTTAATTACATCATTTGACTATTGAATATTGACGCTGTGACAGCGTCGCTGTCTGTGATTGTACGTTTTGTATTGTCGATTCAAAAAAATCCACATTCGATACAAAAATCGAAGATTCTCAATCCATTTTTTCTTCTAATTGTGTATTCTAAAGTTGTGCCGTTCCGACGATCAACGATTCATTGTGGGTATATAACGAATGACTTGTTTCAGTGACGAAACCACGGGTGATTATGTAAGACTCTAGGTGACGCTCTTTTTTTTCTCTGTAAAATCAATGCTATTAGAGGCTGTAGAGACTCGATAGAATCGATTTCCTTCGCATTCGTCATCAAATCACATCGATTAATAAGTTAGAACGTTCTGCTTATATTTCACGTTGATTTGAAGTCTTCAACCAAATTGATTTAATCGACCGTTTAGTCGGTGCAAGTTTCAATTGAAAAATACCTATTTTTTGTTCTGATCGTTCTACGCAGTCTGTATGACTGGTTCGAACATAATTATAAATACATTTGCATACGTAGTAAAGAAGTCGTGTCAATGAATTGAGAGAGAAAAAACAACATGCAACACGATTCAATTTACACACAACTGGACACCAACTGATGTTTTTTGCTATTTGTAACCGTTCATAAATTACGGGAAGAGAGGTCACCAAACGCCATTTCTCGGTGTATGCGGTAGTTTAAAATCGAAGTAACAATGCACATTTCTAATCGTTTCATTTGAGTCGACGTGTGTTAATGCGCTGCATAATTAAGTGTGATTTTTTTACAACCTAACACAACCACACGTTATAATTTATTACAAAATCGACGCTATTTTGTTTCACTTGTCGCACTTGGTGGTTTTGCCTCAATTCAACCGCAACATTTAGCACTGATGCGTTTTTTTCTGTTTTGTTTGTGCGTTCACGCGTTTCTCTTTTTCTGTCTCATTCAATTGACGCATTGATAAAATTGATAGATTACATTTTCAATGATTTAATTCGATTATGTGGTAATAATTCCACATAAAGAATGAACAAGAAATCCACTTTGAATTGATGACCTGCATTGGACAAAAACTCGCTTTCGTCGAATTTCTTTTCATGTCTGCTTTTTTGTTTCGTACACTAAGCCAGAGACGCTGGTCCAAAGACTATGGACGTCATACTGTTAAGTACGCTTATCCACGTCAATTAACCTAATGGCATGAAACAGCACTTGATATAGACTCACCTTGAACTTGACCAAATCATTATATTCTAAATTTATACATAGAAAAAAAACCTCACAATTCTTGTTATTTCAACGAAGCGATTTATTCTTATTGCTCCTGACAGCCGGATGCTTGAACATTCAAGTGGACATTCAGTCAAATTGTTGAAATTTTATTTATTTTTTGTGCATAATTATTCGTGAACATTTGCTGAATTAGTTTGCACAATTCGGCGAGAGTGTTCTTTTGAGCTGGGAGCAATACGATATGTATTCATCTCAAGAGACATCTTCTTTCGCATTTAATGTTTTTTTTTATTTGATTTTGTTGTTTTTTTTTTGTTCTGAGTTTCTTTTTGTTTTTCATCTTCAT
This sequence comes from Sitodiplosis mosellana, assembly GCF_009176505.1. Classification (NCBI taxonomy): domain Eukaryota; kingdom Metazoa; phylum Arthropoda; class Insecta; order Diptera; family Cecidomyiidae; genus Sitodiplosis; species Sitodiplosis mosellana. The sequence goes on from NW_022595245.1 coordinate 4,311,750, forward strand.
ATTTATTTTAATTTTTGGAATTGCTTCTGTTTTCAGCCTCAACAATTAAGATCTGCCCACGGAATACGCCAAATCCAAGCCAATGTATATTGAACGCAATCACTGACTTGCGACCACGATTGGCAAATGGTGATTTGGGCGATGGCGTCAAAACAGTATCACTTGAACCATTGGCATTGGACAACATTTCGGTTAAACGAGGCCCAGAATTCAGTGCAACATTCAATAACCTTTTAGTCAATGGCCCGAGCAATTTTGTCGTCTCAAATCTCAAGTACGTTCAATTGAAATTCTATATCAATAATATTGTTCCATTTGATACGCCGTATTTCTTCTTGAATTCCCTGACAATAATGGAATTCGAAGGCATTGTTTTAAAAACAATATTTTCACGTTCATTCGAATAAATAGATAAGAATTATAGTCTTTTAGAGTATTATTTCAAGTATATAGTCCTTGATAAATATTGATGAGTGTGTCAACTGATTGATTGAATTTTTAATAATGTTTACATTGTGTGTTTTTCAGAAGCGACATTCCGAACTTGAAATTCAATTTCACCGTTCATCTACCGAAATTGACGTTTGCCGGAAAATACTCGTTGAAAATGCGCCTACTTTTGTTGAACATCCAAGGTCGTGGTCCAATCAGTGGTGTTTTGGGTAAGGCACATTTTTGATCAAATTCGTTTTTTTTCGTTCTCAATATTTTTTCTTATTGAGGCAAGTTATTTCGTATCATTTCATCTTATCACATTATATCAAGTGACTAAAACATTTTATTTCATCATTATTGAATAGAGAAAATATTCCATTTTAATCATACGAATCCCAATTCTCCTTAGAAAATACCCGTGCCAATGTGCGTATCATTGGAAAGTTAGTGCCTGGCAAAAATGGACTTAAATACGTAAAATTCGGCAATCTCCAAATCAAAGTATCAGTTGGCGGTGCAAAATTCCGTTTAGAGAATCTATTCAACGGCGATCGAACACTCGGTGAAATTGGAAACACGGTCATCAATGAGAATGCACAGCTTTTCCTTGAGGAAATGATTCCGGGTTTCGAGAAAAGCCTCTCAAAAACATTCCTCGAAATCGCAAATGACATTTTAACTGAAGTTACCTACGACGAAATGTTCCCTGAAGCGTAAATCAGATTTCACACTCTCTGTGTGAACATCGATATATATGGGAATTTGTTCACCTTGGGAGGGAATGTAATTAAATTACAGTAATTTAAGCGCAGCGAAAAAAAAGCACACACAAACATACACATCATAATATCTGATAAGGTCTATAAGGCTTTAGTTTTATAAGGTTTTTTATGGCTAAAAACAATGTTGTTAGTGCACCCAGTATTAGTGATGTAAGTGCAAAAATCACATTTTGATTTGGCAAAAATGTTCGCCAGAATATTATAGTGAGTCGGCTATTAACTATGACCGGCTCATGCAAACGAGATAATTATATACACATGTTTGATTATAACCGTGTTAAGTCTAAGTTTAAGAAAATACATTGTTGACGGAAATGAACAATAAAAACCGTTTTTTTTTTCGATTTTGAATTGACATTTAATCCGATGCTATATTTATTTTTAAAAACTCGTGAGCTTAAAATTAGAGGAAATCTATGGAGCGCGTGCCACGCATACCGGTTGGACCGTGCGTAAACTGTGTTTTTTTTGACACAATTTTTATTTTGATTTTTACACATTTCTTAACCGCTTGAACTTGAAATCGTCAGAATTTATGAATTAATTTATAAGTTAATCAGTTGTGATTTCGTTGTGAGCTCGGCGGTGCCATATACCACTGTTGAGCTTCAGAACCGTCACACTCTTCGATCGTTAGCACATCAGTTTCCTCTTGTAGCGTTAAACAATTTCTGCCTTTGGTGTCTTGGTGTCTAATCAGGTTAGTCTGCAAATACAAGATTAACACATTAAATTAAACACGTTAATTATTTTGTTTCTTCTTCGGAAATTTGTTGGTTTTGTTATCTATTTGATTGATAATCTGTTTTCGTTTGATGTGTAATTCGATTTTATGACTCACAAACAGCAAAAAGAAGTATGAGAATAGTCACGTACCATGTTGTCAAAACTCCAGAATTGATTTCCGCCTTCACCGTGACACTCTAGCATCATTACCGGTTCATCGGGTTTGGTTGCATCCAAGCAGAATTTCTTTTCACGAATTTCACCTTTGTCCGTTATCATAAATACTTGATTTCCGCCTTGATGATGGCACGTTTTTAGCTCCAACTTCCGATTGAGAACACGTGAATCTCCCATTGAGTCGAGGCACGATTCATCTTCCAACACGCTTTCGATCTAAACAATATATGACATCATTATAAATGACGGAAGTAATTTCAAGCTTAGCATGCAAATTTTGAAAAAAAAATCATAGAATTTCACCTCGACCAGTTTATAGTTTGGAATATTGAATGGACTTTCGGAGAAAATATTTTCTAAAAACCACTTGAATGGCTTGCATTGAAGTCTTTCTCGCAGCAATTTTCGTTCGGTAACATTGGTGATTTCCCGTTGTGCTCGCGGTGAGTAGGCATAAAAGGTGTGCCGGTGCTCGTCCATCCACACTTCGGCCATTCTCGCTAAATTATGGGCAATCACATGATCGGCTCCACCGGGAAGAACATACGGTGAATTATCGCGGAAAATATGTCCCACTCTACTGCATGGCACCGAAATTAGTGTACCTCCACATGTCCATACGCGAACCGACATTTCCAGATTTTCACCGCCCCAGATTTTCATTTTCTCATCGTACGAACCCAAATTGTAGAAGTATTCGCGATCAATTGCATATAAACCGCCTGCCATCGCAGGCGATATGATTGGAGCGGTGCGATCGTTTTTCAGAGAAGCCAAAACTTCTTTCGGTATCTAAAATTTAGTAATCAGATCTTATTTACTGGTAATAATTCCCTTAATTATCTATACTTACTTTATCCCAAGTGAATGTAAGACTCAGATCGAATGCACCACGTGAATTTATTTCAGCCGTACGCACCTCCATCGTATCATAGTGGATTACATCGATGATTGGAGCTGCGACCGTTGTTCGACTTTCGACGATTGGCTTCAACAACGGTTCCAACCAACCTCGAGTACATTCACAGTGAGCGTCGAGAAACAGCAACACTTTGCCCTGAAATGAAAAATACGGACGAAAATTTAATCAATTTTCGAAATCCAAATGCTGTTTATTAATTTTCTGAACTATTTTTTTTTTAAATTACAATTAAATTTTGTATATGAAATTGTAAAAACGCATACCTTCGCTTTACTGGCCCCTAATAAACGTGCTTGAATCAATCCAACGCGGTCCATTGTTCTGGCCAATAAAACTGGAACTGGGAAATTGTGCACATAATCTTGCAATGGTTTTCCCAAGTGTTCAAACGTACTAAAATCGTCCACTAGAATAATTTCTTTCAACAGTGTTCGAGGTGATTGTGTGATTACACTCCAAACGGTTCGAATCAGAGTCGACCAAGCTTCATTATGATACACTATGACTATCGATACTTGTGGCAATTTCTTTGGATATTGAATGGGCTTGCATCTGTTTGAACAAATCCATTGATGAATCAAGATAATTTGCATTTTAATTAATTGAAAATTCCAATTTGAAAAAGAAAATGTTAAAAGACTAATTCTTACTCTGGATAACGAATATCGGGCATAGTTCGATTAAGCGACATCATTTCATTAGCAATGATGTTGAATCGATGTTCTGACCAACGTTTGTCGGCTTCTTCTTTCAATTCTGATGGAATATTCACCACATTACCTAATGGGACCAAAGTTTTTTTTTAATCAGAATAGACAGAATTGGATCCAAATCAAATGAAATCAGAAACGAATGAAAATTTGTCAGAATTGAACAGAATATATTCTGATATATCATCAAAATCGTCTAGAATTGACTCAAAATCTACAACAAATTACCCAAATTTCCTGGCTCTTCTGGTCGACTGATCGGTTCTGGTGCAGGTTCCCATTCAACTAGTTCGCTATCTAAATATTTCTCTGGCACTAATTGCAGGAATCCTTTTGCATTTTTATTATACTTGGGTGCTTTTGAATGGATTAAACTCCGAACACAAAGCGAAATCTATGAATGGGTCAAAGTTTTAAACACATTTTTCTTTTTTCTTACTTTTTAAATTCATTTTTTATATAAAAATGTTTACCAAAACTACAAAAAACGTGGTTTTCCATCCGTTTGACTTGAGGAAACCGTTCTTTGTCTCTTCAACCGTATCACATTCTTTGATCGCATTTGCACTTTCGGAACTCTTTTCAACATTTTGTGGCGTTAACTCTATTGCAGCCATTGTTAAATCCAATTTCAACTACTTAAATGCTAAAATAAATCAATTTCAAGTCACAGCAATCGAAAAAGCCAAATTTTCTCCGTGCAAACTAGAGAACGATTTGCACTGATCGAGAATGTTGATTCGAATGAGGTGAAACGAAAAATGATGACTGTTTATTATTCCACTTAGAGTTCAAGTAAATCGAGTGAAACAGACGTTGGCCTTTTTTTTCAATTCTTGTCTAATATTTGTATTGAAAACAGTTTTCAGTCTCGCATTTATTTTGATGTTGTCGCGTTCGTGTTAGTGCGTGTAAATAAACATGTTCTGGTTGAAAGCCGTAGCAAATGAAATGAACTGCTGCGTGTACGCATTATGGAATAGAGTATCTCCCTATGTGTATATTGTACATGTGGAATAGATGTCTTGACATCAACTATGTTCATTAAGTGGCGTGTACAACAGAAAATTACATTTTATTTTCAACAACATTTAATGGAAATCTCTTCGTTATTGTAATTCAGTGAATTTTCATTGATGTAACACAGAAAAAAAGTGCCGTTTCAAAAAAGGTAAACGAATTCAGACACGTTCGTCGGCACACAATTTTTGTTTATTCACACTGCATTCGCAAATGCTGAAATATGCTTTGAATCATATCATATTTGCCGTGAACTAAAATAAAATGCTCTAAATCATGTGGAAAATGGGTTAAAAAGAAACCAGATGCTTGCTTTTATTTACACTAATTTTATAACATACTCATATTTATCACTTGAATTTAAATGGCATTTATCACTTAAAGATACTGGCGTCGACCCTATCCTAGCTTAGATTAAATTACGAGCTCTCTTAACTCTTATCATATCCCGAACTATTATTTAAATTCCTGTACAGGATTAATTGAATACATATCATAGTACGACAGGTGTTTCAATGAAGAACTGCATCATTTTTTTTGAAAGTTGGTAAGGTTTTGTCGTTTCTCGGTATTTTGCGTTTCCAGTGTACAAGTCATTGTCAAATGAAATTGCATGCCATTTACTCCCATTCCTAGTGGTTTTACGGATATGATTACTTCTACAAAAATTTTCAGCGGGCAATTCTACATGGAAATAGACTTTACAGATCCAAAAATTTCCAATGATTGTGTGAAATATGGTCAAAAATGTCCAAAATGCCGCAAAATCTATGAAAATCACAAAAAATCGACTTTACCTCGAAAATTCCTGAAATATACACTTTTCAGGTAAAAAGTTATTTTTTCTCAAAAATATGGGGAGTCTTCTCAGTCAAAAACTCATAAAAGTGACTTTTTGAGGTACAACCCGAACAAAACACGATAATTTCATGGCAAAATCCATGAAAAATGTCACTTTTGTTCGGGAGGTACCTTAATAAATCACTTTTATGAATTTTCGACTGAGAAGACTCCCCAAATTTTCGAGAAAAAATAACTTTTTACCAAGACACCAACCCTGAAAAGTGTATGTTTGAGGAATTTTCGAGGAAAAGTCGATTTTTTGTGATTTTCATAGATTTTGCGGCATTTTGGACATTTTTGACCATATTTCACACAATCATTGGAAATTTCTGGATCTGGAAAATCTACACCACAGGCCATAAGTTTGGATACCCCTATGAAACGTTTGTTCCTACGTTTTTTGAACATTTTCACTTGAAATTTAGTATTGGATATGAAAATATATCGAAATTCTGACCGAATGGATGATTTGGAAGATAACATTTGGCCAGCCTATGGCCATCTTTTGGCCTTTGAGCTGTGGGAGCCAAAATCGAAGTCTTGAACAGGCCATCGGATTAAAAAGTTATATACGCCATTGGAAAGGTCTTGAAAAGTAGATGTGATTTGTGGTAATAAACATCAAAATCGGCCGGCGTTTGGCCAAGATATGGCCGTTTGTAATTTTTGGCCGAAATCTTCAATCAGCCATATCTTGGCCAAAAGCTGGCCGATTTTGATGTTTAATACCAAAAATGATACGTACTCTCCGAGACCTTTCCAACGACGTATAGCATGTTGAAATTTGACAAGCGGTTTGAAATTTAAAAATTTTGGGCCAAATTCATTCATAGGGGTATCCAAACTTATGGCCTGTGGTGTATTTCCATGTAGAATTGACCGCTAAACATTTTTGTAGAAGTAATCATATACGTAAAACCACTAGGAATGGGAGTAAATGGCATGCAATACCATTTGACAATGACTTGTACACTGGAAACGCAAAATATCGAAAAACGACAAAACCTTACCAACTTACAAAAAGTAATGATGCAGTTCTTCATGATTTGAGGCCCTCTTTCAGCCCTTCAAATATCTCGCCAGGGACAAAATAAAAAAAACACCTGTCGTACTGTGTATTCAACAATTTGTCGTTCATTTTTTGTCGGGGCAGTTTTAAACTGCCATTTGAGTCGATGGTAACGATGGCAATTTACCATAACTCTTCTTGTACACTCTCGCCACCTTTTTATCGGCCTGATCCAACGATCGACCTTTGGTCTCTTCCATCACTGTGAGCACAAACAATGCACCAAGCGTACATGTGACGGCATAAATCAGCATGCAACCGTGCAGCCCAATTATGCTCATCAAAATCGGAAATAGCTTTAAACATGTAAAACATGCAATATTATATCCAAAAGTGGATATCGTCAAGCCAAGCGTGCGAATCTGCAAGAAAAATCAATCGTTGTAAAAAAAAATGTAAAATAATTTCAATGAAACACCGAAAACAATCAATTTTGTCATAGTTAAAACTGTGATTTTCCCAAAAAAGTTACCTTTGACGGCAGATTTTCCACGGTGCACACAATGGCCAACGGAATGACGCCAGCCGATGCGATGAAAATGACAAAAGACAAGCACACAACGGGCATCCAGTCAAATGAGGATAAATCAAAGCCAATGTGGCTCAAATACGCGTACAATGCAAATGAAAACAGTCCAAAAGCAGAGCCAAACAATGAAGTTAACACTAAAAACTTTCGGCCCAAATGATCCGAGAGTTGTGTTGTGAAGAAGCTTCCCATAATTTGAACGATGGCCAATGTGATGGAAGCAATGTATGGATCGATGTGTGAAACTCCGACTTTTTCGAAAATTAAAACGGCATAGGTAACGAAAGTAAAACCACCCGTTAATTGCGTCAACCATGCCAGAATCACACCAATTGTCAATCCACGTATCGCAGCTTTGTTAACTAAAATGCAGAATTTTTGTTTAATTCAAAAAAACATGTTTCTAAACTAATTCTTATTCATTTTGGCAATGGAATGCTTACAAATATCTTGGAGATAAATTTTCTCATCCGTCTTTTTCTCGTGCGCAATTGATTTTAGCCGCTCAAATTCCGCATTGATCGCATTCACCTCATCAGCATCTTCGCCTTTGCAGCCTTTGTAAAATTTGAGTGAATCTTCAGCTTTCTGGGATGGAACAATTTTCAAAGTTTTAGGCTAGGGGGATTTCTCACACAAAAAGTTTGAGCAAATGTGCAAAAATTTCTGTTATTTCTTCTTTTTGATTGAAATTGTATGAAAATGTACTGAAATGATGATTTTGCTTGAAAAAAAGTGTTCTGGAAGTGGGTTTTGGTAGATCCTCAGGATGGACCAGATCCGGTTTGACATTGCCCTGGCCCATCCTGAAGATCCACTTCCAGGACCGGGAACAGTTCTGAACGATCCTTGAGATCCACCAAAACCCACTTCCAGAACAATTTCATTGAAGCATAATTCAAAAGTTCAGTGTAAATTCAGTGAATCGGACCGAATTGAAGAAATTTTTCAAAATTTTTAAGAATTCATTCATTTTTTTCGTGAGAAATCCCCCTAGGTTTTAGGTTAAATTTCAATAAAAAAAGGTAAAAATTTGAAAAACGAGGTACATGATAAATTTGAACTTACTTTCGATTCACCCCTTAGTAGATGATACTGCGGTGTATTTGGAAGGAATGTAAAAGAGATAACGAAGAGAATCGGGACGATAACGAAGATGCATGGCACCGTGTAGTAGCTAACAAATGCACCCAAAATATAAGCAGTTAAAATGCCGATGTTTCGTGCCAACGGTGTATAGCAGCCAAGTCGACCACGAACACTGAAATACACAAAAACATTCAACAGTTGTAATACAACTTTTCATGCGAACTACTTTGTTTATCAATCGTTATCAATCAAAGCAAAGTGTCACAGAATATGAGCAACTACAGAAACCAATGTGAATGTAACAAAAGACACATCACATTTTGAAACAAGAAACTTCCAAGTGAACTTTGATCACTATATCACAAATAAAGATTAACATTTTCAAGTGCATCTCTGCACGTATTTAAACGGAACTAAACTAATGTTGTTTTATAATGACAAAAAAAGCATCACTCACTTATTATTGGCGATCTCTGAAGTGAACAAGATTAGAGTCGTTTGAATGCCACCTCCAGTCCAGCCAGTAAAAATTCTCGCCACTAAAACGTGATAATATGTATCGCCAATGAGAATCAGTGCCCAAAAAAGTATTGAAGGTACTGAAAGGAGCAACATCGCTCGTTTGCATCCAATGAAGGTAGTTAACAATCCAGTGCTAAATGTTCCACATATTGCACCGATACTATTTATCGATCCAATCCATGACAGCTGCTCGTTAGTTAATGGTCCCGTTTTCAATGGAGTACTCTCCGACAGGAGTTTTGGTAGCGATGGGCTAAGCCATCCAAGCAATAACCCATGGCCCAAGCATATTATATTTGCTGAAGAATGAACGAAACTTTGATTAATTGAAAGAAATATCATGAAATTGATGAGATTTCTATAGAAATCTTTGTAAAATTTTAAATATATTTACAATTTTCGCCTATTTCTCAGTACTTCTTCTAATAATGGCCCTCTCACGTACCGCGCCTACCCGCTGCCACCCGGTGAATATACATTAAATATAATACAAATTTAGCGGTAGATCACCCGGAGGAGAACCTACTGTATAAACAGAGTACACATAGTACGTAGCGCTACGTGTGTATGGTACACAAAGAGCGCGCACACATTTAGAGGCTCCATATGCACTTATGCTTGTGTGCGCGCATCGCTAGCTGTTGTTTGTGTGAACGTGAATGCGCGCACACAAGCATAAGCGTATGCAGAGCCTCTAAATGTGTGCGCGCTCTTTGTGTACCATACACACGTAGC
>NW_022595245.1:4321318-4344778 GCF_009176505.1 Sitodiplosis mosellana
TTACACAGACGCATACTTGTTACAGCAAACTATGTGCATGATTCTCTATTTCTCCAACCAGTCTCCAGGTGCCGCTTTATTGTTCTTGTTTGACATTTCCTATCTGTTTGTACAGACGATCAGAGAGGCTGGGCCCTGGAAGGAAACCCTCCAATTGAAACAAGCCAAAATAATTTGGCAATGCGGTCATCAAAACCTGCGCAGTAATTTTTTTCTAATGTTCGACCATTTATTTATACATTTGTATTGATCAATGCTTTACCTAAACATACAGCAATGTATTGATTTCCAGCATTTCGCCATTGAAATTCGTTTGGGGTAGCCTTTTCTTTATCCTTCATTTTTTCCGCGTAAAATTGTTGGTTTCGTTTATTTTCACTTGCACTTCTTCGCTTACACGAAATAAAACCTCAACACCAAGTGATGCATGAACATGGATGTTTCTCTATAAATAGGCACATCCAATTTCACAAAATTGATTGTGGAAGTCAATTGCTATCTCCCTCCAATAATAAACATTTATTTAAACTCAAATATTGTGGCACCATATTGTCGAAATATGTTGATAAAAATTCCCGATAAAATCTAGTTTGATTTCTTTCATACTACCGTTTAATGATGTGATTTCCGTGTGTTTGTTCACAAATATTTTGTTTAAAAACAATAAATCGTTGTATACAATCAACGTAAGTACGCCTAGGAGCTGTTAAAATCTGTGGTTTTTCGAGGAGTGCATTGTATTTTATTTTATTCTTAAAGTAGATAATACACCGTCTTATTAATAGAGTCATTAGGCTCAGCCTGATTAAAAATCATTCAATAAATTGTTATAACAATTTGTAGTTTACATTGAGTTATCATCATTACTAATGACTCTATTAGTCAACGTTTAAAATCCATCAATTTATACTTGAGAATGAAAATCATCAACATTTCGTGTATTTTCTTCCAAAAACAATATTCCCCTGGATAGATAATACCAAAATCCTTCGTTTCAAGGCAAGTACTTGATAGCTCTTTGAAAGTGAAATGTATTTTTTTTGTAATCTGTTTGTTTTAGACAACAGGAGGTATCAGCACAACTTAAAATAAAGTAAATAGGTGTATGTCATAGATAAAGTTCACTAAACAAACACGTGCTAGCGATCAAGTAATTTGTTTGGGTAGTTTACAACAGGTGGTATTCCTGCAATGACGTATTTAAAATGGAATACTTGAGTTTATCTATTCATATTTTATGGATTTGTTCATGTTTTTCATAAGGAGAAGTAAAAAGCATTATTAGAGTGTTGAAACTCCCTCTTTGAGCAATTACAATACCCTTATCAATTAACGTAAACAATGGTAACTGTTTTGATTTAATAAATTTTAAATTGCTTGATTTAGGATGATGTTTTGTTTTACTTTCGTTTGATTTCATATTTTGATCTCCAATTCGAGATTTTCCCCGTGAAGGTCGAGCAAACAGTCATGATGATTTCCGCAACATGATGATTGTTCGAGAAATTATAATATAATGGAAAAATTTGTGAACATCGCGAATTTTCTTTCATGTTTTAGAAAACATATGACACGTGTAACGTCAATAATAATGCATGCACAGTAGTGCACACTGTGAATGTATCTATGAAAAAACGAACATAGATTTGGTTGGTACAAACCTATTAAAAATAAATAGTCAAAATAGTCAAAAGAGTGAACAATTTCTCAACAAAATTCCAACGTGTACAAATTTGAAAGTTTTTCCATTATCCTAAATAATGCATACTGAACGAACTCATGCTGCTATCTCTGTGTACTTAAAAATTCGCTTAGAAAATATCATAAAAAATGCTTAACATTAAAAGGTTCAACGCTTCTGCTGATTATCAGAAAAATGATTAAACCGCTCACTTTTATTTACATTATTTCATCGTAGATTCACATCTGGATGTTGGCTAACACTCAATTGCAAAAAAAAAATTATCACTTAAACAGACAGGCGTTGTGACTATCTTTGCTGAACCTATTTTATATGAGTTCACGGTTGATATGATCAAACTTCTATCAGTTTTGAATTTACTGAATCCAGGAACCGAAATCGGTTTGACGTTTCTCATACAAACCGATTTCGAAACGGTTTCACTCTGCTCTCTATTGATCAGAGCAAACCGTATCAAACGAAACGTTCTGAGAATGGTTGGTATGAGCAATGTTGAACCGTGTTGTCACTGTGTTAGTATTGTATACTGATACACGTGAGTATAAACGTGTCTATGTGCCATACAAACCATTTTTCAGAACGTTTCGAATGGTTCGGTTTGTTCGCACTCAAACCGAATATTCGGTTTGTTTGGATCCTCAACCGAATCCCTCTAGCTTGACTCATTTGTTCCCATTTATTTTTTTTTTCGCAAGGGGAAATTTCAAATGTCGTTTGAAGCGATGGTAGTTGACGATAACTTTCGAATTCGATCATCTTTTGATTTCGAAAATGAAATCGACTGCTTGAATAACTTTGTATGATGTGATGAAATTTGTTAAACAGGGACAATTCCCTAAAACTCAAAATGCTGTAGTTGTCATTCGCTTCTCTGGTCGTGAAGCAATTTTTGCATTTTCTTTTAGTGAACAGCCAACGTTCGTTTTGCAAGAAAGAATTCGAACACAAAAATGAAAATCATTTAAACAATTGAAATTTACGCAGATCATTATGCGAAAAAGCTGTTGAATATCCAGAAGTTGTTTGCTTTAAAAGATTTTATTTACAATAATTTTATTACATATTCTTATCTGTCTCCTGAAATTTACATACAATTACCTATTTCATACAATTAGCTCGCAACAAATGATCCGATGCTTATCAAATTTTTTTCATACGATTTTGGTTTATTTTTTGTCGGGACAAGTTTCAACAGTCGGTACGTAGGTTGGTAACTGACCGTAACTCTTCTTGTGTACTCTAGCCACTTCCTTATCGACTTGTTCTAAGGATCGTCCCATTGTTTCTTCCATCACTGTGAACACAAACAATGCGCCAAGAATGCAACCAATCCCAAGAATGGCCATGCAACAATGGAGTCCAATCATCTCCATCAAAAGTGGAAATAGTTTTAAGCAAGTAAAACATGCAAAATTATAACCAAATGTGGATATCGTCAAACCAAGTGTACGAATCTGCATAAATGTGTAACTTTGCTTAAATTCTGGAAACAATTTATGTCGCGAATGCGTCTGAACATTTATTTTTTTGATAAAAAATTACCTTTGACGGAAGATTTTCCACGGTACACACAACGGCCAATGGAATAATGCCAGCCGATGCGATGAAAATGACAAAACATAAACAAATGACCGGTATCCAATCATACGACGATAAATCGAAGCCAACATGGCCTAAATACGCATACATTGCGAATGAACACAGACCAAAGGCAGCGCCAAACAGTGAACTTAACACTAAAAACTTTCGGCCCAAATGATCTGAGATTTGTGTTGTACAAAAACTGCCAAAAATTTGAACACAAGCCATCACAATGGAAGCAACATATGGATCGATTCGCGAAACGCCAACTTTTTTAAAGATCAGAACCGCATAGGTGGAAAAAATAAAAGTTCCAGTCAATTGTGTCAGCCATGCCAGTACCACACCAATCACTAATCCACGTATCGCAGCTTTGTTAACTGAAATGTAGAATTGTTGTTGTCTTATTGCAACATCAAATTTTGATAAGATAAAATCGTTTGAAAAAAACTTTTTTTTGACGCTTACAGATGTCTTTTGGATCAATTTTCTCGTCAGCTTTTTTCTCGTGCGCAATTGATTTCAAGCGTTCAAATTCCTCATTGAGGGCATTTGATTCCTCGTCATTTTTTCCTTTAAAGCCTTTGTAAAATTTTAACGAATCTTCGGCTTCCTTCCAAAGTTCAATTGAAGAGAAAAAGGAAATAAAATCACCGTTTTAATTGAGAAAGACAGAAGACAGAAAAAAATATATGAAAAAATCGTACTTTTGATTCACCCCGTAGTAAATGATACTGTGGAGTGTTGGGAAGAAATGAAAAGCAAACAACGAACAGAATCGGAATGAATATGAAAATGCATGGAACTATGAAGTAATTAACAGCAGCGCCCACAATATACGCCATCAGAATACCAATATTTCTTGCTAAAGGCGTAAAGCAACCAAGTCGACCACGAATGCTGCAAATTTTTCCAGAGAAAAAAGTTGAAAATCTTCACAATCGCATTTTCTAAGAAACAATTTTCACTCACTTATCATTGGCGATGTCAGAAGTAAATAAGATTAGAGTCGTTTGAATGCCGCCTCCAGTCCAGCCAGTAAAAATCCGCGCGATTAAGACGTGGTAGTATGTATCGCCAATGAAAACGAGCACCCAGAAAATCAACGATGGCAACGTGAGAAAAATCATCGCTCGTTTGCATCCAATAAACGTAGTTAATAATCCAGTGCTGAATGTTCCACATAATGCACCGATACTATTTATCGATCCAACCCATGACAGCTGCTCGTTATTTAATGGTCCCGTTTTCAATGGAGTAGTCTCCGATAAGAGTGTCGGTAGCGAGGGTGACCTTTTTTTATTCAAATTTTGAAACAATTATTTCAAGAAATTTTTTATATTTTATTTAGTATTTAATTTCATTTGATTTGTATTTTAACATTTACATCCATCCGAGTAGATTTCCATGACCGATACAGATTAAATTTGCTGAAGAACATTCGAATATTTTATTTCAATTTCGCAAAATTATCGAATTTCATTTCAATTTTTTTATTCAACATTTTTTTACCTATTAGTACCGCAAAATACTGATTGCCCACGTTTTGCAAGCGAACTTTGGTAACGTTGCCCTTATTTTTATCACGCATGATGTTTCTCCTTTTTTCAACTGATTCACTTTTCACATTCACGAGATTTAACTAACTAATGTTTAAGCTTTGGTGTTTCTTCATAAATATGCGCTACAAGATACAAGATTTTAAACACCAAATGCTTATCTAAGAATTTTCATGACGAATTCAAACAAATGTGATAAAAATCATGAAATCCAAAATTATATGGTTGTGCGAAAACACGTGGGAAGATCATACACCTGTTGAAAGCTACATTAGAATCATTTGTGATGTGTGATCAGATGGTATCCATAAAAGTAATTGTTTTTTTGTTGATAAATTTAAAGAATGAGATTTATAACAGTTTGTTTGATCAAGTTTTATTTACATGTTTGAATACAGGATTAAGATTTATTTACCGTTGACCTGGTTGACAAGTAAAAATCGTGATTTCTGTAAAAAAGCGATTGATTTATAGAAACATAAACAGCACGCATTTGTACAATGTATGACGTCTACGATAAATAGCAATAAACAGTTTAAACATGTACGTAAACGCATCTATTGTCTGCATGGGTCTAGACACGTCCATTCGTTGCATGAGTGTTATGAAAGTGGATTCATCTTGTTCAGTTGTTGAGGCATTCTTGTATGCTGTCATCAATTGCGGCAAGTTTGTTTAATGAGCAATGAATCACTTTTACATCGCGAACGTCGAAAAATTCTCAATTAGAAACAAAACCTAAGAATAGAAGATGGGGATGTTTGAAATCATTAACCGGAAATCAACCACCATGTGCAAGTCTGCTTTTACATTTTATGTTAAATATTCCTCTAGGTCAAGTCGACTTATGAAGTAGCCGACTCAACCTAGGAACTCGGTTAAATTGGCGAACATTGACTGAGATTTGATACGTGGAGTAAATCACAGCCATAACAAACAAGTATAAGTTATCATAACAAACTAGGCGCCTCCATCGTAACGAAACTTTTGAATTTCGAAAAAAAATCGTAAAAAAAAGTTAGTCTTCGCAAAATTTATGGTTATTTGCAATAGAGATTTATTTTGTTTAGTTTTTGCCAGATGAATTTTTAGAACCACCAACAAAAACACAGTAATCTAGTGAGCAAATAAGTTAAAAGTTATTTACAAAGTAGCACAGTTCTGAGAAATGAAATCCAAAACAAAAACGGTTTCGAAACGTTCAATTGTTTTGAGCTCGTTTTCCTCCTTTCGAGCCAATCGAATCCATTGATATGCCGCTTGTTTCTTTGACGACAAAATAAACGTATGAAGTTCCCAGTATACATGCTGTTGCCAAAGTGAGCATACAACCATGCAATCCAATTACTGTCATCAAAATCGGAAAAAGCTTCAAGATTAAAAATGATGTTAAATTCATAAATACCATGCATATTGTCATTCCAACGGTTCGAATCTAAAATTGGTTGAAAATTGTTCGAAAATTATTAGGTGCTTACGTTGAATTGACTTATCTGAATTAACGTCTGATTAGAAACAGTGGGAAAATATGCTGAAAAATAATTGTAATTTATCATTTATCTTACTTTTGACGGTAAACCTTCTGCAGTACACAAAAATATCAATGGAACTGCGCCGCTGGATGCGGTGAAAATAACAAATGATAAACTCGCTACAGGCACCCATTCAAATGCTGATAACGTATATCCATTGTACTTGAGATAAGAATATAAAGCGAATATAATCATCCCAAAAGCAGTGCCCAATAACGATGTGATTAGCAAAGCTTTCCTTCCCAGTGTGTCAGAGAAGCGAGTTGTGCATAAAGTGCCAACGAGTTGAACGACAGCAATTGCAATTGATGAAACATTCGGATCGATTTGTGATGCACCAACTTGCTCAAAGATATGCGCTGCATACGTAATAAATACCAAAAATCCCGTTAAATGGCCCAAACTTGACAGCGCTATTCCATTTAGGATGCCTTTTAAGGAGTCTCGTTCAACTGAAATCATTTTAAATGAGTTTTTAATTTGAATATGACGTTCAGTCTGAGAGAGACGGAGAATCTTCTATATTTGAGTTAAATTAACTTCTCTCAGACTCAAATTGATACCCATTTGCTTACAAATATGTTTCAATGGTGTTTTTTCATCTGCTTTCTGTTCATTTGCAATGGATTTTAGGCGGTCGAATTCAGCATTGAATGCAATATGTTCATCAATGCTATTTCCAGTGAAGCCTTTGTAAAATTTGAGTGAATCTTCGGCTTTCTGTAATTTTAGATAAACACCTGTGATTGAATGAACCAAAAAATTCGTTGGAAGATATGTCAAAATTGGGTTTTTGTCTCACTTTCAACTGTGCCTTCTGAAGGAGATATTGTGGTGTGTTTGGGAGGAGAGAAAACCAAACACCGAAAATGATCGGAATAGACAGAAAAATACACGGAATTGTTTCATAATCAATGAATGCTCCCAAGATATAGGCAACCAGAATTCCAATGTTTCTCGTTATATGTGACACACTACTGAGCCGTCCTCGAATGCTAAAAACGGAACACATTTTTATTCTGAAAACACTTTTCCAATCGTTATCTCTCACTTATCATCGGCAATCTCGGAAATGTACAATACTATGCTGGATTGAATTCCTCCTCCGGTAACCCCTTGAAAAAACCGCCCAGTCAGTAAGTGATAATATGTATCACCAAAATAAACTAAAAACCAGAAGGTCAAACACGGCAGCGAAAGGAGCAACATCGCTCTTTTGCAACCGAAAAACGTAATTATAACTCCAAAAATGAATGTGCCAATAATCCCAGCTAAAGCGCTGATTGATCCAAGCCATGACAGCTGCTCATTAGTTAATGGTCCCGTTATCAACGGCGTATTCTCTGACAAAAGTGTTGGCAACGCAGGTGAAAGCCATCCATTCATCGTTCCATGACCGAGGAAGATGATGTTTGCTGTTGGAAAACGTATAAATTTTAGATAAATTTTAACTTTCGGTTCTTTCAAACTCTCTACAACAAACTCGAAATTAATTTCTTTATGAATTTGATTCAGCTTTAGAAATCATACACAAATGAAGAATTTATAATAAAAAGAAGAATTCGAAAAATTACCTGCAACCGCCGCATGGTACTGATTTCTGTGATTTTTCCATTGATAATCGTCTCGTGGTGCCTTATCGCCCATTTTGTTTCAACAAATTTATTAAAACTCTCCGTGCACTTTCCAGTTGAATTAGAAAATGATGCAACTATGTGGTGACTTCTCTCAAATACAGAAACTGCTATCAAGATAAGCGATATCTTTGCAAAATTGCTTTAGATAAATTCACGTCTTGTAACATCAAATTGATATCAAACGCAAGTCATCTCATATGTTTATCGTTTAGAGAAGCTTAAACAAACATCTTTGTAGATATCAACAGTATGGTATGAATGTCAAAGAAACTGAATAGTCATCGTCACTTTATCTATTTGAAGCTCACACGCGCCATAGCAATGCATTAAAATCAATGAAAAAAACGCTATTTTCTCGTGTTTAAATTTAGGGTGTTATTTATTTGTTTGTATTATTATAGCGGTGTATAAAATAATGCTACTGGCTTTTTTCAATCTAATTTTCGTATTTTACGCACAAAATTTACCTTATCAAGATACTTATAAAGACTTTTCAGCAAGAGTTATTTGTAGAGTGATTTTTGGATTGAACTGCATCCATGGAAATACCCTTAGTTTCTTTAATCACAAATAGTATATATAGGGAGCCCAGAATACATGCAATGCCAAAAATAAGCATACACCCATGCAGTCCGATTATTACCGTTAACGTTGGAAATAGTTTTAAGCAAATGAACGATGCAAGATTCAGGAATATATTGCATATGGTTAAACCGACGGTACGAATCTGTGAAAATTATTTTAAAAAAGAATATTCACAAACACTCACTCAAAATCAACACTTTAGATTAATGTACAACAAGTGATAATGTACCTTTGATGGTAGATTTTCCACTGTTACCACGAAAAATAATGGTAAGATGCCAGCCGAAGCGATAAATATGACAAATGACAAACTGGCTATGGGTACCCATTCAAATGCTGATAAATCACTTCCATTCTCCTTAAGGTAAGAGTACAACGAAAATGCGAATAGACCACAGGCGGAACCCAATAATGAAATGATCAACAGTATTTTCCGGCCCATCGAATCTGAAAGGTGAGTCGTACACAATGTGCCCATTATCTGCATCACGGCTATTGTGATTGATGAAATGTATGGATCGAAGTGTACAACACCAACTTTCTGGAAAATTACAACGGAATACGTTACAATCACCAAAGATGCTGACAAATGCACTAAGCCCGCCAGTGTTATGCCGTTCAATAGCCCTTTCATTGAATGTCGATTAACTAAAAAGGAAAATACATTGTCATATAAATAAGCTCATGCTTTCATTGGATTCATCACTTACAGATGTCTTTTAACATGATTCTCTCATCAACTTTTAACTTTTTCGCAATCACCTTTTGCCTTTCGAATTCGGCACTAAACGCAATTACCTCGTCCACACTTTTTCCAGTGTATCCTTTGTAAAATTTCAAGGATTTTTCGGCTTTCTGTAGCATTTCAGAGGGGAAAATGATATTTTTTTGAACAAAAATTTAGTGATTTGAATAAAATATTAAAATGTGTTTGAAAATTTTCCAATATTTTGTCTTTCTTTACCAAAACCTGTCCTTTTTCAAGTAGATACTGTGGCGTATTCGGCAGGAAAAAGAATAAAATCCCGAATATAATTGGAATGAACACAAAAATGCACGGTACAATCTTGTATGGAATGGTTGCGCCTAAAATATAAACGATCAAGACCCCAGTATTTCGTGATAAAGGAGAAAAACTTCCTAATCGGCCTCGAATGCTAAAAATCAAATAGATTCTTTTTAATATAATATTCAACAACAGACATTGATTTAAAGCTAGATTGAGACTTCAAATCAAGTAAATATTGATTTGAAACTAATCTAATAACTCTTTTAATAAACTTGATGTAAATACTCTCACAGTCCGCTGCGTTATGCTCAATATATATGAAACATTTGCTATACAACTGAAAACGCAGCCGTAATGTATTAGTTACTAATAAAATTCGTTCAGCTGACAAAAAAATTCTGTTAGCGTACAGTTAGCTTTTAACAATTTTTGAGTAAATAAACTTCTTTGAATGGAATATTTTCGTTTACATTTTCGATAAATGCTACATTTGTGTCGAAATGTTATCTATTTTGGTCGAAAACATTGCAAATATTTATATGAAAAACGATAAAGGTACATAAAAACAATCCATAATCTCTTTTCATCAGAAAAATATGGCAACTTTTCCGCGTCAACACTTACTCATCGTTTGCAATGTCAGAGATATATAGAATAACCGTGGTTTGAACACCACCACCAGTCCATCCAGTAGAAAATCGAGCGATTAGAACGTGATAATATGAGTCTCCAATGTAAATAAGCACCCAAAAAATTACTGTTGGCAACATGAGAAAAAGCATTGTCCGCTTACTTCCCAGAAACATGGTGAAAAAGCCAAAAGTGAATGTGCCTAAAATCGCTGCAAGAGCGCTAATTGATCCGATCCAAGACAGCTGTTCGTTTGATAATGGCCCGGTTTTTAGTGGAGTATTTTCGGACAACAGTATTGGTAATGCCGGCCCTGGCCATCCCATCATCGAACCATGTGCACAAAACATTAGATTTCCTATTTTGAAATAATCTTATTAATTGTCGATACATTTTATTAAATTATTCCTTCAGAGTCACCTATAACGGCTGCCAAATACTGATGCTTAGTATTTGTAAATTGATATTCGATTGGCGTGTCTTTATCACTCATTTTCTTTATATAATTTGATACACAGAGTTCTTTATAGCGCTAAGTTTGGTTGTTGAATGATGAAAATAGAGGAAATATATTTGGTACCTGCGAATTTGAGATAACGCCTATCTCACCACTGATTTGAGATAAAACTAAATCAGTGTGCAACACTTAGCGATACACTTGACGACTGTCTTGAATTGAAATGCAGTACGATTCAATCATCCAAATCAACTTGGGTGTTACATTTGGGGAATGAATCATTGTTAACTTGACAAGCACTGCTTATTGCTACGACACTTATCTAAATAAATAAGCCAACAGGCAAATTGAATCAAATGTAAATACGTTGAAATGCACACATGTGCAATGGACATCGATGCGTGTTGAAAACTATTTTTAATGAAAGTGGCATTGTTATTGGTCTCTGGAATACGATTTGGTTGGAATTTGATCAAATTTTTTTTATGCAAAACATAGTTTTTGTCTTAATATTGTACAAAGTTATCACTGAGTTTTTAATGAATTTTGGAACTTTAAAATCGACTTTAATGCAAAAAGAGTATTCAATAAATGCTATTTATATTCAACTGTTTGTGTTTATATGCAACCACAAAGCATATGTGCTTGAATATTTGTGTTCAACTAGTTCTTCATAACTGGTAAATAAGTCTTTGAAATGCCATCATCAAACCAGAATGTGGATTATTAGTTGAATGTACAACGTTTTTTTTCCATTATTCAGCAATTCAGCAAGACGACAAGCCGCATGGCGTCTCCATTCAAGTGGGTTCAAACTTTTAAACCAATTTTCGGGCAAACGAACCGACTTTTACGATATGAACTGATGAATATATTGTTCGATTTTTGATGTATTATTTGGTTTTTTACCACTCGTGAATAATTCAAACAATTTACGATAGAAATTAGAAGTTATAAGCAACGAGGAAGATAATTATTGTGTTCCAAATGAACCGTGTAAATAACGAAATAACCAATTGACCAAACATTGAAAAAATGATGTCTAGCCATTGTCGTTTTGAACATGTTGATCGACTTTTTACATATGAAAAACCCCAAAAAAATTGGTTCTCTTGAAGAAAAAAAAAATCGGAAAACCATGTGATGAATCAAACGGAAGGTTTGTTAACTCAATTAAAAATGTACATAAAAAAGTATAATTTCAATATACCCAACGTAATATAAATCATAAAAACTACCCTAAAATTATGGTCTCTCATTGACGCAAGAAACAAATAAACACATTGGATCATCATAAAATGTATATTTGATTATCGGCAAATAAATTTAAATCAATGAATTATGAATAAAAACAAGTCCAATTTTCTCCACCTGTCGTATATACTACGTTGCTGTATGTGTGTGGTATTCATGTTTCAAATTAACACAATCCACAATCCAAAATAATGTAACAAAACATGAGTTTCCGCATTTCGAATGGATAAGCAGGGGCACCTGCATTTGTCGTGCGATTTATTTACTTTACCTTTGCTTGAATCATTTAACAAGTTAAGTATATACACGATGTGACGATAATAATTCGAAGGGTAAACACTGTAGCACATCAAATATGTTAAAGTGGAGCACACCGTTAAAACGTGTAAGTAAAAGTGACTTCGTGTGATGCGTGACGCTATTTGATGATTTTCGGTCTGCAATATTTCGTTTGAGTTTCGGCTAAAAAGTTTTGGCTAGACTTGTAGCCAGACCATTCCCCGTCCGCAGAAGCAAAGATTACGTTTTTTGTTCAATTTTATTAATGTACACGTGATTCGGGCCAGTTCATTGCAAAATTGTGTCTAATAATTTTTTGGATATGTGCAAAGTTGATAAATAATTTTTAGGTCGATTATGAGACAAAGAATTAGGAATTTATAGAAAATAAAAAATATCCACTAATCCAGAGATGGAGAGAATCCGACGGCTTTAATGTCTAATGTTTGGTTCGAAAAAGTAGTTTCGTCTGTTTGTTGTTGTCGTTGCCGTTGCCGTTACCATCAACATTGTCGCCCGCTGCCGTCGTCGTCGAGAGAAACCAATTTTTGGTAACGGTGAAAATGTTCGATAAAAAGTTTTTCGAGTAGTTTTCGTTAAATACAACCCGAAACCCGTTTGCAGATAGTGTCAGTGTCACAAACTAAACAAAATGTTCTCTCCTCATTCCATTGGCTGTGGAAAATGGTTGGAAGAAGGATTACAACAATCACATGTAATAGAAGTGAAAATGTAATGAACTATCCGAAAACATCGGCTCTCGGTGTGTATGTGTGTGAAATGTGTCTGAATGAACAAACCGACATGAGAAAATGCATTGAATTTCAGTGAATTGAGATTAATGCAATGGAAAACCGAAATAAAGTTGTTCCCTTAACGAGATAGATTGCCCCAACTCTTACATACCTACAAATCTTTTTTTTCACCTGAATGTGCTTCCGAATAGACAAAGGAAAAGAGAGTGAAAGATTTTGTGTGTAAGTATGCAGTGGTTTCAAAAACTGATAGCACAACGTCCACAATTCCATTTCCTTTCTAGTTCAAAGTTTTAATTGTAATCGACTTTCGTTTAAATATTAAATCAGGTGAAATTACCTTTGAGTTAATTCGGTATGTCGGTCCACTGGACAAATTCATTCCGGTATGTCTCTCTCCCTCTCTGTATGTATACAAATGTATCAATTTGTTAGATTTTGCACATACTAAAAACCACATTGTCAACAATCTTGTCGGTGCATGTTCATCTCCGGCAATGGATATTGTAATACTAATGCTAATGCAACGGCTCCGTATTTCAAATCCGAGCAAGAGTAAGAGAGAGATACAATTAAAATAACGATAGTAGTTTGGTCAGGTTTTCTAAATGCATGAATTATTACTTAACATTTTTGCGAGATTCAGCATACTCAACCGCACATTGTGCAAAACGATGCAACCCCAAGCCAAACTGGAGAGCAATGGATGAGAGCATAAAAAAACTTTTTCGTCGATAGTTTAATGCCATCGTGTAATTCACCTTAGATCAAACACGGATATATGTGTTATTTGTGCTGTTGTGGCTGGCATTGAATAATTATTTTCACAAATATTATTGCCAGCAAAAAGATGTCCATAAAAGCAATTTCAAAAATATTATCATTGTTATAATCCTGATTATTATTTGCTCAACATGGTAACATGCAATATTCTATTAGCCACAACAAACATCGTTTTTGCTTTTTCTCACCACCACGTCGAATGCAGCGTGTGGCGTGCACGCTCTCTCTCTCTTTCTCGTGCTCAAATGGCTACAAATGTAAACGATCCAATTTGTAAGCACTAATCGGACCGCATGATTTATACGGCTGATACCATTTAATTGGACGCTTAATCATAAAATGAAATAACGAAATAGTCCACCGTATGCAAGATGAGCACACGGAACGCGGCCAAAAATCGGAAATGAAATCACATGACAGTAGCAACAGTTATACATGTTTGCTTAATTTAAAATGTTATATCAAAATTAATAGAAATTAAATATTCAAAAGTTAATCATGGCGTGCAAAATATTTAGCACATTAAATGAATTGAAATGGTGTGCGATGGTGCAGTGATGGGCACAAAAAGTATATGTCCACCAATCCGCATCGGCATCGGCAGCGGTGCTAGTGATTTGATCTAGTGGACAAAATCCACTATTTTTTTGGCTCAAATAACTGTGAGTGGAGCGAGCGGCCGTGTAACCCAGTTTATTAATTTTCATTAATTTTTCCGACCGTTCGACACGTATTTCAAAGTGGGGCTGATGTGCTTAATGGGAAATGGCGCGGTGGAAATGCATGGTGTGCTCAATGTGGGGGATTGTACATATGAATTACATTTAAATTGATTCCATCCGGTTTTCATTTGTAATGTAGAGCCCATATAAAACGGGAATTTAATCATAAGCAGATTGATGAAGTGTGGCGGTGTGTATGTGTCCTGTGCCAAAGTGACCGAACAAATGATTCATCATGTATGGACCAAACTGAATAAAAAACCATCATTTACGACTTTATTCGCACATTTTTTGTTTCGGTGACGAAAATATTTTTTTTTTTGGATCATCATTTTTTCCGGTTCAATTTCGATTGAGAGCATTTGGTGCGCTTTGATGTTGTGTTTTTGGTGTGTGTGCATATTTTAACGCCGTTTCATTTCACATTTAAAATGACATTATTTTGCCAGACAAAAAAAAAATACACACTCATGAAAATCGGTACGATTTTTATTATGCTGCATAAAAGAAAGACAAAGGATGGCAATAGCAACGGCGACGCCAACAACAAAAACCACCAAAAAAGAACTGATCTTAATAAAATAGCATCCCTGAGGCATACCATGCATGTGTACTGAATGGGAATTTCTGTATTTTTCATTGGAAGCACAGTTTTCTCCATCCGTCTCTCTCTCCCTCTATGTGATACGTGCTCCTCCACTTGCTCCCATTCGGTGATTGTTTCCACGATATTTCTAGATAAAATGCTCTTGAGCTCATACGTTTTATTTGATATGTCTTTATTGCAACTTTCACTGTTTCGCATCGTAAAAGCATCGTTTTTATAGCAGACAAAGAGAATGGTATGTGTGCGGGTGCGCAAGTGTGAGCGCACTTATTTCCATTCGTCTGTGATAGCATTCAAATGTGATATTGCCATGTTATGTATCGCTCATGTTCAGTACAAACTAAATCAATATATTCAATCTGACAAATATGTGAATTTGTCTTTCATATTTTCACTTCATCTGCGTGAATTGCGGTGTAATAATACTTTGTCATTTTTGTGTTCTTAATTTTTTGTTTGTTTGTTGGTGCCAGCTTTTTCGTCGTGTTCAAAGCGTACACATTCAGACGACTTCATTTTTCGGTTTTTCGAAATGGGAATGCACAAGCACATGGAGAATATACGATGTCCGGGTATACTTATGAAACGGTGCATTGCATATTTGCACAAGAAATGATCGAATTTTATTTATGATGCAATGTTTTTGTTCACTACAGGGCCACTTCATCTATGGATGAACATAGCACTGAAGATTCACCCGAACAAAAGACGAGAGAAGAACATTTTTTCTCTTCTCGTTTTGGTATGTGTTGAAATGTCTATATTTCGTTTTCATCATGCGATATGTTGTGTCTTTTCCAAATAAAAATACCGAAAATACGGCAAATAAAATTCGGTTGGATTCTGATGACTTTTCTCTTTCAAATCGTGTCGATATGTTTTCTCTCTTTCTCGTTCTCTCGTCGATAGTGACACTGGTGCTCTTATAAAATTCAGCTGAAGGAACTTCGTTAGATCCGCATACGTATTTTGTACACTGACAACGTTAGTTTTAGTAGCAATCGCATTTTGGCAAAGTCAACGTCTGTCGAATGCTGTTTCTCCGTCCAACCCTCTCTCTCCGTGCTTCAATTCAAGTAAATACTATTTTCCATAATATGATGACACTTGAAACCAAATCAAATGACAAAAAGTGTATTTTACTATGTCAGACATTTTCTCGAAATAAAAATCACCACACCACATGATTCGATCGTTAGTACTTACGTCTATCCCAGCTCCGAATAGATGTATGTGTGTATCGAGCAAGTTTTGCTTACGAGAAAATTGGATATGCTTTTGATCCAACAGACAAAAAACATGTGGAGTGCATGATTTTGACTGATCACAAAATTTCATTCGCAAATAGTTTTGGTTCATGCCATAGGCAAAATGATGCTGAAGAAGTGAATAGGTTGCACCAACTTTGACCATCGATGCCGTTTTAATTAATACCTCATCGATTTTTATTGTCCAAGGAGTTCGAATGGAACGAGTTTGCAATACCGATTATGATTGGGCGATTTTGAGTCTACATGTAAAGTCACCTAAGCATCCAATGAATGGGTTATGAAAATTGTTCAACTCATGAAAATGGATTGAAACTCATGAAAATATTGAAAAGACCATCACCGTCATCATCGACAACTGGGGCCGGTGGATGTGAGTGTGTCTCTCTCCCTCCCTCTCTCTCTCTCATTCTCTCTCTATGTGTGTGTGTGTGTACGGTAAACAGAGGTGAGGAAATAAAATACACTCGTATAATATGAAAGTAATAGACTGGATGCAGCCATCCATCGAGTCGATGATGGCATCGATTCCAAATCACCTGTGTATCATTCGAAAATGTGGAAATTGAAATGTGTGCGAATTTGTAAAATCACAAAGGACATATGTGAAACGTGGAATTGAATACACACATTTTATCAAAGAAGCATCGGTAATGATGTGCACATTCAATGTTTACATCAGCGCACACAACACACATACACGTTGACAGAGAAAGAGAGAGAGATAGCGACTAAGAGATTGAAGCGAGCGAGGGAGAGCAGTCCAAATATGACATTCTCTTGGCTCTGGATTTTGATTTAAATTTCTTTTCTCTGCTGCTACCTTTTCCATTACATTTTATGTTGATTTATGGTGAATGATATTCGAATGGATGTTTGTTTTTTGTGCCTGGCATTCGCTTTTTCACATGCTGACGATCCATATCGATACGGTTAAGAGTCAAATATTGATTCCTTTGGATACTTAAGGAGCGCACTCGCGCGCGTTCGTGTGTGTGTGTGTGTGTGTGTATGTGAATCTGTTTTTGCATATATTTCCCATCTACGCCAAAAACACCAAAGTGATTTTTGACTTTAACTTCGTGAGCATCACCAGCTAGCTATCTGTGTTGATTTTCAATGAGTCAAAATGAAAATCGCACTCACATACTTCGCAGCAGCAGCATCGTTCCCGGTGAAAAATTGTATGCAACAGAAAAGCAATTTAGCGGCGATGGTAATGTAGTTTTCTTGAACGTAAATGGTAAAACACATAAATTTCCAACATCTTTTCGGGATACATTACTTTCAGTCGTTTCGCTTTTTCACTTTTCTAATGTTTTTGCCTCCCTTCATATGTATGTGGCTTATTCCCTTAAGTCATTCGTTGCGTTCGCAATTCATTCCAAATATTTGCAATGTTAATGTTCTTATGCTCAATAAAATTATTTCGATTTGGGATTTTCCACATTTACCAACACCGAGCGTCGTTTTTGTTGTCATCACATCGAATTGTCGCTAATTCACTTGCATGAAAGCCCATGATTTCAATACACAAGAAATGCAAAACGAACCGAAAATCCGCTTAAAATTCATTCACTTTTAATGGAACGGATTAAGATTTATTTTAGAAGATTGTATAAACATGAAATGATGATTTGAAAACGCATTTTGAATTGTAGCTCAACCCAATGACCAAGGCTAAACAGGATATTTGAGAAAAGTTTCGCTGGATCAAGATCTATCGGTTAAAAGTATTCACTCAGCCGAATTTATATGAAAAATTCACATATATATAGATATATTATAGTCACAAGGTGACTAGCTCTGAAACGTTCCTTTGGATTATAACAAAGAAATTGAACGAAACAGAGCATCACAGGTTTGTCATAGAACAAAAAAAAAAATGTTGATCAAAAATTTGTAAAATTTTACAGAAATAATTTCTTTAAAATTCAAACGTTCCAACCTCTACACAACGAAATGACTTATTTCGAAACGTTATAATTATAAATCATTCTACCCAGATTTGTTATTCCTTCCGTTTTGCATTTGTTTAGTGATGTTGTTCTCTGAATAGAATATTTTATTTTTATAAAATTCAAAGGGCAAACACCGTCAGATGAAACCGTTTTGTTTTGGTATGCTTGAGCCTTCTGCAAAGTCTCTCTCACTCCCTCTCTCTCTCTCTCTCTCTCCCTCTCTCTCTCTCTCTTCTGTGCTGTATGCATATTAAATATGAATTGACGATTTGAAAAATTCAACGGTCTGTCAGAGAGAAAAAAATACACACACACACGTCATACTCCATGGTGAATCTTCTGTTTCATTCAGAGAGAAAGAGAGAAAGAGAGAGAGAGAGACATTTGCAATGTTCTGATTTCACTCCATTTGATTTCATCACAACGTATGCTGAACGCAAATTATTGTGCGTCGTAATCTATTGGAAATAATTTTATGTAAATAGAACATCGCCAAACACATCTACTAACTCTGAAGGTCCATGGGGAAACGATATTTTGAAGTAGCATTCTGGTGAAAACGAATGGATTTTCATTCAGAGTAAACGTCTGGATTTTATGATTTTACTTCTCTTTCTTGCAATCCACCAAAGAAATCATGGCAAGTTAAATGTGAGAGTTTTAGGGCAATTGAAATGAAATGGGGAGAGAAAAAAATTAAAGAAAAAAATTTTTTCAGACTGTTTTGGAGAGAGGTTAAGAAAATCGAAAAAAAAAACATAAATAAAGGGAAATATGTTCTAAATAATCTCTTCAAACGAAGAACCAATCACTTTGCATATAAAGTGAAGAATTTCTCTTTTTAGGGCAAAAAAATGTGTCTAAATGAGGAGCAAATGGTGAATTTGTCGTAGAATTTTATCGGCATTTCGTATGATTGTTAAAATTTCGAGACTCACAGCGTTGACGAACCATTTAATCGCCTGATGAATTTGACGTTTGAGTGCCACACTCGACATCGTTTTTCACTTCTACCTATCATTGTTCGAATTGTTCGTATGTGTAAAGCCATTCAACATTCATGTCATATCATAAAGAAGTATGTGGTATATTCGTCTCAAGTTCCAATCTTTTTTTTCTTTTCAATGACGTCAAAGCTATTTAGAAAAAGCACCTATTTACGATAATTGATAAACTGTTTTTCGATTTTGTTTTTTTTTTTGACACAGCTCGTATGCATGTGTGCCTTTTTGTTTGCCATGTCGTTAAAACGATGTAAACGGCCATATGGGGTGACCCTTCCAAGGATTCCTTTCTTGTTGTCAAAACAATGTGCCAGCCAAAAGTTGAACATAAAACCTGAGCTTTATTTATTTATAGGCTGAAAAAAAAATGAAAGTAACGTATCGAGTCGATTGTATGTCATAAACATAATTTACATCATGTTATTGCACACATGCAAACATATTTCGCTATCATTAAATCGTTACAATTGTGTAAACATATTTAAACAAAACAAACGTTGATGTCAACAATTTGACTTCAATGGCAATTATAGCTTTTCGACCCATTCAGCCAAACATGTTTTTTCAAACTCACGCGACATTTTAAGACCAATTAGAAAAAAGTGACATTTAACGAAAATTGATCATTCCAAAAAACTTCAATTGTTTCTATGATATGAAAAAGAATAGAAAATGATATGAAAAAGAACCCTAAATCTAAAAATATTACGAAAAAAGCAGCTTTGAGCATGAACATATTATGATAAGCTAAAAATGGTATCATTATTGTTGACGAGAGCGTATGATTGACAGCATTTTTAAATGGTTTCAGTGTTATAATTGTAGAGGAATGCCATCAATAATCATTAATAGCGTTACTCGGCTCCGACTTGTGGTTGACAAGTTTAAATAAAGAGTGAAGTAGAACAAACATTCTCACTTCCGAGGTTCCATACAGCGTATCAATGCTATTACAATTACAACTGATTACTAATTCCAGGAACACGCACCGATTCATTTCGTTTACATTGGTGGAGTAAGTATTTGTAGGTCTTGGGAAAATCGATTAAAATCATATATTTTTTCCGGGACGACGTGGTAAAAGCGTGTATTTTTTTCGTCATTATTCAATCTTTAAACTCGTAATTTTAGTTTGATTCATCGGAAATGTGAATATAATTGTAGGGCAAACAAAAGCTATTGAGGGAAAAAAACACAATTATATTATTGGATTTGTTCTAAACAGTTTCCGCTTGCTGCCCGTTTCTATTGAAGAATCAAGATTGAAATCAGGATAGAAATCAAAATGAAAATCTACCTCGAAATTATTAATAAAAGGAAATTTTCCAACTTAAATAAACCTACATTCCAACTGAAATACCAACCAGTTTGTACTTCAATTTTGGAATGTGTTTTGTTTTTATTACCTCCAGAATTTTACCAATGAAAATAGAGTCAACAAAAATGGTAAAAAGCGTAACTAAAATAGCTACGATATTAGTGAAAAATTGAAAGCTTTTTAGAGAACATGAGTTAGCAATCAACATGTCAACCCTTTTGGTTTTTATTTCATGCTCCACTCCCTGGCAATTTTGGTATGACATTTTTCGTGCATAAATGTGAAAAAGCGAATATTTTGTATTGTGGGTGAAACAAAAAAGCGTATAAAAATCTATGCGCTCTGATTTTTCCATTGATATGGAAGAGCGAGAGAGTGGGAGAAAAAACAAACCGCGCATAATTTATTCACATACGTTGCTAATGCTTATTCCATTATTGTTAATATAACCGCACACATTATCCTGCATATGTGATGTTTTTATATCTCAAATAGAGTTTGTAGCCGAGTCAACGTCAATGTTTCGAATAAAGTTGAGTTGTCTGTTGTCTGTGTGTGCTGTTTTATTAACCGAAATTTGATTTTTAGCCATGTTTATATGCATATTTATATGTGTGTGTGTGTCGCACTAAGCTTGAGCGGTTCCAAATGAAATTCTCGCTCGGTTCTCGAAATTAGGTAAGCTTTTGAAACACATGAATAACTCTAACCTAATTATGATGCTTGAATTGTTTGAAAAGTCGAAAAATGTTGTCATTTCCTCTCCCCCCTCCCCTGCATCGCTTTCTGTTGTTGTTTTTTTCCCAAAGCACATTTTCGACAAGCGTTCATCCAAAACATTTGTGTATAATACACATTGATAAACACGATAGTCAAGCGTGCATAAATTATTCCATATTGATATTTTGTGATGTTATCATTGTAAATGTCACCAGCCAACAATGAAATATATCGAAGCCCTTTTTTTTAGAATAAAACGTATGCAATTCATTCACCTAATGACAAAACATGAAAAAACAAACACATATTTTACATGTACGACTACAAGTCATTTGACGTACGCATTAAGCATTTATTCACATGAACATGAAATTTTCATGGTTTCAGCTCTCGAACCCAGCCATTCCCGTTCTATTCGGTTCCACTCAATCGCAGCTCACCGAAAACAGCATCATAAATTATTTAATGCGATTAATATTGTAACAGCGATAAATTGTAATTGAAAAGCTAGCTCCAACTTTTTCCATATGGATTCTATTTTTTTTTCGGTCTTCATAATTTGCCGCAATGAAGAATTCATGGCGAAATTCTGCACTGATTTTAGTGTATTCATGTCGGATTTGTGGGGAATGAAAAAAAACAAACAGCGAATTTTTAAAAGAGTGAAAATTATGGTGAATAACGGGGATTTTTGTGAGTTTTGACTTAGAAAATGTCAGCAACATGAGTTGCTTTCTCACCTCTTAACCGAGCTATCTCTATTTTCAGATGTGGTTTTTCACTTCTACAAAACAAGTATCAGTTTTGGTAGATGTTATGTGCTTTTTCAAGTAGATACAGCTGGCAGCATCGGCTTTTATATTCAATTCAATAATCGGATCACTTATCATATGTTCAATGCAATGCAATGCAATGCAATGTTTGCTGTTTCATTGCTGAAAATCCGAAACGATCGATTTCCAAGTTCCATGAAGTTAATAAAATAAACAATAAACATGCGAGTCAATTAATATTCATTATTTTCGAGCATTGTCAAATTAGTAGAATAATTCCACTTGAAATATACATAAGCCGAAGACAATGATGAAATATATGAATATTTGGAGCCCATTTATTCGAACGAGGGAAAGGGAGAGAGAAGACAGAGAGAATTGGAGAGAGCGTGCCTTAGCTGTGGCATACTGTTTTATTGGCAAATATTTCTCATTATAGGAAATGGCTTTTTCCATATATGGGCGAGGGTCAGGTCGGTAACGTTACAATTCGCACGCCTATTTCGCCCATATCTCTGAAAATAATAATGAAAACCCAAAATTTCAAAAGTGCATATGATAGTGCTGCCCATACCACACATTTCAAAGAAAAGTTTTTATTTTTATCACCTATAGTATTGGACTTATGAACGATTAAAGGCGTCGGTAACGTTACAAAATTTTGGAAGTGATTTGCGAGGTTGCTCAACGTTTTTATGAAAATTAGCGAATCTACCCAGGCATAAATCTGTTGTCACTCATTATATCGTAGATGAAGGATCAAAGAAAAGATAGAAATACAGGGTGTGCATGAAAAACTGTTTTGGTGGTCTCTGGACCCAGTAGGCGTAGAATCGGTAACGTTACAAAAAAAATCGGTAACGTTACACGTGCGATTTGAGTGCTCCAAAAACCAGAAAAGAAAATAAAAATCATATTTTCTCGAATTTATTATTAAAGTTTTATCCCATTTCTACAAAAATATGTGAAGGTTCTTGTAGTTTTGTAAAAGCATAGTAGAAATCTTGTGCTTTCAAAAAACGGTCGGTAACGTTACAAAAATCGGAAAAAAAATCGAAAATTTGTAGATTTTCATATGAAAAAATTATCCGAATTGGATAAAATTTTCAGAGAATATAAGTTTTATGAAATAATTAAGCTATGCAAAAATTCATTGCGATCGAACGACGTTAATATACTTTTTTGCTCCTTAGAAACATTTTTTGCGTGGTTTCGTCTTACTGACCCTTGCCCATATGTAGATTTTTGATGATTTGATAGATTGTTTCAAATATATTTGTATCGAACTGTCACTCTGACAGCTCAATTTCTATGTATTTCTTGA